>NW_024412396.1:12750320-12789689 GCF_014898765.1 Herpailurus yagouaroundi | reverse complement strand
GACAATAAAAAGATCTATAAAATTAATATATACACAGAGTGAGAGATGAAAGAGAGGGACAGAGACAGAGAAAATGGGTAATGCTTTGGAATTGGATACCACATTTATCTCTCTCTAGTGAAGTTCAGAATCAAAATTTACATGTGGGGAAGGCATAAATGAGGTATGAAGGTGTTGTCCTCTCGTGTGGAAAGAGGTCTAGTAATTTTAGCTTATCTATGTTGCTCAGAAACCATAGTTCCCTCTTGTTCTTAACCATTTTAAGGGCTTGTTGACTACTGAGATAACTAGAAATATGTGCTCCAAAGATGTGACGTTAAAAAAAATAAATACCAGGCCACCTGGATTATATAATTACTTAGTCTGCCAGGTACGTTCCAATTTTATCACCAACAGGCATCTTAAGTGAATATTTGCTTGTGAATTTTCTCCGGTGCCTGGTACACACCTGACACCTAGTAGGTGTTCAATAAATATTTGTCAAATAAAAGGATAACTGAAGAGCACTGAGGAGGTATGTCTGGTTAACTGATACCCTGAAGCACGATCCTGAGCTCGCTGATTCTTCACCAGAGGAAGGACTGTGCCTCTTTCCCATCATCCCCTCTGGTGGCTGTGCCCCCTACTGTCCTTTTCCAGCCAACTTTTTTTTACTTCTTTTGGCTCCTTGTCTCCCTCTAGGTTTTGTTACTCTTCCCACACTAGCTATTTACCTCCTCCTTTCAAAGGGTGAGATGGGAAAAATTCTAGTGCAGTAGTTGATCCTGAAAAAATGCCTTCTGCATGGAAAACAGACAACAGTCTTCCTACCTTCTAAGGAAGTATTTTGAATGACCAGGTGGCAGTTCCCAGATGCGATTTCACTTGAGGTCCTTGGATTGACTATTTATTGCTACGCTCGAAATGATGGTTATTATTGTTACAAATATTATTATGCTGAGGAAGCCAGCTTGCAAACAGAGACAGCTGAATTGTTTACAAACATAATTAATGAGGTGATTTTTAATATCAACAGCTCGGCACCAGCCTTTCTAAAGACTGTTTATGGCCTGGGCCACAGAGCCATTTGTAACTTCTACGGCACTTCTCTGACGGGGCCGCCTCCAAGAGTCATTTCCTTTGGCTGGTCCCTGGTTTATTTTATGAATGACAAAAATAAACCTCTCCTTGTTGCTGGTGAGAAATGGTTTATGTCTAGCGAGCCCACGTTCACCAGAAGATAAACACAGGAATACTTTTCCTAGAAGTGAAGGTACATTTCCTAGCAGCTAACTTCTGTATTTATACAATAGTCATCCAGCTAAGGTGGCGGTCCTGGGGGACTGGGAAGGAATGGCATATTCCATTTCTAAACATGGAAATGTTTTGTGTGGCATGATACTCTATAAATACCTGCAGTATATCAATACTCAGAAAAATAGCTTATACTTCAAATAGGCTTTCGACGGTCTAACAATTGAGGCCTTCTACATGACCACAGACTTTTATTCCATTTAGTTATATTTGGGTGAAGGATGTGGACAAAAGATTCTCTCTCCTCTAAATCTGGCCTGGCCTGACATAGCCTTTCAAAATGGACTTGAAAGCAAGCCATTCTTCCTTGGTTAAGTATTAGGTGAGACTCATCTTTTTGTCTTTAGGTTTTCCATTCCACTCCTGATTTTGAACTTTGGTGGCTGGTGTACCCCAAATTTGAAGGATAAGTTTATTCTTATGAGATACCTACCATTGAATACCTTTCCAAGCAGTTAGGAGAATGACTCTTCCACCTGCATAATAAAATATAAACTAATCATCCTTCTAGGCTCTGCTGTGTTGAAAAGCAAGAAATGAGTGTCAGTGTGTTTCCTGACTTGGTTCTTACATTTCAGAGGTTAGATGATTTAATAGTATGTTTAAACCTTTGTTTTCTCCTCCACAGTTTCTAAGGGAATTATTGTTATTCTATTCCCTCTTGACTAGGAAATTGCCTGGATATATCTGTTCAGTAAGAGGCAGTAAGATAGGAAGAGATACAAAAAGACTACAAATAATGAAAGTGACCCAAGATAATTAAAGTCAGCCATCTTGTATTTTTCTGGTAATTTTCAGGCAAATGCCTCTGAAACATAGTTTTATGATCCCAATTCCACATATCCTCATTTATTACCTTAATCCACACTGGCTCTGGAGTGGATAATGAGAACTTTGTGAATAGCCCAGGTTTCATACTTTTAGGTGTTAAATAGGAGTGTTCATTTAATACAACTCCACACTTATTGAACATCTGGGGATATATACCCCCTACCCTCAGGGAACTTCACCATCTCCCAGAGGAGACAGAAACAAATAATGAAGATTTGTCTTTAAAAGTGCACTCTTCTTGGGGCGCCTGGGTGGCGCAGTCGGTTAAGCGTCCGACTTCAGCCAGGTCACGATCTCGCGGTCCGTGAGTTCGAGCCCCGCGTCGGGCTCTGGGCTGATGGCTCAGAGCCTGGAGCCTGTTTCCAGTTCTGTGTCTCCCTCTCTCTCTGCCCCTCCCCCGTTCATGCTCTGTCTCTCTCTGTCCCAAAAATAAATAAATGTTGAAAAAAAAATTTTAAAAAAAGTGCACTCTTCTAAAGAGAATTGTTTGTTTGATCAGTTTGACTGCTGGGATTTTCGTTCTGCTGATTACAGTAATGAGTAGAGAGGAGAAATGGAAGAGACCAGAGGGAACTAAATTGATTTATATAGGAAAGGACATGAAGCTACCAGTGGGATGGAAAAGAATAAATCTAGAAATTAAGAGGAGGGGGTGAGGGGCAGGGGTGAAGTTTGAAGGGGTGAAGTAAGAGGAAGACTTTGGGGGACCAACTGCCATGATGTCTGGGATTCTGGGGGTCAGAAAGGTTCAATGAGAATTTTTATTTATTTAAAAAAATTGAGATATAACTTATATGAAGTGCAAATGTTAAGTGAACAGCTCAAAACATTTTTATATAGGAACATACTTTGTATCTGCCACCCATATAAAGATATAGGAATTTCCATCATTCCAGAGGGGTCTCTCAAACCCCCTCCCCATTGGTCGCCTAAGGGTGATCCTTATTCTGCTTCTTCTCCCTATAGAGTAGTTTCACATGTTTTTAACTTGATATATGTAGAATCGCATAGTATTTATTCTTAGTTTCCACCTCCTTACACTCAACGTTATGTCTGTGAGATGGAATTATACATGTTTTTGCAGGTTTCAGTAGTTTACTCTTTTTCATTCTCATGTAGTATTCCGTTCTTTGACTATGCCACGATTAATTTGCCCATTCTCTTGTTAGTGGACACTCAGGTTGCTTCTAATTTGGGGACTATTTCGGATAATGCTGCTGTGAACATTGTTGCATGTGTCATTTCTGTTGGGCATATGCCCAGGAGTGAGATTGCTTGGCCATAGGTACATGTGTAGGCTTGCCTTTAGTTGGTCCTGCCAAATCATTTTCCAAAGTGACTGCATCAATTGGTGTCCCCCAAATAGTCTAACGTGCTCCAGTTGCTCTGCATCTTTGGTGACATGTGATGAGAACTTTGAGGAATTCTTTCTGGGCATCATGTGGTAGTTTCCCCCTTGGCTACCATTTGTGAGGCTTGAGGAAAGACCCAGAATTTGGAGTCAGATTTATGATGAATTCCTTGCATTCACTGCCAAGGGCAGCAATCCCAGGTTCCTTTGGGTTTGAATTTTGGCTTCTCCATTTACTAACTGTATATTCTTAGGCAAGGTGTGTGTGTGTGTGTGTGTGTGTGTGTGTTGCCTTCTGAACCTTTTATTGTTCATCTGCAGAATGAGAATTATAGAGGCACTGCATAGGGTTTTAATGAGGATAGAATGAGATAGTGCACAGGGTCAGGCATGTAATTTGTACTCAGAAAAATGGTAGCTTGTGTTACTATTAACAGAAGTGAGAAAATTCCAAGGGTAAGGGTTAAATACAGGGAGGATAGAGGTGAGAGACCTGGGCCAAATCTCCACATCCATTTGGAGTTTCTCCTTTCTTTCTTTTTTTTTTAATATTTATTTATTTGGAGAGAGAGAGACAGAGTAAGTGAGCACGTGTATGGGAGTGCACAAGCAGGGGAGGGGCAGAGAGAGGGAGAGAGAGAATCCCAAGCTGGCTCCATGCTCAGTGTGGAGCCCAACACAGGGCTAGATCTCACAACTGTGAGATCATGACCTGAGCTGAAGTCAAGAGTTGGACACTTAACTGACTGAGCCAACCAAGGCCCCTGGAGTTTCTCCTTTCATAGCCAACCTTTGAAAGTTTGGGGGTTTGATTATTAGAGGCAATAATTCCCTATTGCCAAAAGGCCTGTTCCCTTTTCTGCACCCAGGTAGGCAGTAGTGACTTGGCAGGCATTGCATTCTCAGGCTCAGCTTGTGCGAGACATGGGTGTGCTAAAGCCATCCTGTCACATGACATCATCAACCACCATCACTGAGCAATTTTAGAAACAAGAGTTACAATAATTAGAAGTCTCTCCTCAAAGGAGATTGGTAATATGCAAGGTAAGACTGAGGAGATAAACTTAAAAGAGAAAAATGAAAAAAAAAAAAAAAAAGAAAAGGAAGCCTATTTAATTTTATGGTTGATGCAACTTGTTACATGTGTGTCCTGCCAGAATAAATCGGATCATCTGATTTTCAAATTGCCGGGTCTATTGTTTCAGAAATAGAGGATGTAAATAATTTCAGTGCAATCTCCCGGATCTGGACCTCTCTCATCCAGAACTGTTATCAGCATTAGCATAATTTATGGTGCTATCTAATAATGAAATCACTGAACACTGATTGTACAGCTTCTTAAAGCTATAATTATTGCTCATTAGGAATGGATTTCATATTGTTTGCTCCTGGCACATAACAAGTTATTGAAAGGGAAAAGTTGTCAGGAGAAGTGAGAAACCAGGGAAGGCACTCCTTTGGTTCCTGAGTATCCTCCCTGATAAATCCATGTGAGATTTTGTTTTTCATAGTAGAGAACAACTGGCCACCCCAGATGCCATTTATTATCTTATTTCTTCTTTAAAGGAAATACCTTTAGCTTCACGTCATGTGTTGTTTTCAGTCCATGAGGTAATAAGAGTTCAGCAAATGTAGACTGAATGTGTGAAAAAAGGAATGTCTGAAGACAAAAGTCACAGTGACAGCATGTTACACTTGACCTTTGTCCAGCTCCCACCAAGCATTAACACAAGAACTGCCCATTAAGCTCACCTGAGAGGCCAGAGTTGGCAGTTTTTCAGGGGTGTTAATCTGAAATAAGTCTTAGTATATTCATCTCTGAACATCTTCAAGTGCATTTTTTAAACTTACACAAGCAAGGCTCGACTTTCCACTATAACAGATTTGAACAATATATATAATGTACTGAGTAAAATGTGGGCACCCCTTTCATTCAGTTTGGTTCATCCTCTTCCTGAGGTAATGGTCCTTAACAGTATACGTATCCTTAAACCCTGGTGTTCCTGGTTTTATTGAGAACTCATTGCTTATGATAACAGGGAGGAAAAAAAAGGCTGCTTTTGTTGGCTAGCAAATCACTTCCAGATGGAGCACAGGCCTGGGGAAGGCTTGGTCTTTAACTCTAAAGATGGAGGTTTAGTTAGAGATTTCTGTGGAATACAATGGTTGGGAGAATTATACATTTCAGCATGGGAAGGAGTGGTAAAAACTACACTGTTTGCAAAACAGACGCCACTGTCAATATGTTCATGCTTCTGGGAATGGGGAAAGAGGCTTGAGTTCATTATGAGCAGCGTCTTTAGCTTGTGATGTCATCCACTTCAATGGAATGTAGCTTGGCCTTGAGATTGGTATATTTTATTTGACCTTCATGGAATGAATGTGACTTTTGTGTTTGTCAATTAATCCAGCCTGGTGATTTATCCAGACCCAGGTCATATTTTGTAGCCTGGCTGCTTTGTACCCGATTCTAGCTTCCTTAGGTCTTTTGACATGAAACGTGAAAGCGCTAAAGAAATCAAATGAGTATTTCTTTAATAGATTCTTTTCCTTACTTGTTGATAACTGTGCTCTCTTTTCCTTAAATATCCTCTTATCTAGGGCCTTCTAGTCCCTGAGAGTACAGGGAAAATGTCAGATATGCAGAAATTAAAAAAAAAAAAAAACCTTATTCTTTCACTGGAAAATTTCAAACTTTAGTAAAACTGTAGAAATGTTTAAATTGCCTTCCAATTTCTGAAAGAAATTGGTTTCCTTTAACGCTTAACGAGATAAACTGCAATTCGATTCAAGTCATTTTTCTGCCTCTCCTTGTTGACAATCTGAGCTCTGTTTTTTTGGTTTCCTCTTGCTTTCTGATTGACTTCAAGATTGCATCTAATCTTTTTATTCTATCTTGCACGAATGCAGCCTGCAATGTGTTGTGACAAGGAGCCAGACCTCCTATTAGCATATATTTATACCTTGCTGCACGCAAAGTGGTGCTCAGGGATTATTAAACCAGGCTGGAGCTCTGAAAGCACATAAAAGGCATCAGATTCACCCCTCCCCCTAGAAGATCCTCTATCCCAACTGTCTACTCACATGGAGATCTAATTGTTTGGAGAAAGGGATAAATGAGAGGAATCATAAGGAGCAGTTGTGGACAAAGTTATTATGATGGAGGAATTATTAGATAATCACTGATATGGGGGGGATGTGAGAGATGATCATTGTCCTCAAAGGGTCTGGAAACACCTTGGAGGAAATTTATGGGCCATCCTGGGAATCAGTTGATAACATGGTCAAGTTAGCTTACTGAGGAAGGTACTAGAACATGGAGAGATCTGAGCAGAGGTCTGGGAATAGCTAGGTTGGAGGTATTTATGATTAGTAGGTTTCAGAATATGAACTCAGAGGACCAGATACCAGGAGATGAAGGGACTAGAATTTCAAGACAGGGTCCCTTCTGAGGTGACTTGAGGAGAAGTGATAGGCAATATCTCTTCAGTTTCTATTTGTTTTTCCATAAATAGAAATCAACAGAGCAAACTCTGAACAACATTGGGATTGGTACATGCCTACATATTCTTTGGTGTTCCAGTTTTCTTCCAGTAGGATTCATGGGCCCTCCAGGGTCTCAGAGTTTATGAATTAGTAACCTCTGTCTGCTATCAAGACTGGCAATGATCTGACATTAGTCATTCACACATGGGTTCGACCTAATTTCCACTTATGCTAACCATCCCACAGCACTTCTATTTTAAGCCTGTTTTCTCTAATTGCAGAAAGACAGCCTTTGTCTCCTCTGAAAGAAATTTTGAGCATTAGTAAAAAATGCAAGAGACAATTTGGGGGAAGGGAAGCTATTCTAATGATTTGTATGCTAAGGGATTGGTCTGGAAGAGGAAGTATTTTTCTCTCTCGATTCCCTAAGGTTCCTCTACTCCTAGGATGGTAGGTCCCAATGACTGCTCTTGGAAATTTCTGAGTTTTGAGAAATTTTTCATTATGATGCACATCTCACAGTCTTGCATACATCTGTCTTCTCTAATTGTCTATGAGTACTCTGGGGAGGGTGATGGTGTCTCATTCACCTGTGTTTTCCATTGACAACTGGTGTCCAATACACAGTTTTGGAGCTGTCCATCAGAGGCATCCCAGTTCATCCCACCTTCGTAACTTTAAATATTTTAGCTTTGAGATACGAAGTTAGATCCAGGGTGCTGTTTGGGTTGTATGCCCAAGTATATTCGGGTGGGCTTGGCTTTACTTTGTTTTTCTGGGTGCTTGGAGTAGTGAGCTGACCCTCTCTGTTCTGAGGCCTACAGCCTAGCACAGCTATCCCCAGCCCATGCCTGCTTGATGCGAGGCAGATTCTTACTGCTGTCTGTCTTTCTCTGGCATCTATGACTCGGGCTGGCATGGGTCCCTTATTTGGCTCCTTCTTTTCTCCTCTGTGGTTAGATTCAGGACATAGTCTGGGCATAGGGAATAGTCAGAGAAGGGCAAAGAAATGACTTTGGGCCCAGTGTAGTGTAATTAGGTCTGAATAACTTATGAGAAAGGAACTCACAGTGTTGAGAAGTTATTATTTTGCTTTCCTTTGTATACATCTCCCTTGAGAACTCAAGGGCTGGAGGGGTGGCTGGATTAAAGCAGGATTTCAGGAAACTAAAAACTTGATTTGACTATATACAGGGACTTTATCAGGGACATATTTCCAGGCAGGAGAGGAATGACTAGGCAGATGACTAAATGTACTTGATTTTCTTTATTTAAGGCTGTATTTTGTGGAATCAAAACTTAAAATATGTAAAAATAGTGGCTTTTAAGTAATAAGACTAATTTTATAAGCCACATGGGAACAATAAACTCCTTAGGCATTTGGGGAGTGGTATACAGAGAGGTCATAAGGTGAGAAGATACTGAAGTTCTTGCTTAGGGGGAGGATATAGATATTTATAAATGTTAGCTGTTATTAGGAAAAATCAGCATAGGTATGAATTTTATTCAGTTAGGGAAACTACCAAAATAATAACTATGGGATTATGACTTTTAAACAAGCAGAATAATATGTAAATTATTTAAAGGAAACCAAGGAAGAAGAAAAATAAGAAATAAAAGGAAAACATGGCAAATAGCACCAAATAAAACAGGAAAGTAAGTGTCAGTGTAACAATAATTACAATAAATAACTTAATGTGACCAATCAAAATACAGAAAGTCAGATTTTTAAAAACTAAGACATAAAACTCTTAAGTACAAAAGGAATCAGAAAGATTTAAAATAAAGGATTAGAAAAAGATATCCCAGGCATATATGAAGCAAAGGAATCAGGAGTAGCATTTTTAATATTAGGGCAAATGGGATTTAAGGTGAAAAACATAATATAGGATAAAAAGGGACATTGTGTGTTGGTAAAGGAAATATAACACAATAGTCATGAACACATATGCTGCTAACAATAAGATTGCAAAATATAAAAAGCAACAACTGACTTACCTAAGTCAAGACATAGATCAACAATGATGGTTGGAACTTAAAACAAACAAACAAACAAACAATAAATCACCTCTTGGAAACTGATGGAGCAAACAGATGAATAAGAAAAGATATAGGGGTGCCTAGGTGGCTCAGTTGGTTAAGCATCCAGCTTTGGGTCAGGTTATGATCTCTTCCTTTTTGGGTTTGAGCCCCATGTCAGCCTCTGTGATGTGTGGAGCCTGCTTGGGATTCTTTCTCCCTAGATCTCTACCCATCTCCCACACATTCTCTGACTCTCAAAATAAATAAATAAATAAATTAAAAAATAAAAAAAAAAAAAAGGAAAGATATAGAACAAACATATATAATACATTCTTTTCAGGCCTGTGTGATGTAAATTAAAAAAAAAAGTTTAATAAATTTTGAAAGCTCAATTCATACAGGTTATATTTTTTGACTGTGATGCAATAGAACTAGAAATTAATAATAAAAGGAAAGCTAGTTAACTAACTAACTAATCTAAATGGTAGGAACTAAAAATTACTATAAAAATTTTCCCACAGATTTTACATATGCAAATTGAAGAACTTTTTTTCTATATGAAACCTGTGTCAATGTGAATTTTTTTAAATAATTTTTTTAAATGTTTATTTGAGAGAGAGAGAGAGAGAGAGAGAGAGAGAGACAGAGTACGAGTGGGGGAGGGGCAGAGGGAGAGGGCGGCACAGAATCTGAAGCAGGTTCCAGTGTCCAAGCTGTTGGCACAGAGCCTGACCCAGGGCTTGAACTCATGAACTGGGAGATCATGACCTGAGGTGAAGTCGGACACTTAACTGACTGAGCCACCCAGATGCTCCAGTGTAACTTTTTGTCCAGTCTCTGGTGAATTTGTTTTCTGGTGTAGGGGGTGGAAGACTCTATAATGAATTAAATAATAATGGTTGGGAAAAAGGGAAACACTTTCTCCTATTTAGACATAACTCACATAGTTAGAAAAATTTTGGAAAATATGAAAAAATAGAGCATATAAAGCAGCTCCTTAACAGGTGATTTCTCTTAATTTTGGCATGAGGATTGGAAATACAGAGAAAGTGGAGCTGCATCCTTACCTGGGAGTGTGTCCTTAAGCTTTCTGAGGACCACAATATTCACATCAGAAACCATGTAGAACATCGAGGAGTCAAGAGGAAGATCATAATTCATAGGAATGTGTGGCTTATTCTAAAGAACCTTTAAGACAACCCCAAAAATAGGGTAGGGCTGGAATTCCAGGTATTTTGCTTTGTGAAGGACCATTGGTGTGGTCTGTATTTGCCTATCGGCTGGTATGGCCAGGGTAAACATGGGTTATTTATTGAATTGAAACTTTTTAACCTAGGAAATCTGGGGTAATTATAATTGTTGGCATAATCAGTATAGTGGGCTGGGTTTCCTGGAAAGCCAACTCTGAATGGAGGTTAGCATGTAAGAGGTTTATTTGAGAGTGCTCTTGGGGTCAATCATTGGAGAAGGGACAGGGAAGGAAGAGAAGGAAGCAGGTGTGAGCAGAGGCAATGAAATGAAGCTTCAGCAAAGCAGATGTGATATGGGAGGTTTTGAAGCTGGGATAACCTTTTTGATTTGTCTTGAGTTGAGACTTGCAGCTTTCAAACAGTTATCAAATGAGTCTGTGCCTGAAAGAGTACATCAGCTTGGGTAAGGTCGCTCTTTTCAGCAAGGCAATTCCCATTAATGAGTAATAAATCCTTCATTCCTAAAGGAGAATATGAATGCCACATTACAGTGTCTACCACCTTAGTGATGTAATTTTGGCTTTAAATTAATTGTTTGTTTGTTTGTTTGTTTGTTTAAAAAAGTGAAGGGCTGGAAGAAAATTCTGGGTTTAGTATGCAGTCAAGAGTAAAATCCTTCCCAACCTAATACTTGCTCTTACTATGGGCATGCTGTAGGGGAAATGGCTCCTTGAACACGAATTGAAAGAACTGTGCTTTATAAACCTATAACACAGGGAGTTCTGACATTATTTTCCAAGGATTCTCTTACCTGAATATGACACTAAGGGCAGGAATTTTTTTCCCCCCTGTATGAAAGAGGGAAAACATGAAATGTTTCATAAGTTTGAAAAGAATTTTAAAATTCCAAAGAATACTCTTGGACTTGTTTTTCACCTCAAGGATGATTCCAAGGTAAGAAGAAATATCTTATACCTCTACCCAATCTCCCTACTTGTTCGCCCCACCTTAAACTGTGAGAACTCAAGGGAGGGAAAGGGAGAGGAAGGCTATAAGTAAGACCAAAAGTGTGGTGTTAGCAGGAGAAGGACAGGACAGTAAGGGCACTCTTCCAAGTAGATGATGGAAGTTGTTTGTCTTTGATCCTTTTTGGGCTGTCTTCTTGATGATACTTTTATCTTGATGACACCTTATGTATAGCTAAGATGTGCACTAGTCTGTGGATACAGACCCCAGCAGTTAAAGCCTATACCAGCAGGGCAGCCCATGTTCACTGAAGGCAGGGACTCAGCAGGTGGGTTCTGGGGCCAGACCGTCTCAGTTCGAATACCAGCATCACCTCCTGCTGACTGTGATTTTGGGCAAGGGGCTTAACCTCTCTGGTCCTTAGTTTTCTTGTCTATAAAATGGGGTTGATAATAATACCTCAAGGGTGTGTTGTTGAGAATTGAATGAATTAGCTCTGTAAAATCATTTTGAACATAATAAATACTTGAAAAATACTAGCTATTATGTGCCCTGTGGGGCCACCCTCCCTGTTGCCTGGGTTTCCTACCTTGGCAGGTAACTTTAACATCCAACGCAAAGCTCCTGTATACCCAAACCTTCCACTCAGAGTCAGACGTTCAGGGTCAGAATGTTTTTGGCCACTGCCTTCTCTGCCCATCATCTAAGCAAGTGTACAGAGGTGACCATATATTCTTACTTCTTACATATATTCTAATTTCCCAGTTAACTAATCTTCACCCACAATTTTCTATCCTTATAAGGATTATTTCTATACCTAAACTACAGATGAGATCATTTCCATCTTTCCAAGTCTCATAATAAGATTAGAAGGTGGGACCTTTTTTCAAGTGTAGGTTTTCCCTTAAATATCTCCCTGCCTCATCTTGATTATCTTGGAAGATAAATTTTTAATGAAAAAAAAAAAAAAAAAAGAAAGAAGGCAGAGATTAAAGGTGGGGACCCTCATACCAGACCACTTTTTCTCCTGATACTTCACTCTTAATGATCCCTCAAGCCCTTTTCTCTTTTCCAGTCTCTCTTCTCTTTCTTCCTATTCTCCTTCAAGGAGGAAAGAGCCAAGCTGGAGAGCAGCCTGTGAGACCATGAAGAATGGAATTCATTTTCATCGATGGAAACAGAGTAGAATGAAAGATTTTAAAAAGCAGACGTGGGAGCTGGTGATTTTGACCTCCTTTGGCCTCAAACCTTGAAGCTGAGGAAATGTACAAAAATATACTTTAGTTTTCAGTGACAATTTTATACTTGTATTAACATTTGGTATTATTTAGAGATAGAATTATTCCTTTAATTAGACTGTAGGTTTTTCCTCTGTAAAATATGTACCAATTAATTAATTAATTAATTATTGAGCAAGTATATTTGTGCCAGGCACCACCCTAAGTGCTGGAGATACAGTTGTGAGTGAACAAAAATAGACACCAAAGTTCTTATGGAGCTTATGTTCTTGGGAGAGGAGATAGTGAGTAGGTCAACAAATACATCTTTGTTGGGTGGTGATAAGAAGGAAAAACAAAACAGTGATAGATAAGTAAATACAAAAAGAAGAAAATAAATAAGAGAAAGAACAGAAAATAAAGTGGGATGAGGGGACAGGCAGTGACAGATGAATGTAGGTGTGTGCTATTTTGGACGGGGTGCTCTCCCCAGACCTTTCTGAAAGGGTTTTACTTGAGCTGGGACCTGAACAGCACAAGGATGTGGCTCTGGGCAAAGGGCATGGCAAATGCTTGACACTAAGTCTTTAAATTTAGTGATAATGGAAACTTTAGTTTGATTAAAAACAACATTACTAAACTGAAAGAGATAAGAGAAACACAAACAAAAGTTTCTCTTCTCATTGTCACCAGGTGAACTTTGGGAAGGAATACCTAGGATTTCCCCAGAAACCAGATTTTCCCTGTGTATATGTCAGTCACATCCATGGCGAGGTGGTTAACATTCACAGGCCACTTCTTAGAACATGTTGATGACCATTACAATCTGAGAAAGTTCCTCTTTTCTATATTCATTCCTTATTCTACCTTGTGAGATAATAAAATGTAAAGCTGAATATGACTCATCATTCTCAATGTTCCTATGTTTGGGTATGGCGATTCGATACCTAAGGCTTTTGTATTTGTTTGAAAAAAAAAAAAAAGATACAGGTCTTTATTTCTTCATTAAAAAAAAATCTTTATTTATTTTTGAGAGAGACAGATAGAGACAGAGCATAAGACAGAGAGAGAGGGAGTCACAGAATCTGAAGTAGGCTCCAGGCTCTGAGCTGTTGGCATAGAGCCTGACACAGGGCTCAAACCCACAAACTGCAAGATCATGGCCTGAGCGAAAGTTGGGTGCTTAACCAACTAAGTCACCCACGTGCCCCTCATTTCTTTTTTCTTTTTTTTTTATTTTTATTTTTATTTTTTTAATTTTTTTTTCAACGTTTATTTATTTTTGGGACAGAGAGAGACAGAGCATGAACGGGGGAGGGGCAGAGAGAGAGGGAGACACAGAATTGGAAACAGGCTCCAGGCTCTGAGCCATCAGCCCAGAGCCCGACGCGGGGCTCGAACTCACGGACCGCGAGATCGTGACCTGGCTGAAGTCGGACGCTTAACCGACTGCGCCACCCAGGCGCCCCTCATTTCTTTTTTAAACTTACCATTCCAAATTACAGAAACAAAAAGGAACCAAATTGGTGGCATTGGAACTAGTCATTCCAGTGACTTTTATGGAAGTTCTTGTTTTATCTGTGTATAGTCTGTTCCAGGGGGTTACATAGATCTAGGGTTTGTTCATCCTTCAAACTTACCTCCCTCCCTCTGGTGGCCACATTAAACATGTGAAAATCCCCACGCCTTTCCATCAAAATCTCCCACAGGAGATAGAGGCCTTGCTGAGTTAAATTTTTATGGTAAATTCCCTTTGTATGTTTATATCTCATTATGCCTTGAGTTCTTACTGTGTTGTTTTCAATCATCCTGAACACATGCAACATAAGGCTAAATATTTTTTTCTGCTGTGATATTCATGCATCTATGAAATAAAGAGTGCAACCATTTGGGAATGGATGGACCTTTTAGTTTTGCAGTCCAGACTCCAGTTTTATCTTTGGAGCAGGCAGCATGCCCAGTTTATGTTGTACTTTTTTTCTAGGCTGTTTTGCCTTGGCTGAAGTAGTTTTCAGTGGGTGAAAAAGCTTGTGCTATACCTTCTTGCATGGGATTTTGCTTTCAAGGCCTATAAGAGAGGGAAGAATCATCCTGCCTTTCTACTCTATGGCCACCAGATGGGACCCATTCTAGTGATGGTCTGAGAGTGACAGGAGAAGAAACAGGTCTGAGAATCACAGAACAGAGGTGTTTGCTGCTGAAGGACAGGGTGGGCACGCTTTTATTATGCTCTGCCTTTTCTGATCTCTGCCCCAAGCTTCCACAACTTCCAACGAAGCTTTGCAAACCAATTTCATTTTTAAACATGTGTCCAGAGCAGGATCTCTCGTGGGTTTATAATAGGTCTAAAGATGTCTGCAGGGTACAGAAGTGTGAAAAAGAAAACACAAGCGGTTGAAGCAGGTAAGAAAGCAAGAGAGAGTGAAGAAGCAAAGAGGATTATGAAACTCATCTCCTTTATATTCCCCAAATATATTTGAGGAGGATGATCCTTGAATAGGAGAAACACTAGTGATGATGGAGGCTATGGTGGAGGTGGTGAAGGTGAAGACAGAGGTGATGGTGGAGGAAGTGGAGGATAGGGTGGTGGAGAAAGAGATGGAGGGGAAGGATGTGGTGGGGGAAGAGGAAGAAGTGGTACAAGGGGTTATGGAAGTGGGACAAGTAGTCAAGTTGGAGATGGAGAAGGTGGAATAGATAGTGGTAAAAACAGTGGGGTTGGAGGCCGTAGAGATGGTGGTGGAGGCAGCGACGATATGAGAGGTGGTAAAGGTTATGGTTGAGGTGTTGGAGGAGATGGAGATGGTAACGAAGGTGGTGCAGGTGGGGTGGTGGCAGGAGAGCTGGTGGAGAAGATGGTGGGGGATAACAGAGGCGGTGGAGGTAGTAACCAAGAAAGCGAAGGAAGCGTTTAGTGGAGTTTGTAGAGGAGGTGAGGACATTGGTGGAAATGGCGATGGAAGTGAATATTGTATTGGATATGATGGAGGAGGTGGAAGGAGCAGTACAGGAGCTTGTGGAGGTGGTGGAGGCGGTAGAACCGACTGGGTTATGTAAATATCCAATCCTAACAGAAGGCAGAGTGAAATACATGCACCGACGCATGGGACAACAGGCAGCCGTTGTCTTAAATGCTTTTTTAAAAAAAGTTTATTTATTTATGAATGAGAGAGAGAGAGAGACAGAGATACAGAGAGACAGGGAGACTGAGAATCCCAAGCAGGCTTTGTGCTATGTGCATAGAGCCCGATGTGGGCTTGAACTCATAAACCATGAGATCGTGACCTGAGTTGAAATCAAGAGTCAAACGCTTAACCGACTAAGTCACCCAGGCTCCCCAAGCAGCCATTTGTAATAATTTTTTTTTTTATGTTTCTACAGAGGGCTCTCAGATATTTTCTTTATTAATTGCATAACTTTTTATCTTTGAGTCTAAAATTCTTATTTTCTTAAATGACTCAGACAGCAGTTGAACAACATTAATGACCATTAATTCTCACTCTCCTACCTTTCATGTGCTAGACTGGGTCAAGCATAGGCAATCAAAAGTAAAAAATACTTAGTTCCTGGGGTGCCTAGGTGGCTCAGTCAGTTAAGCGTCCGACTTCAGCTCAGGTCATGATCTCAAGATTTGTGAGTTTGAGCCCTGCATGGGGCTCGCTGCTGTGAGCACAGAGCCTGCTTCAGATTCTTTGTCCTCCTCTCGCTGCCCCTCCCCAGCTCGTTCTCTCTGTCTCTCTCAAAATAAATAAATAAACTTAAAAAATTTAAAAAAATACTTAGTTCACTGTTTTCATTGAGGAAATAGACCCATTAACAGACAATTATAACACAGTGAAATTAAATGAAATGATAGAGTTGTTAAACATCTAGAGAGGAATGATAGATAATCAAGGTGGGTAGTGTTGGGGCCAAGGGAAGCTTCTTTGAACAGGTAGCACCATAAGGATGAGAGAATTGGAGATGGGTTGGGTGAAGGGGAAGATGAGCATTAGTGGTGAAACTGACTCTCTAAATGACTTTCCTTCCTGTCTACATGGGTATGTTAAGTTCCTTGCATTATCTTGGTGTTTAGAATCAGGTTTGAAAGTCTCCATGGATGCAAAAAGTAAATCATAAGTGGCATTGGGGTCTTCGGGTGCTTAGTCACGACATGTTCAGAAGTAGAGATATCAGTATGAATCTCAGAGCTGGTGCCATCAAATTCTTCAACCCCACCCATTCGCTGAGCTTAAGAAGTGAGTGGGAAGACAGAATTTGAATAGTTTTTCCTATCAGAGGAAGCAGGACAAACAGCACTTGGGCTGTGATGGGTGGGCGGGCAATCATGCAGTATGTGTGTAGAAGATGGGTGGCTTACTCAGAGAAGACCTGATATTCAAGAAAAAGTCAGCCAGAAATATGAGTCACTCATTAGCCTCTTTAAAAGGTGGAACATGCCAAGGCAGAGAATGGAAATAGACTCTTTTATTAGCTTGGATTAGGATGTATCCTTAGATATAACATGTCTCTAGCAATGAAAAAAAATTCTCCAAAAAAACAATGCACACATCTCCTTGACCCAGTTAAAATGTACAATATTTTAGAGAGCAAGCAGATAACACATGGTTTGGTCAAAGGAATGAGTCGATAAGAATGCATGAGATATATTTGAATAGAGAGTTTCAAAGGTTATTTTTAAATAGAGAACTTATTAAAGTCTATGAAATAGGCTTCAGAAAATTGAGTTCCTGGAATGAATACTGCAAATGACTATTCAGAGACCATGAAGAGTGAGCTTTCAGACCTACCCTTCAGCCACAAGTTACCTGGCAAAGGAGGAGGACCGAGGAAGAGGTCAGTGCATCTTCGTGCCATGGTGCCTCCACAGTAAACAAAAAAGGATACACCAAGGAGGCTGAATAGTGGCTTGGTGCTGTTTATGCAGAATTTCCAAATTAGAGAAGGCAGATCCCTTATCCAAAACTTGGTGCGTTGGCCCACCTACCCTGGAAAGCAGGCTATGGATTGCCCCAGATAAAATACTAGATGCTGACCTCTGAACCACTTATTTAAATTCATTTCTGGCTTATTCTTTCCAAATAGCAATTGAGTTTGACTATTGTGTTCAGCCATCTGCAGCCCATGTTTATAATTGTTCATGCTATCATTGTCTCTGAGATTTTCCTAGTTAATATTATTAAGGGGTGGATATATGATTTCCTGGGTGGTTCAACTCACTCTTCTGGTCTGTTTTGATAAGAAAGTGCCTACCTGCTGCACCAAGGGGCTTTCACTGGCATTTTGAATTTTTGCTTGTGAGGAAATAATATAGGAGACAGGACCACTCTACTGGTTGCCTTTCGGATATAGAATTCTGTTTAATTTGCAAAAACTATTTATAAATTCTAACTATTAACTCAGCCTTTCTTGCTGGCCTCACAAAAGCAGCTCTTAGGAAATAAAGCATTTGGGACCCAATGGGAAAGATTCCAAGCTCATTCTGCCAAATCTCCTGAGTTATCCTGAGTCCCACCTGAGATTTTGGGATTTTCTATTAAGAAGGGGAGGGAGAGATTGGCCCCATTTGGAACATAGATGATAGGGAGTAAATAGACTTGTCTGTTTTTCAAAGATAATTGCGGGTTATGAAACAAAGCTAAGTAGGCAGCAAAATCCTACGCAGATTACAAAAGACATTTTACATCTCTGCGTTAGCACACGTAATTTTAGGCCCCGGAGCAATGTCTGGTGGACCAGTTGAACGTGCTAGGGCAATTGTTTAATCAATCCAAGGGAAGGTCGGAATTAGATCATGGATTATAGATTCCTAGAACTGGAAAGGACTTTAGAGATTTTCTAAGCAACCCCTTTTGCTTACTACTGAGGAAACGAGCTCAGAGAAGCTTGGCTATTTTAAGTGATGATCAGAATAGCTAAAGCTTAGATTTCCTGATCCCTAGCACTGTGCTTTGAGATGAGGTCAACTGGACCTCAAATAATGGACTGCTGCCTTCATTGTGGATGTTCCCCAGAACATATGTCATGGTGGCAGGTGACCCCTCACAGCTACTCCTGCTATTCGGTGATCACAAAACATCTTGCTCTCATTTGTTTTGGCTGCACCTCGCTAGGAGGGCAACATGCTTTGTATGGAGGGATCCACAAAGCCCGGCTCTGCCATTTGTGTGAGGGATGGTCATGGGGAACTTTGAGATCTGGTTCCCCGGCTGCTGGTTTCCACCAAAAACTGTCTTTTCCTGGGATTCTTTCTCACACTAAGGGGAAAAGTAGCCAGCTCTAGGATTTCTGCTTTGCTGAAACATTAAGACTTGCAGAAGTCTTGATCAAGTTAGTCAAACTCTCTGAGCTTTTGTTTCTTATTTGTAAAATAAAAATAATAATTCATGGGGTTTGTGCCACATGTAGTCCTGAGTGCAAGGGAGGCATTTAATAAATGTTTGTTCTCAGGGTGCCTGGTGGTTCAGTTGGTTAAGGGTCTGACTTTGGCTCACGTCATGATCTCATAGCTCATGGATTTGGGCTCCGTGTCGGGCTCTGTGCTGACAGCTTAGAGCCTGGAGCCTGCTTCAGATTCTGTCTCCCTCCCTCTCTGCCCCTCCCCTGCTCATGCTCTGTCTCTGTCTCTCAAAATAAAATAAACATTAAAAAATATCCTGAAAAAAATGTTTGTTCTCTCTCTTGCTTGTATAATAAAATTTCTGAATATGCTGGTTTATGATTAGTTCAGGGAAAATTATCTTAACTGCTTTTTTTGTTTACAATGATAACACATATTCATTGTATAAAATCAACAATGTTGAAAATTATGAGGTTCCCTGAATGCCTACCATCCAGATACAACTATTTTGCATACTTTTACAACACTGTTCCAGTCATCTTTCTATTCATCTATGTACATATATATTTATAATTTTACCTAAAATGAAATCACAGTACAATTTTATATTTATAATTTACCTAATTTTACCTAAAATGTATTTATAATTTTACCTAAAATGAAATCACAGTACAAACACCCTTTTGCAATCTACTCAGCAAGAGGTCAGTTCAAAGAAGATGCTGGTAGATATTTTCTGCCAGATCTGGGGTCATTTTTAGTCCCAAAGGTAGGACACAGTGGATGACACAATCACATCTCACAGATTGAAACTTTACTATGACCTGACTTGTACTCCTCTCCCCAGGAAAGAGAGAGAGAAATGCCACTGAGTGTATACAATGTCATTTCTGGCATTTGCAAAAATAATGTGCCAACCAAGGAAGTCTGCTTTTATTTATTTTAGTAGAAGGTGGGGTAAATAAATGGTATCTACTCCTAGTCTCCTTGCAGTCCTTTGATTTCCTCAGTTTGACCCTTCCCCTGTGTTCCACAGGACTCATCCACAGGAGGGCACAGACTGTTGTGTGCTTTAGCCCGTTGGGTCTTGCTGACCTGGAGCTAAGGGCAACCGTTGTTTTTGTTTAGACCAATCCCCTTGATGGCCCAGTGGCTTCCCCTGTGAGACAGAGTGACATTAGCCATGCTCTATCCTTTACCTGCCTCTCAGCTTTATCTGTGTTCTCTGTTTCTTTGGGCCCGTGCTTGTGGTTACCTGCATGGTAATTTAGCACCAAACATTAAGAAGGCATGCAGACCAATTCTGCCATGAGTTTATAACCTAATATTGTGATGTGTCCATTCACATCAGTACTCATTAGTAGAAAATACAACTAATTGAAAGTCTTTGGGTTTTGGGAGAATTGGATCCTACTGAGCAGATGAAAACCTTCAGTATTATAACCTTATATAGGAATATCATACCGACACGGAAAGGTTCTTACTCATGAAGGGAGGATGTTAATCTTCATGTGGTCCCAGCCCGCCAATATCATAAGCAGGGCCTTTTTTACACTTGGAGATCTTGTGACTAGAGTTAGTAATTTCAAAGTAACATTTCCAGGCTGTTTTGTGTTTTTCCATAATTGGGCTGAACTCTCTCCCAGAATCTGTTCAGAGCTTCTTTTCTTATCTCCCGTCCGCTCACCACAGGAATCTGCACAGATTAATTAGTGCCAGATGTATTGAGGTGGTTTTGTTAGGCAGCTTTCTTCTAGGAAGAGGTGGGCTGAGTACACCCACTCATTTCCCACCATCTCCAGAAAGAGCAGCTTATAACTATGACTCTGATGCAGGGCTTCTATGACCTAAAGATGAAAGGCTTATCACCAACCTTATCTGCTCATCAAAAACCAGACAGCAAGGGTGATATGCAATCGAGGCTCACTGGCACCTCTAATGCCTGTCCCGAGAGGGTTCTGCCAGGGTCTGCTGTGGAGATGAAGGCACTTTGGAGCCACATGGGTGGTTCTAGAACTTCTGACCTTCTTGTGCCAAGTTTCTATCATAACTTAAGATTATTTGGATGTATTCTTATTAGGAGTAATAGTAAATTTGAAGGAAATATAATATCCTTAAGTTGGAATTTTAGAGTTTTACTTTTTCAAGCTTGTCCAACAGAAAGCTTCTAATCTATGTGGTCTCTGACATCTAAAGAGGGTGTGTGTGTGTGTGTGTGTGTGTGTGTGTGTGTGTGTTTATTCATTGATTACTTTAGCTTTATCCCTATAGATTGAGAATTACTGCATAAGATGATAAGATGCTCTGGGGAGCCAAAAGGGAAGTAGAAGGCATAGATCTTTGCCTTGGAAATTCTGCAGGAAAATGAAATGGGCTACCCATATATTTGTATTCATGTGTGCTCATAAATGGACAACCTAGAACTTCTATTTCTAAATTCTGAAGGAAATCCATGACTAACATGTCTTGTCTATGACTGAAAGATTGGTGCTACTTTGTAATTGAATGTACTCATCTGCGAGGAAGCTGAATTTGACTGGGACATGTCTAAATTTCTGTTGTGCTCCTTTACCCTTGGTTAGCAGTGAGGCTAACAAGTTACCCAGGGGTCAAGAGAGGAGAGCTAGCTTGTCCCAGAAAATGTAGACAGAAGTTACCTTGTGTGCTAGATATTTTCCATTTTTTCTCCAGGTCTACTCTCCATCCTTCTACACCCACTGATTACATTGGTGGCTCCCTTGACCTCTGTCTTCTAGTGGGTTTGACAGTAGGAGGCATCTATGGTATACTGGAAGGCAGGAAAGGAATAAGGTCAGGGTATTTATTCTCTTGATTCCCTTCCTGCTAGGTTGCTGTGGATTGGCTGTGTCCATCTACCTATGACACAGCTCCTGTCAGAAAGTTCTTCCTCTCTACAGACTAAGGTGGATGCTTCCTCCTCTTGCCCTTTCAGCTACGGAGAAGTAACAGCTCCCTGCTGTTGCTAAACCTAAGGCTGGTTTCCTTACATTCTGCCCCTTTGTAAATAATCCATTTATTAGACTTTCCTGTGTTACCATGTTTGATGTGCCATCTTTTTCTTCATGGATCCGGACCTATAACACTTGATAAACATTTAATCCCTCAATGACAAAGAACAGAAGCTCATACACACTAGCTCAAGTACAAAGTGAATTTACTGAAAGGACACAGGGGAGGTAAAGGACAAATACCAAATCATCTGGAAAATCAGTTTCCAAAACCATTTCTTCAGTCTGGTGGGACTATTTCTAAATCTGCTTTCTTCTGCTGCTTTCTACATATTGACATTGTCTGTCTTATGGATTTTTTTCCTCCACTTTGGCCATGGTATAAACTCTGGCATTGACCCTCTTTAACCTTTCAGTTCAGGGAATCCCCACCATTTAACTGTTTCTCAGTGTCCTATTTCCAATGTCCTGCAAGAGAAATTCAGAGTGGCCCAGTTTGAGTTAGGTCCACTTATGGTCCATTCAGGTGTGTTGGAGAATAGGGGCACACAGGACTGCTCTTTTCCAGGGATGTGAACTTTCTTTCCTCCCAGAAAGGTGTGTGGTTGGGGCAATTGCAAGCATCTCTACATAGTACAGTGAGTCAGTCTTGTGAAGAATATCTGATTCAAACCCCAGGTAAGAGTGTTGGCTAATTACGTCCTTAAGTCATTTGGAAAGGCAGCTTATCTGCTTCATTCTTTAAAAATTTCAGTGGAGGTGTAGCAGGATTCTCTCACAGAGAGTCATGACACCGAGGCTTTTCTTTCCAGGAAGCAACTTTATTTGTGCCAGCACTGTTCAGTTGGGTTCGTACTCGAAGAACTGAGCCCTGAACACCACGTGACATAGTTTTTTATACATTTTCTATTTCTTTGTCTCTCATATATGGTAACACACAAATATGCAGTCTGATTAAGTGGTCTCATGTTACAAGGTCATGAGGGGTGTTGTCACTCAAGCCAGATTGTCTTGAGTTTTTGTTTTTTGTTTTCCCTTAGAGAAGGGACCCTACCACAGAGAGTTGCTTGGATGGTTCAGACTGTTGATGGTCTGATTCTTTATTTTGGCTCAAGTCATAATCTCATAGTGGTGAGATGGAGTCCTGCCTTTGACTCTACACTGGGGCTTAAGATTCTTTCTCTCCCCCTCCTCTGCTTATGTGCTTTGTCTCTGTCTCTCTAAAATTAAAAAAAATTTTTTTTCCAGTGGAAAGAAATTCAGTAATTCCATAAACCTTGGAGGAGAACTCTTTTGATGATTGTTTTCTATATCTAACCTGCTGTGGACTTTGCTCATTTATTTATTTCTTCTTTCCTGCTTTTAATAGTAACCAACCCACTGTTCAGTGTGACACTAACAGACTCCTTCTTGGTAATTATGATTGAAAGTGATTAATGAGATACAGAAATAATGCTGATCTTTCTTTAGGATCAACATTATATCCTTGCCACTGCCATTGCCATGACCAGGATGGCCAGGAGACTTGTCGTGTACCTCAAGGATGCCTGGACCAAGGAGCCGGTGTGGGTCTCACCCTTCACCATTGGGGGCCTTGCTATAATTCTGTCCGCTGTCAGCCCCTTCACCAAATATGCCACCATGACCAACCAAGCTATGCCCTACAACTATCCAGTGCCCCTCTGAGATGATGGGAATAGGTCCAACATGGCCAGCCAACCCCTAGGACCTCCAGGGCCCAGTGTTGGAGTGGCTGAGTTGAGAGAACCTCTGGTGACATGGAGGACATTTCCTCCCCTGTGGCCAGTAAAATGTGAAAAGTGACCCCAGGAGGAAAAAGGATAAACATATCATATTTGGGGGTAAGCCTGTATTACTATCAGCTTTTCAGTCCTTACTTAGATATGAGCAGAAAACCAAAGATGACAAAACATCTGAGGAAGGCCCCTAACATATGAGAGAGAGGTTCAAACAGAAACAAAGCAACTTGGAAGAAACAGAGACTGAACAGGAGAAGAAAATTAAAAAAATTAAGGCCTATCATTAATGTGGGGAGATGAGAGAAGATATGGCCCACATGAAATAGGAAAAGAATACTATTTACCCATGAAATAAGAAAGAATACTATTTAAAAAGGAATATTTAGTGGATAAAAAATAGACTCTTAGAATTTAAAAATATAATAGCAAAAATAAAAAACTCACTAGAAAGATTGAAGAAAAGGTTGAGTAAATCTCCCTGAAATAAAGCAAAAATAGAAGGAGATGAAAAATAGAGGATGAGATATTAATAAAAATAATTTTTAAGGACAGTTTGAGAAGTCCAACATCTGAATAACAAAAGTTCCTGAAGAAGGAAACAGAGAAGAAAGAGAGGAGAAATTCATCAACCAAATGATTCAAGAAAAATTGCTCGGGAAGGGCATAATCTTCCAGACTGAAAGCATTCATTAAGAACCCTCAAAATGGATAAAAATGGACTCACACTGAGGTCTCCTTATTATGAGATTTGAGAATATTGAGGACAAAGAAAATCCTACAAGCTCTTAGAAAGATAAAAAGTAGGTCATGTAAGGTATTGGGATCAGTGACTTTAGACTTCTCAAAAGCAAAATTAGGATGTAGAAAACATAGCAATATGCTTTCAAATTATTGCCAACCTAGGATTTGATACCTACTCAAAGTATCAGTCAGGTGTGTGTGTGTGTGTGTGTGTGTGTGTGTGTGTGTGTGTCGGGGGGAACCTCCAGACATACTAATTCTCAAAACTATTTCCTTCCCACAGACCTTTTTAAAGGAAGTGACTGGTAGATATGTTCCATGAAAATAAAGGCGTAAGCTAAAAAAGAGCTACATAGGAGACACAGGAAGCTGGGAGCAAAAGGAATTCCCAGAAGGACAGTGAAGGGAGACACCAGGAAGACAGTGAGTGTACCAGGCATAGAGGTATGGAACAGATCAGAAAGCTCCAGACACACTTCTTCAGGAAAATGAAATTAATAGACTCTCCTACGTGTTGAAAGTTTTGAGAAGGGATTTAGACAACTGTCAAAGGTAGGTATGAAATTAGTGATAAGAAATGAAGTAAATGAAGACAATAAGCTAATTATTAATTACAGGGAAAATAAAAAGCTGCACAGAAGAGGAAAAAGAATTATAGCTATTACATGTGAATAGTATTAATATAGTAATAATACTATAAACTCCAAATATTGGTCTATCTAAAATTACAAAATTATAATTACATTGGGAAGATGAAATATGGGAAAGTGCATGAGTACAGTGAGAGGGAGAAAAGGAAAAGAATAAAATCTTAAAATTTTAGAGTTTGGGGTGAATACATAACATGTAAGCCTTCACGAAACAACCAACCAAGCAGTGGATTGCAAAACTGTTATTTAAAGACTTAGGGAGGAATTTCATTTAATTGGTGAAAAGATGTGAAAGTAATTACTTCATGAAAGGGGGATGTGGGGCTGAGGGAGATAAGAAAATAAACCTTGTAGGATTATTTGACAATTAACTGTAAACATGCATGTTTATCTGATTAAGAAATTATTTTTAAAAACAATAAAAAGAAAATTAACTAATAATTAAAAATATGCACACACCCCAGGCAGCCATTGCTAAGCAATTGGAATTGGCGAACAAAGCAAAGACATCCTTGTTTGGGCAACATGAAAACTATGAGGAAAATCATGTTTCTGAGTATTACTAGGGCATTGCTTATTTTGAAAAAATGGGGTGTAGAGTTGGACTAACTATCAATGAATGCCTGTCATAGCAAGGTGTGTGGGGTACAAGCTTCAGCATAGTTTGATCTTTTCAGTGTGCATGGCAAGGTGACAGGCCAGGTCAAATGGCAAGGGACTGTCATTCCAGTGAAGAAGGAGCAGGCTTCAGGTCTAGACAGGTGAGAGGTCAGTTTCAGGGTTATCAGCTAAGGCAGGTACTAGAGATGTAGGGCAGGTGGAATCCAAAGGCTGGTTGGTCAGACAAGAAAAGGGGTACCATAGGGCAGATCTCAACTCTGCTCCTAAGGGGAGGGGATTTGGGCCTTGTAGACTATTTCAGATTGCTTGCTATGCATAGGTGTTGTTTGGAGCCCAAAGTGGGTGGAAGGCTAGAGATCCCCTACTCTGTTTGCTCTCTATCCTTCCTCTCTTTAACCCTTACAGTGTTATGGAAACTGGTCTGGATCATCTGGCAGAAGAACCAAGTGGCACTCGGAGATCTTGGAAGGCAGGAGGTTAATTTTACACCTGTGGGCTCAGAGGAGATCATTCTCCAGAGGTCTGAGCCCAGAGCATCAACAGAGGAGACAATTTACAGTCTGTTACTTCCGCATTCCTCATTAGTGGTAATTTGGTGCCAGGGGCAAGCAGGGTGGGAAGAAGAACCCAGAAGGGGAGTCTTCAGGCAGGGACTGGAATTCCCCTATCAGTCCTGTTGGCCATCTTATAACAGATTTTTCCCTATCAATAGCTGTATTCCTTTGCTTGTATCTGTATGCTTCATCTTTATCTGTATGCTTAGCCTTGCTCCAGAACCTGGGCCCACGCCTCCCTTAACAGCTCCCTAACTTTGCATAATCATCTTCTCACCCTCTGATGTTGGCAGCACAACTGGATTCTTTTTTTTTTTTTTTCAAAAAAAATTTTTTTTAAAGTAGGCTTCATGCCCATGGTGGAGCCCACCTCAGGGCTTGAACTCATGACCCTGAGACCAAGACCTGAGCTGAGATCACGAGTCAGATGCTTGACAGACTGAGCCACCCAAGCACTGTCTGGATTCTTTTACCTCGATTTCCAATAACTGGATGCCTTGCCCTGAGCTCCAGTCTCCCCCGACTGTTCGGAAGCTTGATCTTCTAAATGCCAACCACCTAGTAAATGTCCACACCACTTAGAGTTACTTTGTTCTTAGCTGTGTCATGGAACCAGGCTGGATCGCTGGCAGAAAAACCAAGCGGCACTTGGAGATCTTGGTGGATCGAAGTTTTATTTTACACTGGTGGGTTCAGAGGAGATCCTTCTCCAGAGATCTGAGTCCTGAGCACAAGCATGGGGGATTATTTATCACCTGTCACTTCCACATTCTGCATTAGTAGTAATTTGGCACCCACAACAAGCAGAGCAGGAAGAAGAACCCGGAAGAGGAGTCTCTAAGCTAGGAACTAGAGCTTATGTTAGTACTGTTGGCCATCTTATGGTGCATAACATTACTTATTTTCCCAACATCTGGGCAGAAAATATGTACCACAGACTTACTTTTACCTCTGACCTATATGTTATTTGTACCTCATCTTCTTTTTCTTGGTGTGGATGAACTTTTTGTAGCCAGATCTTTGCAGATCCACCTTTTAGTCTGATCAGGCACAAGTCTTAGCCTTATTCCCATGCTAGGAATTTACTGGGCATTTACAGCCAACGTATTTGGAATCCTCCAGACACTACTTTGCATGGTTTGCATGGATTACTTGAACTCCCTGAGGTTCTAGCTAGGATGACCAACTAGAGGAAGGAACTGTATTTTAATGACATGAGGGGCCTTGTCCATGGTCAAACTATGAGGGCTGGGCAGGAATTCAAATATAGGTCATCTGGTTCCAGCTTTGGGCTGTGATCACAAGCCTCATTACCTCCCACAGTTTTTGAGCTTTCGGATCTACTTACATTCCCAGGCCTGGCCTTATCTGACTCACCTTACCCTGCTTCCAAACCCTGGGTCTGGTAGCTGGTGAATCCCGCTTCTCTGCCTGAGGTAGAGGCAGACGTGCTAGGTTGTCTTCACAGGATTTGTTTCACAAAGTTCCTAGGTGATTCTATTAGTCCATAGGATGGTCTAATGCCCCAGCGAAATTCCCTAGGTTCTCAAAATGTGGTGCCCAGACCAGTGGTGTCAGCATCACCTGGGAACTGGTTAGCAATGCAAAATTAGAAACTCTGGGGGTGGGGCCCATCAATCTGAGTTTTAACACAGACTTCAGATGATTTTGGTGTACACTAACATTTGAGAACACTGCCCTGGGGTCATGATTAGAGGGAGTCGGGTCAAGTCTTTGCCTGGGCCATTGTTGAATGTGCTTAAATCAGACGTGCTCAGGAAAAAGAGGGGCGGGAAGATGTGTTTCTATCTTGGGTTGCCATGCCACCCAACTAGTGGGTTCCTTACCACCCATATCAGGAAACAGGAAACAGGGAGTAAGAAACGGGAGAGGGGAAAGTGTGAGAAATCACTTTGTTCAACACCTGACCATGGAGGATTGAAAAAACTGTTTAGGATGCCTGTATTGAAGAAGTCGGAACAAAAAAAGAATCATATGAGAGAGGCTGCAGGTCAAGACAGATAGGAAAGAATCTGATGTCAATGTTCTTGAAAGCTGAAGAAGGCTAGATTCACACACTGATAGTTTGGTATCAAGTGAGCCAGGTCTCTGTTTGTCACAACTTACCTTATCTCCCCTGTGGCTGCTTGACATGCCCTTATGATAAAATAGTGGCAATCACAGCACGTTTCAGAAGGTGTATGTCTGTACCTAGATTGAGGCTGAAAGCCGTGACTTGCCTTATTCTTACAACAATATGAGGCAGTTGTTAAATTCAATATATATATATATATATATATATATTTAATTTAAAATATATTTATATAGTTAAATGATTAAAAGGAAAACCATTCACCCACTCACCCATCTTCTTGGCATTTAGCCTCAATCAGTTGCTACCGATTGCTAGTTTTTATCTTGTCTACATGTTTTGGGATGTTTGGCACCTGCTCCACATCTGGGAGAACACACCTGCTGAAGTCCTGGCCCCGAGTAAAGTCAAGGCTTTTCCAAGCTTTTGAACAGCGAGCTTGCTGATACTGCCTAAGTGCCTTTCTGAGCAGGGATTCCATGATTGATGATGGGAGAGAGTAAATAAATTTCAGTAAGTACACACAAGAGTGGATCAGGACAGTAAGTGCTTACTATGTACAATCAATGGGCATTATTTTAAAGGAGATTAAAATTTCCTGGACTTAATCCTCCTGCTAGCACTGCACTGGTGGCAGAGGATGAGTTACTGTTTTCTCCAGGGAGGTAGTGAGAAGAGCATCTGTGCCTTTGGAGTAAACTCATGTAGTAAAATAAGCAGTTTAGAAATCTCTTCAGTTTGGAGCTCAATTCTCTGATAAAATACGTGTCTGTAGCATCCTAAGTGGAAGAAAATGATTATGGACAGCAAATGGCTGCAGATTGGAAGGGATGCAACTTTATCTCTTCCTGCATCATTCTTGGGCCTTGTCACGCTTCTGTATTCTACAATGTATATGGTAGAAGCAGATGTTGGGTGGAGGTTGGCATAGGACTTTGAATGGGCCCATTACTCTAGAGTGTAGTTTGCTCTCCAACGGTGAGCAGTACTGATGCAATGTGGTGTCTTGGCTGAAACATGAAACCTAACTTTTCCCCTAACTTGATGATTTATTTTCAGAACCTGGGAAGATTGTCACTTAAAATGTAAAAACGGTGTCTGTCTCCTAAGAGGCAAAAGCTTAAATCTGGATTTGGGACTTTTGTTCTATTAAAAAATCTTAAGTATCTACCCATTTTGGGGGGTAAACTGTGATCTCAAGATTTTACTGACAGTAAATATTGAAATATTATTAATGTAAATTATGTGTATATTTTAGCAAAGTAAAGATGTCTAGACCTCTTTTTTTGTTGGGAAAAATTGTCTCTACTTGGATTTAAACTGCCCTATGTCTTGGTGTACCTGGCTGGTTCAGTTAGTAGAGTGTGTGACTCTTGATCTCGGGGTCATGAATTCGAACCCCACATTGGGAGTAGAGATTACTTAAAAATAAAATCTTAAAAAAAAAAAACCCAAAGCTGCCCAATGCCTTATATCAGGGGTTGGCCAACTATGGCGTATGGTGTAAATCTGGCCTGCTGCCTGTCTTATAAATAAAGTTTTATTGGAAAAGAGCCATGCTCTTTAATTTGCATATTGTCTACAGCTGCCTTCCTATTATAAGAATAGGTAGTTGTGACAGAGACTGTATGGCCTCAAAACTAAAATATTTAGGGGCACCTGGGCGGCTCAGTCAGTTCAGCCTCTGACTTCGGCTCAGGTCATGATCTCATGGTTTGTGAGTTTGAACCCCACTTTGGACTCTGTGCTGACAGCTCGGAGCCCGGATTCTCGGAGCCTCCTTCTCTCTCTGCCCCTCCCCTACTCGTGCTCTGTCTGTCTCTCAAAAGTAAATAAATGTAAAAAAAAAAAACAAAACTAAACTAAAATATTTACCATCTAACCTTTTACTGGAAAAAGTTTGCCATCATGTACCTTCTATTAATGCTTGTTCTTATATGTATGCTCTTACTTAAACAGTTGCTCACATTGAAACTAGAGCCACAAAATGACAGAAAGATGTGTAGGCCTGAACTTCATGTTGTGCTTGTGAACAGACTTTGAAAATGACCTGAGTTTGGCTTGGCCAAGTCATACTGATGGGTTTGGGGGTGATGGTGGGGGACTTTGGAGCCGATGGCCAAGAAAGAATTCTTGACTATGTCTTTTGTGCAAAAAGGTGATTTTTATTAAAGCAAGGGGACAGGACCCTCGGGCAGGAAGAGTTGCACTGTAAGTGTGGGAGGTGATTGGTTTATAGAGTTGGGGAGATAAAGTCAAGAGGGAGTTCCTAAAGGGTTTTTCATATGCTAAAGACTCACAGATTACTGGAGGACTAGCTATTGTCAAGCTATTGTTTTTACTGCTTTCAAAGCATTAACATTAAGACAGTAGGGGGTTCCTGGACTTTAGGCTATTGATGGGATTGCCTTTTTCTTGTAAACTGGTGAAGACTCTGATCAGATTAAGCATTTTTTTGTCCTTTCCCATTTTTTGGGGTAGCTGGGAGTGTCCAAGGAATATCATACATGTCCCACCTGGGGTGGTGTGTGTGTGTGAGCGTGCGTGTACTTTGCCCTCAGCCTGCCTTGTGCTCCCTCGTCAATACTGGCTGTGCTGTTGATGACCTGCACGTGATGTTATTCCAGGCTGAATAACCCTGACTTTACTAATATTAAACAATTATTTCCTGATGTGATTGTGGTATGAGGGCCACAGGACCCAGACTTCACTCCATGCCATGTAGATGGGTGCAGGTGAGATTTCCCTAGAAGGAAGTGGATTTTCTCTCAGTCAACCTGGGAAAAAGGCAATTCTGGGATAGGAAAAGAAGATTCAATAAGCACACTTTAGACTAAGGTGAACAGGAAACTTCCTCAGCTATTTCATTTCACTGTGGAGGTTGGTTGTGAGCCCTGTGGAGAGCAGGGAAGCCCAAGAACAGTTCTTTTGTGGGAAGGTGATTTTGTCATTGCTTCTTTTTGAGCATTCCTGAACAGCATCCGGGGATCTCTCAGAAATATGTAAGTGACACTAGGGGTTGGGAAGGAGGCGGCTGATGTCTGGCAATATACAGATGGGGACTCAAACCATCGACTCAGAGCTTTTGATGGTCTATCTTATACCCAACACCTTCCATGATTGGCTCAGGTATTGTGTGACCACCTTCAGGGGAGGCTGGGTCCCTCCTCAGCCCCAGGGCGAGGGGTGGATTTTGGTTAGTCTGAGTCCATCAAAGTAATTCCACCCCTCTTGCTGATGAAACAAAATGGGCATAGGATACAGTTTTGGCCAACAAGAAACAAAGGAAAGTTTCTGGATCACCTGTGGGAAAGCTTTCCTTGTTGTTAAATATGCAAAGCACAAGGTGCAGAGATTCTTTCCCTGCTTTGGATGTAGCTGTGAGGATGTGATGTAGACATAGCCCATTTTGCAACTGTGAGAGGGAGTTGTCACCCTACTAAGGGTGACAGAGCAGAATATGGAAAGAACTTGAGTCCTTGACAGCATCACAGAGCTACTGAATCACACAGATCTAGAACAGATGTAGAACTTCATGAGCTGTGAGAAAATAAAATCACCTTATTGCCTAAGCCACTTTCATTGGGTCTTCTAATGCTTGTAGCCAACAGAATACTCTTAAGTATTTAATATGACCTCTTTAGGGGCACCCGGGTGGCTCAGTAGGTTAAGCATCTGACTCTTGGTTTTGGCTCAGGTCATGATCTCTTGGTTTGTGAGTGTGAGCCACACATTGGGCTTCATGCTGACAGTGTGGAGCGTGCTTGGAATTTCTCTCTCCCTCTCTCTCTTCCCCTTCCCCTCTAATTCTCTGTCTCTCTCCCAAAAATAAATAAATAAATTTTAAAAAATATGACCCCTTTATAAGTTGGTGAGACTTAGAAATAGTAACCATATTCTTAAGGTACATTCATGCAAAGATAACTGTAGTTGTAATCACCAAGTGATTAATTAATCACACCCAATTAAAATGGAGACATTTAAGGAGTATGAAAAATGGAATATGTATCACAAATCTTTTTTTTAGTTGATAAGAAATTCAGAAAATTATAGTCTTAAGTTGCATAATAACAATAAACAAACAATGGAAAGACCCGGAAAATTATTTGGGCAACTTTATCAAGTCGGTATCTCATTTTGAAAACATTTTAAGTTATATATACTCTTACTGTAAATGTTTCAAACAATATAAAAGCATCTAAAGTCACAAGTGATCACTGTTTAGTTTGGGGTCTACCAAGCAGAAGAACTAAGATGCCAGCCAAGGAACCAGCAGCAAAGACTGGTGGGGTGCTAGGAACCAGACAGAAGTGCAGTTGTAAAGCTCCGGGAGCCAGAGTTCTAGAAGGGCCCCTGGTGATACTGGCCTCCTGACATTCATGCTTTTGTGTATTTCCCTCCCACATGGAATAGGGCAGACCTGTGTGAACCAACAAGATACTGTGGAAATGATGTGTGTGACTTCTGAGACTAGGTCATAGAGGATATTATGACTTTTTTGCTCTGCTCTTTTCTTTTTTTTAAAGTTTATTTATTTCTTTTGAGAGAGAGCGAGCGAGCAAGAGAGAGCAGGGTAGAGGAGAGAGGGAGAGAGAGAATCCCAAGCAGGTTCCACAGTATCAGTGCAGAGCCTGACCTGGGCCCTAGATCTCACGAACTGTCAGATCATGACCCAAGCCACCCAGGCGCCCCCTGCTGTGCTCTTTCTTGATCACTTACTCAGCTGCCATGTTGTGAGGACACTCAAACACACTGATATAGAGGTCTAAGTGGCAAAGAACCTAGGCCTCTAGCCAACAGCTATTGAATGAGCCCTCCTGGAAGCAGATTTGTCAGCCCTAATCAAGCCTCAGCCAGCATCTCGACTGTAACCTCAGGACAGGTTGTGAGCCAGAACCACCCAGTTGTCCCTGGATTCCTGACCCTCAAAAATTATATGTAGTAATAAGTGATTGTTGTTTGTGGCAGGTAAATCTTGGGGTAATCTGTTGCACTGCTGTGGATAACAAAGACAAAAGCCTGTGCATCCTGGGTCCCACCCCACATGCCACAGGAGGCCTTGATAGCTAGTCCAGCACATTAGCCGGTGGGGATAGGATTCCTGCTTAAGTGCTCACTTACAGTCAATTTATGGTATGGTCACCCCTCAGCCTAAAGGTCCTCACAGAGTGTACTTCTGGGGAGGGATGGGGCAGTCTGAGATTGGTGTGTGTGTGTATGTGTGCAGATACCTACATGTGTAGTGTGTGTAGGTAGGTATGTGAATTGGTATTGTTCCCTTGTGCCCTCCCTCAGGGGGCCTCTTTGCTGTGCCCTCTGCACACCCGGGTGACTGTGAACCCTACGTTAGTTTTGATACCTCTTCAGTTTTTGATCCCTTCTTCTGGTTGATTCCCAGAGATATTCCTCTTTGTAGATTTTACCAAGATTTGTTCTGACTCTTAAATAGTGTTTGGGGAACTGGAAAATTGTTTTTGTGCTGAGCCTTCTGCATTGTGTGTGTTGAAAACACACTCCTGGGCAGGTAGCAAGTGAGACCTGTGTGGGAAATGGGCTCCACATGTGGAGCAAAGCGTGTGGGGAGGAGCTAAATGTTACTTGGTTAGGATTCTCAGCTTTGTGCTCTCCTGTTGCCTTGGACCTGGACCTGGCTATTAGGGTAGGGACCACGAGGTGAGAAAGTTACATAAAATTTAGGGCCGCTGGGCTCTGGGCCTTGAAATTTACCTTTGGTATTAGGGTGTTTGCTTCCACTAACTTAGGAGCTAAGTTGTTCCTCTTGTTGTTGGGAAAAAGAAAAACCTCAGGAACAACCCTTAATTGTGTGACTCTTACTGCCCAAAAATTAACTTAAGAAAAAAAGGAATTATTTAAAAAAATTTTTTTAACATTTATTATTTATTTTTAAGAGACAGAGCATGAACAGTGGAGGGGCAGAGAGAGAGTGGGAAGCAGGCTTCAGGCTCTGAGCTGTCAGCACAGAGCCTAATGTGGGCCTCAACCCCATGAGCCCTGAGATCATGACCTGAGCAAAGTCGGACACTTAACCAACTGAGCCACCCAGGCACCCCTAGAAAAAAAGATATTCTTAAAAAAAAATTTGAAGGCGGTTAGCTTCCAGGCAGCATGCACATTTTTAAAAAGTTTATTTATTTATTTTGAAAGAGACAAAGACAGCACAAAGGGGAGAGGGACAGAGAGAGCAAGGGAGAGAATCCCAAGCAGGCTCCATGCTGTCAGCAGAGAGCCCAATGTGGGGCTTGAACTCCCAAAACTTTGAGATCATAACCTCAGCTGAAACCAATTGTTGGGCACTTAACTGAAGGAGCCGCCCAGGCACCCCAGGCAGCATGCACTTTTGAAGGGGAGGAAAAGCTCTATGAGCAGGAGAGGCACATCTCACTCTGACCTGGATTCTTGCCCCTTCTGCTTTTTTCCTCAGTGAGAACCAAGCAGATGAGTTTCTGTTTGGAACCCGAGTCTCTCTCTGTTCTCTTTAGCAGCTGATCATTTGTGCCTGTGTTTGTTCCTTGGCCCTCCCTCTCTCCACTTTGTCTGTGCTTTCTTGTTTTGCAATAAAATATTACTTGCCTTTCTAATCTTGAAGGTGTATCTTGTATCAGGATATAGACTTTGTCAGTGAGCCGTTCCCTGTTCCCCTCACCCATAATTCAATGAGCTGTTCTCAGTTCTGGCTTTCATAGGTAACTCTAAATTCTAACAATTGGCCTTAGTCAGCATCCCTTTTCCCTTTAGGGGACCAATAACAAGGACATTGAGCATCAGTTTAGGATCTGCCTGGGCAGAAGGCTTCATCTTCCTGCACCATAATCTATTTGGCTAATTGTAGGACCCTGGATGGTATTCAGGATGATTTTTTGGAACTTAACAAGTTCTGGAGATTTAATTTTGGATTCTGATATATTGGCAACTTACCAAAGAAGTCATGGGGGAGGTGAGATGCAAAACAAAACAAAAACAAAAACAAAAACAAAAAAAAAGAGAGAGAGAGAGAGAATACAGGCTTTTGGAAACATCTAGACATGGACTTCCAGCTTGGGAGACCATATGGTGAGGTAGTTGGGGTGAGATTGAATCCCAGTTGCACTATTTACTGGGTATCTAAAATGGGTTAGTAGGGGCACGTGGGTGGCTCATTCGGTTGAGTGTCCCACTCTTGATTTCCATGCAAAATATGATCTCATGGTCTGTGAGATCGAGCCCCACTTCAGACTCTGTGTTGACAGCCTGGGACCGTCTCTCTGTCTCTCTCTGTCTCTCTCTCTCTGTCTCTCTGCCTTCCCCCTGCTCATGTTCTCTCAACCTCTGTGTCAAAATAAATAAATAAACATTAAAAACATTAAAAAATAAATTTAAAATTAAAAATTACCAAGTGGGTTAGTAATAGTGCCTCCTTCATAGTGTTGTTGTGGGTGTAAAATGAGTTAGTACATGTGAAAGCATTTGGGTGGAGCCTGACTCAAAACAAGTTGAACTATTGTTATTATTATTCTTGCCATTACTAACTCTGTTGTCTTGGGCTAGTAAGTTAAATACTCTAAGCCTGAGTTTCTTCACCCATAAAACCAAAGTAGTTATACCAATCTCATATGGTTCTTGGAATTACTTAATGTATGTAAAACTTCTAGCCCAATTTCTGGTATTATCATAGAAGCGCTCTTAAGGGTATTCTGTTTTAACATATGATGAATAACCTCCACCTGATTTACCTTGTTATGTTAGAGACTTGGCAGAAAACTTAAATGAAGAGGTAATACTAGACTGCATTATGACAGTGCAGGGACACACAGCACTGAAATAGTCTCCAAAGCAATGTCCCTGCTCCATAGTGAGGTCCTTGCTCCCTGAGGTCATTAGAACCCCCATTCTCAGCCAATCTTGATTTCCATCAAATGTCTCCTCCCGGAGCAAGTGAGTCTGACTCAGGCACTTGCTCCTCAGTCTTTGTGATCATTGAAGGAAAGAATAAAATCCAAAGCTTCTTTTTAACCAGGTCGCCAGCAGCGACCTTTGTGAACTTTGGGACCCAGTGAGAGATCTTGACAATTTCTGCTAAGATCTTGTAACTGGCTGAATTACTCTGAGGCCCAAGCTGGGCAGTGACTATTAACATTTAGCACCGAAGCCGATTATCGTGTGATAATCGCTCCATTAGCTCATGTTGCTGCTGTTGTTCATAAAACCCCTTCCGTGTCACTCCCAGACCTCTCGTCTCCTGCTCTGACCTGTCTCTCCTTGCACATTTGAAATATTTCTCATTACCCCGCTTAACTTTGCTTGTTATTCCTCTGAATGGCTTGGGCAATCTCTTATAGTCTCCAAAGCATGATATTCTGTTCATCCCATGCCGCCTCACCCTCCTCTGGTGTGTTCCAGATGGTTTTGTACCAAGCAGAGCATATGCCTCTTTCTTCCCCTTGATTACTCTTTGCATTTCTTCTCTCTTCTGCACCGTCCTCCATTTGATTTACTTCTGAAGTATTTATTGCTGGGGTGACGTGCATAATGAATACCCTTGGGCGTTCATTAAGTTTAAGTTTGAACAGTTTCTGTTTCCCCTTAGCGTCCTTGATGTTTGATTCTTTTGGTTACTTCCTCTTGTAAACCTCCCAGTTTGCCAGCATTTACTCCACAAAAATTCATACCTCTCTTTCCGGTTGTGCTATTTTTTTTTTTTAAACCCCATGGAAGTCCTTATTTAAAAAATGATGCCTGAAGGGGCTGACTGGCTCAGTTTGTAGAGCATGAGACTCTTTTTTTTTTTTTTTTCAACGTTTATTTATTTTTGGGACAGAGAGAGACAGAGCATGAACGGGGGAGGAGCAGAGAGAGAGGGAGACACAGAATCGGAAACAGGCTCCAGGCTCTGAGCCATCAGCCCAAAGCCTGATGCGGGGCTCGAACTCACGGACCGCGGGATCGTGACCTGGCTGAAGTCGGACGCTTAACCGACTGCGCTACCCAGGCGCCCCGAGCATGAGACTCTTGATCTCCAGGTTGAGAGTTAGAGTCCTACATTGGGTGGAGAGATCATAAATAAATAAAGACTTAAATAAAAATAGAATGAAAAATGGTGCCTTACTAGTGATTTTTAGGATTTCCCTGTGGGTCCCATTCCATGTAAAGGAATTGCCCCAGGTATCTATTGCTGTATAACAGCCACCTAAACCTTAGTGGTTTAGAACATAATTATTATCTTTCATAAGTCTTCGGGTTAACTGGGTATAGGTGGGCAGTTTTCACCTAGTTTCTCATGCAGTTGCTGTCAGACGTTGGGTATGCCTGTAGTCATCTAAAGACTTAAAGGGTTTTGCTCACATGATTGGCAGTTGATGCTGGCCGCTGGCTGAGGATTCAGCTGGGGTTGTCCCATTAAAGCAACTTCACATGGCCTCTCCATGGACAACTGGGGCTTCTCAAAGCATAGACACTGTGTTCTGAGAGGATGCATCTTAAGAGTGAGCATTCAGAGGTAAAAGATGAAAGATTAGCATTACTAGCATTACTTCCCATGATTGGTGTGAGAGGGCTTTACAAGGAAGTGGTGCCTCATTGGGGAGACTGGCTACCACTAGAGTGAATAGTCTGTTTTTTGTGTTGTTCCTTCTTTTAGATCCAGGCCCTTTTATTTTTCATTTGAATTATTAAGGTATAGTTGACATACAAAACTATATAGACTTGTGTACAACATAGTGATTCAACATTCTACACATTGTAAAATCGTCACCACGGTAAGTCTAGTTACCATCTGTCACCTTATAAAGTTAATACAGTATGATTGATTGTATTCCCCATGTTGTACATTGCATCCTCATGACTTATTTATTTTATAACTGGAAGTTTGTACCTTTTGCTCCCCTTTGTCCATTTTAGGACCCCTCCCTGCCCCCCCCAACACTCCTACCCTTTGCAACCACTATCTGTTCTCTATACCTATGAGTCTGGGTTTTGTTTTGTCTTTTAAATTCCACATATAAGTGAAATCACATGGTATTTGTCTTTCTCTGTCTGACTTATTTCATTTAGCATGATACCCTCAAGGTCCATCCATGTTGTGGCAAATGGTAGGATTTCATTATTTTTTAGGGCTGAGTAGTATTCTACTTTGTGTGTATGTATATATGTGTGTCTACTTTATACATTCATCCATTGATGGACACTTAGATTGTTTCTATATCTTGGCTATTGTAAATGATGCTGCAAGAAACATAGGGATGCATGTATCTTTTTTTTTTTTAATTTTTTTTTCAACGTTTATTTATTTTGGGGACAGAGAGAGACAGAGCATGAACGGGGGAGGGGCAGAGAGAGAGGGAGACACAGAATCGGAAACAGGCTCCAGGCTCTGAGCCATCAGCCCAGAGCCTGACGCGGGCTCGAACTCCCGGACCGCAAGATCGTGACCTGGCTGAAGCCGGACGCTTAACTGACTGCACCACCCAGGCGCCCCTGCATGTATCTTTTTAAATTAGTGTTTTTATTTTCTTTGCATAAATACTCAGTAGTGGAATTGCTGGATCATCTGGTAGCTCTATTTTAAATTTTTGAGGAATCTTCATCCTGTTTTCCATAATGGCTATACCATTTCTACCCACAGTATACAAAAGTTCCCTTTTTCTCCAGATCCTTACCAATCCTTGATATTTCTTGTCTTTTTGATTACAGCCATTCTGACAGGGGTAAGGTGATATCTCAGTGTGGGATTGAATTTCTAGAAATTTATCATTTTTTTCTAGATAGTCCAGTTTGTTGGCATATAATTGTTCATAGTAATCTCTTGTGATCCTTTGTGTTTCTGTGGTATCATAACTTCTCTTTCATTTTTGATTTTATTCTTCTTTTTCTAGTTCCTTTAGGTGTAAAGTTAAAAATTTTTTTCAATTGTTTAATTTATCCTTTTATTAGTTATTTTACTTTACTTTTTAAAAATTTACATCCAAGTTAGTTAGCATATAGCACAACAATGATTTCAGGAGTAGATGCCTTAATGCCCTTTACCCATTTAGCCCATCCCCCCTCCTTCACCCCCTCCAGTACCCTCTGTTTGTTCTCCATATTTAAGAGTCTCTTATGTTTTGTCCCCCTCCCTGTTTATATATTATTTTTGCTTCCCTTCCCTTGTGTTTATCTGTTTTGTACCTTAAAATCCTCATATGAGTGAAGTCATATGATATTTGCCTTTCTTTGACTAATTTCACTTACCATAATACCCTCTAGTTCCATCCACATAGTTGCAAATGGCAAGATTTCATTCTTTTTGATTGC
>NW_024412396.1:12740122-12750220 GCF_014898765.1 Herpailurus yagouaroundi | reverse complement strand
GATGGTGCTGCTATAAACATGGGGGTGCATGTGCCCCTTTGAAACAGCATACCTGTATCTCTTGGATAAATACATAGTAGTGCAATTGCTGGGTCATAGGGTAGTTCTATTTTTAATTTTTTGAGGAACTTCCATCCTGTTTTTCAGAGTGGCTGCACCAGTTTGCATTCCCAACAGCAGTGCAAAAGAGATCCTCTTTCTCCACATCTTCGCCAACATCTGTTGTTGCCTGAGTTGTTAAAGTTAGCCATTCTGACAGGTGTGAGGTGGTATCTCATGGTGGTTTTGATTTGTATTTCCCTGATGATGAATGATGATGAATGAGCATTTTTTCATGTGTCCGTTGCCCATCTGGATGTCTTCTTTGGAGAAGTGTCTATTCATGTCTATTCATTTCTTCACTGGATTATTTGTTTTTTGGGTGTTGACCTTAATAAGTTCTTCATAGATTTTGGATACTAGCCCTTCATCTGATATGTCGTTTGCAAATATCTTCTCCCATTCTGTCGGTTGCCTTTTAGTTTTGCTGATTGTTTCCTTCACTGTGCAGAAGCTTTTTATTTTGATGAGGTCCCAGTAGTTCATTTTTGCTTTTGTTTCTCTTGCCTCTGGATATGTGTTGAGTAAGAAGTTGCTGTGGCCAAGGTCAAAGAGGTTTTTTCCTGCTTTCTCTTCAAGGATGTAGATGGCTTCCTGTCTTACATTTAGGTCTTTCATCCATTTTGAGTTCCTTTTTGTGTATGGTGTAAGAAAGTGGTCCAGGTTCATTTTTCTGCACGTTTGCTGTCCAGTTTTCCCAGCAACATTTGCTGAAGAGACTGTCTTTATTCCATTGGATATTCTTTCCTGCTTTGTCAAAAATTAGTTGGCCATACATTTGTGTGCCCATTTCCGGGTTCGCTATGTCTGTTCTTGTGCCATTACCATACCGTCTTGATGATTACAACTTTGTATTACAGCTTGAAGTCCGGAATTGTGATGCCTCCTGCTTTGGTTTTCTTTTTCACGATTTCTTTGGCTTTTGGGGTCTTTTCTGGTGCCATACAAATTTTAAGATTGTTTGTTCTAGCTCTGTGAAGAATGCTGGTGTTGTTTTGATAGGTATTGCATTGAATATGTAGATTGCTTTGGGAAGTATTGACATTTTAACAATATTTGTTCTTCCTATCCAGAAGCATGGAATATTTCCATTTTTTTTTGTTTTCTTCAATTTCTTTCATAAGCTTTCTATAGTTTTCAGCATATAGATATTTCACCTCTTTGGTTAGATTTATTCCTAGGTGTTTTATGGTTTTTGATGCAACTGCAAATGGGATCGATTCCTTGATTTCTCTTTCTGTTGCTTCATTGTTGGTGTATAGGAATGCAACTGATTTCTGTGCATTGATTTTATATCCTGCACTTTTGCTGAATTCATGGGTAAGTTCTAGCAGTTTTTTGGTGGAATCTTTTGGGTTTTCCATAGAAAGTATCATGTCATCTGCAAAGAGTGAAAGTTTGACTTCCTCCTGGCCGATTTGGATGCCTTTTTATTTCTTTGTGTTGTCTGATTGCTGAGGCTAAGACTTCGAATACTATGTTGAATAACAGTGGCAAGAGTAGTCATCCCTGTCTTGTTTCTGACCTTAGGGGGAAAGCTCTCAGTTATTCCCCATTGAGGATGATATTGGTGTTGGGTCTTTCATACATGGCTTTTATGATCTCGAGGTATGATCCTTCTGTTTCTATTTTCTTGAGGGTTTTTATCAAGAAAGGATGCTGTGTTTTGTCAAATGATTTCTCTGCATCTATTGAGAGGATCATATGGTTCTTGTCCTTTCTTTTATTGATGTGATGAATCACATTGATTGTTTTGCAGATATTGAACCAGCCCTGCATCCCAGGTATAAATCCCACTTGGTTGTGGTGAATAATTTTTTTTAATGTATTGTTGAATCCAGTTGGCTAATATCTTGTTGAGGATTTTTGCACCCATGTTCATCAGGGAAATTGGTCTGTAGTTCTCCTTTTTAGTGGGGCTTTGTCTGGTTTTGGAATCAAGGTAATGCTGGCTTCATAGAAAGAGTTAGGAAGTTTTCCTTCCATTTCTATTTTTTGGAACAGCTTCAAGTGAATAGATGTTAACTCTTATGTTTGGTAGAATTCCCCTGGAAAGCCCTCTGGCCCTGGAGATTTTTGGTTACTATTTTGATTTCTTTACTGGTTATGGGTCTGTTCAAATTTTCTATTTCTTCCTGTTTCAGTTTGGTAGTTTATATATTTCTAGGAATTTGTCCATTTCTTCCATATTGCCCATTTTATTGGCATGTTATTGCTCATTTTATTCTCTTATTATTGTTTTTATTTCTGCTGTGTTGGTTGTGATCTCTCCTCTTTCATTCTTGATTTTGTTATTTGGGTCCTTTCCTTTTTCTTTTTAATCAAACTGACTAGGGGTTTATTAATTTTGTTTATTCTTCAAACAACCAGTTTCTGGTTTCATTGTTCTGTTCTACTATTTTTTTGGTTTCGATAGGATGGATTTTTGCTCTAATCTAATCTAGAGCATGAGCAGGGGAGAGGCAGAGAGAGAGGGAGGCACAGAATCTGAAGCAGGCTCCAGACTCTGAGCTGTCAGCACAGAGCCCAATGCGGGTCTCAAACTCACAGACAGCAAGATCATGACCTGAGCCGAAGTTGGACGCTCAACTGTCTGAGCCACCCAGGCGCCCACGATGTTTATCCTTTTTTTTTTTTTTTTTTTTTTTAAATTTTTTTCAACGTTTATTTATTTTTGTGACAGAGAGAGACAGAGCCTGAACGGGGGAGGGGCAGAGAGAGAGAGGGAGACACAGAATCGGAAACAGGCTCCAGGCTCTGAGCCATCAGCCCAGAGCCCGACGCGGGGCTCGAACTCCCGGACCGCGAGATCGTGACCTGGCTGAAGTCGGACGCTCAACCGACTGTGCCACCCAGGCGCCCCTGTTTATCCTTTTTAATGAGTCACTGATTTCTCTAATTCTTCAATTGTGCTCTTTTGCCTTAGTCTCCCTCTTTTTTCCTGCTTCCTTATTCTCCATAAGTTTGTCCTCTATATTGCTGATTCGCTGCTCTGCCTCATCCGTCTTGCTGCTGTGGCAATCATTCCAGATTGCAGCTCAGTTACAGCATTTTTTATTTCATCTTGACTAGCTTTTACTTCTTTTATCTCTGCAGAAAGGGATTCTAATCTATTTCTGACTGCAGCTAGTATTCTTCTTATCATGATTCTAAATCCTGGTTCAGACATCTTGCTTGTATCTGTGTTGGTTAAGTCCCTGGCTGTCGTTTCTTCCTGCTCTTTGGGGTGAATTCCTTTGTTTCATGATTTTGAAGGAAGAAAAGGAATTAATGAGGTAAAAAAAATTTTAAAAATTAAAATTAAAAAATTAAAAACAACACGCACACACAAAGATCATATAAATGATGCTAGATCCTAGGTGTGTTTTGGTCTGGGTGTTGAAAGGGGCTTGATAGATTAGAGAAAAATGGGGAAAAAAAAAAGAAAAAAAAAGGAAAATGTTTGAAAATGTGAAAAAATGAATACAATGAAATAGAATAAAATGAAATGATGGAAGCAGAATAGAATTTAAAAAATTTACAAAAAAGTAAAAATATAGTAGAAAAAAATTAAAGAAAAATATTTTTAATAAAAATTGAAAATAAAAATAAATTTTTTTCTTTCTGTATTCAAGTAAAAGAAAAGAAAGAAACCAGAAAAAAAAAGAAAATTGAATAGATGGGCCAGTGAACAGACTGAAATACGATTGAAATGACATCGTTTCCTCTAGAAGTGAAACTCTGAAACACTTTATAATACATAAACTAATCAGGTGGAGAAACTTGTGATGTTTCTGAAGAGGGACGCTGGCCCAGTTGGGTGGGGCTTAGTTTAACAGCTCCGTTCTGCACTAGATAGCGCTGCTTAGCTTACTGGGGTGGATTGTTGTGGCACTTGTAGGTGTGTATGTGCATGCGCGGAAAGGGTGAAAATGATGTCACCCAGCTACCCAGTCTCTAGTATCGGAACTCTGTTCTCCTGGATCAGCAATAAAGCCATCGTTTGCTTCCAGCTTCTGTCCACTCCCTGCTTTTACATTGTCCGTGACCAAGCTGTCAGGTTGTCAGGCGGCACCTCCCTCCTAAGTTTTGTCTCAGGTGTGGCTGTTTTTCCTGACCTCTTACTTCTGAGGGGCTGCGGCTTTGACCCATTCCCCCCCTCTGTGGGAGGATCTCACTGAGCAATGTCTGGGTGCTGCCCACACCAGGAACATTTGCGGGACTGTTCTGCTGCCGATGCCCAGAGACTGTGGATGGGTGCCAGCCTGTCACAGCAAATGTTCACACAATCATGTAGCAGCAGCATTTTAGGGATTGTGGAAAATCACAACACACATCTGGTACCAGGTTTCACCCTTAGTGACCTTGTTCCAGCACCAGGGAATGTGGTTGCTCTCTGGGGTCCACTGGGGCCTTTGCCTGTTGGGGGGCTGCACAGCCTCTACCATATATCTTCCCAGCAGGGGAACTGCCTCTCCCCACATGGCCTGAGGACCCCCGGACTTCACTCTGTTCCTGGAGATTCGCCCTTCTCACTAGAGCACCGCCAGGTATCAAGCTGCGGAGTTTCAGATTCTGTGCTCCCCCTGTTTATAGAGTCTTAATGGAGTTTAAACCCTCTCCTTTCTCCTTTCTCCCCTTTTAGTTCAGTCCCTGTGGCTGTTTCTACTTTTCCACTTTCTACTTTTCCACTTTCTCTTTCTGCTTTTGGGAGGGTGAGTTTCCTGTACTCTCCCCCTCCCCCATCTCCGTCCTCTCTCCAGAAGCAAAAACAGCTTCCTGCCCTCAGTGGCTTCTCTCTCCCCTAGTTCACCTCTCCACTCCGCATACCTGCTGAGTTCTGTGGTTCAGGTTGTGCAGATTGTTGTGTTAATTCTAAAATCAGTTTTCTAGGTGTGCCGGATGGTTTGGTGTTGATCTGGCTGTATTTCATGGATGCGAGACACACACACAAGAAACTTCCATGCTGTTCTGCCATTGTGGCTCCTCCCCAAAGTTAAATTTTTTAATTTGAGGTTTCTCTTTGTTTCTTCAAGTAGGCCTTTATTTGTATGAACCTCCCTCTTGGAACCACTTTTGTTATATCCTGTAGATTTTGGTATATTTCTGTTTCCATTTGTCTGTAGGTATTTTTTAATTTCTCCTTTGATTTCGTTGTTGACCCCATAGTTGTTGAGTAACATGTTGTTTAATCTCCAAGTATTTGCATTTTCCCCAGTTTTCTTCTTGTGATTGATTTCTAGTTTCATATCATTGTGGTCAAAAAAGATGCTTGAAAAAATATTTTTGATCTAATTTTAATGTTTTAATAATAAATTCTTCTTGAATTTATTAAAACTTGTTTGTGGCCTAACATGTAATTTACCCTGGAGAATGTTCCATGCTCACTTGAGAAGAATGTGTATTTTGCTGCTTTTTGGTAGAATTCTGTATATTTATTAAGCCCATCTGGTCTAATGTGTCATGCAAGCCTGATGTTTTCTTATTGATTTTCTGTCTGGATGACCTATCTATTGATGTAAGTGGGGTGTTAAAACCCCCTACTGTTATTGTATTGCTGTCCATTTTTCCCTTTTGGTCTGTGATATTTTCTTTATATATTTTGGTGGTCCTATGTTGGGCATGTGTGTGTGTGTGTGTGTGTGTGTGTGTGTGTATACACACACACACATATATATATATATATGTATATATATATTCATAAATGTTATATTTCCTTGCTGGATTGACCTCTTTGTCATTGTGTATTACCCCTCTTTGAGTTTTATTACAAAGTCTTTATTTTAAAGTTTATTTTGTGTGGTGTGAGTATAGCTATACCAGCTTTCTTTTGTGTCCATTTATACAGAATATTTTTTTCCATCCCTTCACTTTCAGTTTGTGTGTCCTTACTTTTGAAGTAAGTCTCTTTTAGGCAGTATAAAGGTGTCTTGTATTTTTATCCAATCAGCCACTTCATGTCTTTAATTGGAGAATTTAGTTCATTTACTTAAAAAAATTTTTTTTGTGTGTGTTTATTTAATTTTGAGAGAGAGAGATACAGAGCATGAGTAGGGGAGGGACAGCAAGAGAGAAAGACACAGAATCCGAAGCAGGCTACAGACTCCAAGCTGTCAGCAGAGCCAGATGCGGAGCTTGAACCCACAGACCACAGATCATGACTTGAGCCAAAGTTGGACACTTAACTGACTGAGCCACCCGGGTACCTCTAGTCCATTTACTTTAAAGTAATTATTGATAAGTAGGTGCTTATTTCCATTTGGTTAGTTGATTGCTGGCTGTTTCTGTAGTTGTCCTTGTCCTTTCTTCTTCTCTTGCTCTCTTTCCTCCTGGTTTGATGAATTTCCTGACTGCTATGTCTAGATTCCTTTCTCATTTTCTTTCAGGTATTTACTGCAGGTTGCCCTATGGTTATCATGAGGTTTACACATATCTTCGTGTGAATATAACTGTGCATCTTAAGTTAATACCAACTTAAATTTGAACACGTTCCTGAACCCTACATTTTTTACCACCCCCCATTTTATGTTTTTGGTGTTACTTTTTACATCCTTTTGTTTTCTATATCCCTTAACTAATTATTGTAGTTTCAGTTAATTTGACTATTTTTGTCTTTTAGCTTTCTTTTTTTTTTTTTAATGTTTATTTAATTTTTAGAGAAAGAGAGAGAGAGACAGTGTGAGCAGGGGAGGGGCAGAGAGAGAGGGAGACACAGAATCCGAAGCCAGGCTCCAGGCTCCAAGCTGTCAGCACAGAGCCCAATGTATGGCTCGAACTCAAGTACTGTGAGATCACGACCTGAGCTGAATTCGGACACTCAACAAACTGAGCCATCCAGGCGCCCCTGTCTTTTAGCTTTCTTAGTAGCTTTATAAGTGACTAATTCACTACCTTTACTATAGATAACTTTTCCAGTGAGTTGTTACTTTTGTATGTTGTTATTAATTGGTGTCATTTCTTTTCAACTTAAAGAATTCCCTTTATTATTGCTTGTGAGGCTTGTTTAGTCATGATGAACTCCAGCTTTTGCTTGTCTGGAAGACTCTGTATCTCTACTTCAAATCTGAATGATAACCTTACCTTGTAGAGTATTCTTGGTTTGAAATTTTTTCCTTTCAGCACTTTGAATATATGCTACTCCTTTCTGGCCAAAGTATCTGCTGATAGCCTTATGAGGCTCTCCTTGTATGTAACAATTCATTTTTCTCTTGCTGCGTTTAAGATTCTCTCTTTATCTTTAACTTTTGACATTTTATTTTTTATTTATTTATTTTTTTTTAATTTTTTTTTCCAACGTTTTTTATTTATTTTTGGGACAGAGAGAGACAGAGCATGAACGGGGGAGGGGCAGAGAGAGAGGGAGACACAGAATCAGAAACAGGCTCCAGGCTCTGAGCCATCAGCCCAGAGCCCGATGCGGGGCTCGAACTCACGGACCGCGAGATCGTGACCTGGCTGAAGTCGGACGCTTAACCGACTGCGCCACCCAGGCGCCCCAACTTTTGACATTTTAATTATAATGTGTCTTCTCTCTCTCTCTCTCTCTCTCTTTCTCTCTCTCTCTCAAGAGAGTGGGTGTCTGACTTCAGCTCAGGTCATGATCTCACAGCTCCTGAGTTTGAACCCCGCATCAGTCTCTGTGCCGACAACTCAAAGCCTGGAGCCTGTTTCAGATTCTGTGTCTCCCTCTTTCTCTGCCCCTCCTCTACTTGTGCTCTGTCTCTCTCTCAAAAATAAACAAAAATTAAAGAAAAATTTAATTATAATGTGTCTTGGTGTGGCTGTCTTTGGGTTCATCATGTTTGGAACTCTTTGGGTTTCCTGGACTTGGATGTCTGTTTTCCTCACTAGGTCAGGGAAGTTTTCAGCCATTATTTCTCCAAATAAGTTTTCTGCCTCTTTCTCTCTTCCTTCTTCTGGGACCCCTATATTGCAAATGTTATTCCACTTCATGTTGTCTCAGAGGTCCCTTAGTAATATTCATTTAAAAAATTCTTTGTTTTTGCTGCTCTGTTTGGGTGAGTTCTATTGCTTTGTCTTTGGTTCACTGTTCCATTCTTCTGCTTTGTCCAGTCTGCTGTTGAACTCCTCTAGTATATTTTTCAGTTTAGTTATATTCTTCAGCTTTCTGAGTTCTGCTTGGTACTTTCTTATGTTTTCTAACTTTTTGTTGCAGTTATCACTGTATTCATTCATTTTTCTTCCTAGTTCAGTGAGTATCTTTATGAACATGGTTTTGAATTGTTATCAGGTAGGTTACTCATTTCTATATCATTAAGGTCTTTTTCTGAGGCTTTGTCTTGTTCTTTTGTTTGACACATATTTTCCCATTTCCTCATTTTCTTGACTCTATGTGTGTGTTTCTGTGTATTAGGCAAAAACAGCTACCTCTCTCAGTCTTGAAGGAGTCGCCTTGTGTGGGTGATGATCCTGCTTATTCAAACTTGCCCTAGCTCTTGGTTTCTTTCAAACTTTTGTGATTGTTTAAACCATCTGATTTATTCTTGAGAGGCCCCCATTATTGAGTGTGCCAAGACTTGTCAGTGATCCAAGGGGAAGAATCTCATTTATCACCCAGTTTCAGGCTGATTAAAAGACCCTCAGGCAGCAGCTTTTTTTTCTTTTTTCTTTTTTCAGCAGCAGCTTTTAAAGTATGTAAATATATATAGTCTAGTGGAGCCACAATCATAAACCCTGCTGGCCTCCAGACCACAAGATCTGGAGGTGTTCCCTGGGCAACAATTTGCAATAATTGGCCCTCCAGATGAATACAGCACCTTTCTGAGAAGTCTCGCTCAGATGTAGGAAGGTCAAGAGGGTGTCTGAGGATGTTGTCTCCCTGCTTATGTCCCTGGAAGCACCTACTTAACCTCTAGATGTATGGGAAATCTGAAGCCTGTCCCACAGGTTAAAGATCTAGGCTAAGTAAATAGGCCTTTTTTGCAAGAAGTCTGGGGTTGTGTTTCAGTATGTTGTATGTGTATTGCCCTGGGGGTGATGGCCTACCGAGAACAGTCTTTCTGATTGTTACAGTCCCGTGAAGCTCTGGAACACTAGCCCCTTTGGCCGCCAGAGCCAGCCAATTGAAGGGTGTCTTCTGTGTGGATTGTGCATGCATGCCTGCTGCGTTTAGCAAGGCAGTTGGACTGTGTTGGGGCTTCACTTGCTGGCCTTGGAAGTGCATCAGGAAAATGTTTTGACTATGTGCCTGTGGGCCTCAGCAGTGCAGTAAGAGTACCTTGTCTGTGGGTGTGTGTGCCAGCTTTAGGCTGGTGGCGAGAGAATGCCCTTACTGCTAGTACTTGCCAGCCACAGCTGGGGAGTAGGGGTCATGGAAGTTTTGCAATGGCCCACACTCCCTAACTTTAGCTAGGGAGACTGAGAACTCCATGACTTTCTGTGCTCACTGGCTTCAGGAAAGAAGTAGGGGAGCATTACAACTGCCTATGCTCTCCAGCCTCAGCAAGTGCCAGGACCACTTGCCCCCCACTTCCCAGTAAGTTGGCCAATGAGTGCCATGTCTGAACTTGTGTGTTTGTGCTAGCAGGCTATATGGAGAGTGCAAAAATGGTGCCTTCCAGCACCTTTGTCTTGGGGGAGGATCTCAACTATCTCTTGTCCTTCCAGTTAATGACCTCAGATCAGCAAATGAATCTTTCTCACATATAACTTAGGCACTTTTCAAACTGCTATTTTTTCACTGGGTTTAAGGGTGAGCAAGACCACACATGAGCCCTCTAAGAGGGGAAATCTCAGTTTCCTATGGCTCTTTGAGACCCCCCCAGACATCAGCCCTATAGTTTCCCAAGGCAGAAATTCTGGGGGCTCATCTCTCTGATGCAGATCCCAGAGACTGGGATGCCCAATGTGGGGTTCAATTTATTGCTTCTTAGGGAGAAGGGCCTATCTCATATGATCTCTCCTCGTTGTCTCTCATCACACTGGGGGGTGGGTTTTTTTTTGTTTTGTTTTGTTTTTTTTGCAAGGCTGTTTATGCGTCTCTTACCTGTATCAGTGTGG
>NW_024412396.1:12723407-12739722 GCF_014898765.1 Herpailurus yagouaroundi | reverse complement strand
TATATATATATTTACGACAAACACATGAAAAGAGAAAAAGGAAGCATTCTCAGACGGCATAATTAGCATAGGCTAACATTTCCAGAAATTCTTTAAAGAAAAAGCGTGGATTTTTTATGGGGTGGGATGGGATAGGTTGTGGTCATTACCTAACCTGAAGGGTGTAGCTTAAAGAAGATTCTTACTGATCTTCTTGCTCCTGTCTTTACCACCTCCTCTGCCAGTTCTATCTTATTTATTTATTTTTTCAACTTTGGCAAACATTTTGGTATCATTTATGCTTAATTAAATAAAACCTACTCATGTTGTGAGCTGGAGAAACAGAGGCCAAATAACAGCAGACTCTCTTGCCAGCCTTTGCTCAACCCTGTTAAGCAGCTCTGGCCCCAGCTCTCAGGCCAGAAAAGGCATCTTTGACAGTGTTAATGGTTTTGACCTCTTGAGTTCTAGCATTTCACTAAAAAGTCCCTACAGTAAGAAGGCAGGGACTGGAAAGCTGGTGCCTAATGCTAAACTTTGACCCCAGAACAGAAAAAGAGAAAGGGTAGAGTAATTCTGCTGAGGCAGGATGATCTGCACACTGCAGAGTCGAGATAAAAAGCAAGAAGAATTCATCATTTCCCTACTGACTAAGAATTATTTGCAGTTCTGTGGCCTGTGGAATGAGAGGGCACAGACCTGGGGCCTGGAGGACAGACGGCAGAACTGCGGGGATTCAGCCCTGGCTGCCTGTGAAGGTGTGAGTAATATGGAGCTTTTATTGGCCTGCTGCTAGCAGGTGGTTAACTAGCTGTCTTGGGTCACAATAGGCCTCTTTGGGGAGCCCTGGAAATAGTTTTCCTCACCTCCAAAAGTATAACAAAGTCCGCCAGGAAATTTTCTGTATTAATCTTATCAGGAAGTCCTGGGAGTGAACTTCACCAGTTTGCCCAAGCGCTAGAGGGAATATTTATATGTTCTCTCCTACCAGCTTGAGTTAATATCACCTAAAGGCCTTTCGCTTTGTTTATATTCTAGGGAAATCATTCCATCATGGAATAAATTATAAAGTATTTCCAATAACTCTTCAGTATTTTTTCAGACTGGAGGAGGTAGAATGTGGGAGAAAGACTGAGAAAGACAAGGCTGACTAGAATGTAGAGGAAAAGTTTTTAATATTTATTCTTTTTTTAAGTTTATTTATTTATTTATTTTGAGTGGGAGAGAGAGAATGAATGAATGAGTGGGGGAGGGGTAGAAAGAGAGGGAGAGAGAGAGAACCCCAAGCAGGCTCTATGCTGTCAGTGCAGAGCCAGATGCGGGGCTTGATCTCATGAACTGTGAGACCATGACCTGAGCTGAAATCAGGAGTCAGACACTTAACGAACTGAGCCATTGATGCATCCTGATAGAAATAACTTCAGTCAAGAGTTTTAAGGTATTTCTTAAAAATTCTTTTTTTTTTTTTTAATGTTTATTTATTTTTGAGACAGAGAGAGACAGAGAATGAATGGGGGAGGGTCAGAGAGAGAGGGAGACACAGAATCTGAAACAGGCTCCAGGCTCTGAGCGGTTAGCACAGAGCCCGACGCAGGGCTCGAACTCATGGACCATGAGATCATGACCTGAGCTGAAGTCGGATGCTTAACTGACTGAGCCACCCAGGTACCCCGAGAGTTTTAAGGTATTTCTTTATGAAATCTTTTATTGTTGTTACCAAGAGAAAAGAGCTAACTGGCTAGCAGGTAGAGCTGGGCCTCAGGAATACATTTCTTTCCAGGGTTGTTTATGTCCAACCCTTCAGACACTAACAAGTATAGTATGTAAGGCCTTTCACCAGTGGTTCAGCTCAGATCAGGCCTGAACCCAGCCCAACCCAGGCCTGGTAATATCCAAAGCCCCATTTCCATTAGCAGGCGAAGTCTGCTTGTCTGCTCATTTCTGGTGTTCCTGGGGCCGTATCTCACCCAGCGGTCTACCCACTGAGGCCTTTACTCTCAACGCCACTGGGAATGCCCAGGCCAAATGATGATGATACCACCTGGTTTTGAATGTTTCCTCTGAGTTATAGCACTATGTTAAGTATGGTGTAAAATCTGTTAGCATTTGATTTTTGCAACGGCTTTGTGAGGTATTAATCTGGTTTTACAGTTGAGGCTTAGAGAGGTTAAGTGACTTTCCCACAGTCACATGGTAAGATGAAGTGCTGGGTCCTGAAAGCATGTGTAGCTGGTTCCCAAATCTATGCCTTTAAATACCGTGATATATTGCTGGGTGTTTTTCTTGATTTCTTAACTTTATTCTACTTCCTATTAGGGTCTGATCTCTGGCCCTGAACCCAAGACCATTTGGTTAGAGCCCTGCCTAACTTTTGCCACCTCCTTTCCCCAGAAGAGGATACCACCAGGGGCCAAGCATTCTTTCAAACTAGACTGACCTCCATAGAATCATGATTTGTTCACATGACTGATGAGGAGAAATGATTATATCAGCTCAGAAGCATCTGATGCCACCCTTCACCCACTAGATTAAAACTCTTGGGTAATAATGCTGGCCCAGATCAGACCCAAGTTTTTTAGACATTGTAAAAACTGTGGGCCAACTTGAGGAAGCCAACACTATAGTCAGATGGACTCCCAGCCTTGCCCTCCTAATGTACTTTCTCCCTAACCCTTTGCATACTTCACTGTAAAGCTCACATAGGTTAGAGTAGACTTTAAGCTTTGATAATTTAGAAACTCAATTTATCATCTCAGTTAAGGCAAGTCAGTTTTGGAAAAACTGGCTCATTCTAAAAATCTCAGAAAAAAAATTATGAACGATAATGTCAGTTTATTCATTTAAAAAGTTTTGTCTTTTTTCCTTGTCATCTCTTCTTGTTCCAGGGCACCCCATCTCAATATTAAAATTCAAAGCCAGACCAGTCATCAGAAGGCGCTTGACAAACCCAGAATTATAACAAAGGAAATTGAATTGCTTTAAATGATATTTCATTCAAACCCATTTCTGACTTCTCCTTCTTTTTTTTTTTAATGTTTATTTATTTATTTTTAGAGAGAGAGAGAGAGAGAGAGAGAGCGAGCTCAAGTGGGGGAGGTGCACAGAGACAGAATCTGAAGTAGGCTCCAGGCTCTGAGCTGTCAGCACAGAGCTGGATGGGGGCTTGAACCTGTGAACCGTGAGATCATGACCTGAGCCAAAGTCATGTGCTCTACGAACTGAACCACCCAGGTGTCCCTATTTCTGACTTCTTATTCTTTTCCATGAGCAGAATGCTGGCTCCTCCCTGCCAGCAAATCTGAAGACCTGGGTTCAAGTCCAGGCTCTGCTATTTATTTTCACTGTGGTCCTTGACAGGCATTTAACCTCTTCATGCTCCTGTTTCATCGTCAGTAAAATGGGAGTAATAATATCTTCTAAAATTCACAATGTTTAAATGGAGGTTATAGATAAGAATGCTCTGCATATATTATTTTGTGTTATGTAGAGCTGTCAAGTTGATTTTTAAATTTGAAACCTTGTGAAGCCATTTCCTTGCAAGTCACCTATATGATCATTCATCCTAAGCTGCCACTTTTCTAGGGAAGGGTGTGGTTGCTTCACAAACTTAAAAGTACAAAAAGTACAAAAAGTCCTGGGTGGGCCTGGGTTTCTGCATTTCTAACACATACTCAAGTGATACAGATGCTGCTGGCTATACTTGAAGGCAAAGTTAGATGTCTGGTGCAGGTTTCTATGCAGTTACTTTGTGTGTTCATTGCAGGTGACTATTCAACACCATTGAACTTCCATGTTCTTTCTTTTCCTTTGCTTTTCCTGGCTTTACTCTCTTTTAATTCTTTTTCTACATTTCTGACTACTCCTCCTCTGTCTCTTCCATGGATTCCCCTTGATTTATCCTTTAATGTTGGTGTTTTCTTGGGTTCCATTATTTGCCTTGTGATCAGTTTGTTCTCTGTGGATAATCTCAAGAGTTGTCTCCTATATGAACTCTCCCTGTCTTACATAGGCAGACTAAATGGATCCTTATCCTACACTCCCATTACGTTTTGTAAGATTTACCTTAGCATATGATAGTTTTATTTTACTGCATTATTATGCAATTATTTTTGTATGGTCTACCCTTACTTTTTGAGAGCAGAGTGCTCCTTTCCATTGTTGCATCCCTTGTGCCTAGCATAGTGCTCAGATTCTATAAATGTTTTACTAATAAACAAAGGCAAACCTAGACTTTGGGGCAGACATCAGAAACAGCCATCTGAGCAGGCCAGATGGCAAATGTTAGTATTTGGACACCCTGTGGAAACACAAAGCAAACTTAAATTCTGTTGTGTATGTGTATATGTGTATAAATTACCTTTCTGGATAGTCTCAAGATACCAATAGCATCTGGGGAAGACACCTGAGCCGTGTTTCCTCTGTAAATTATTTCTGGGCTCCTTTTTCAGACTTAAGCAATAGGCTGTCAAAATTGTCAAAAAGAGGAAGCATGTTTCTTATGGGCAAGATTATTTATCATGTTTTTCTATTGTAATAAACAAAGCGAGCTCCTTCAGAAAAGGAAGGCTGTAGTATTGCCAAAATTGTGGTTTCCAAGAAAAGTTTCACCACATTTGGCCTCAAAGAGGACTCAGAAGATCAGGTAAATGACTGCTAGCAGGTGAGATATCCTCAGCTCAGATCTCACGTGGATTGGATTCAATCCAATCCAACAAAAAAAATTCAGTACATGTTTTTTTGTGTATCAGGCTTGTACTAGGTTAGAGATAGAAAGATAAAAAAGACATGGCCCCTGTCTTCAGGGAGCTCATAGTCCAGTTGAGGCATTAGACATTGAAATAAATAAAGACAACTCAATGTGATGATTATTTAATAAATATATACAAAGTACCATGGATTGGAGAGGACAGACTAGTTGGAAATATAGAAGAAAATAATATTTTGAGAAGGTTCTTCATCCCAAAATGCATATTATCTCTTGAACACCCATCAAAATTCAAAGTGCAATTATTACCCATCCCTGTTCATGTACACAAATAAGATTAAAGTTAATGTTTTTAGTGCATATGATGTGTCCACCATGCCTCAAGAAAGTTTTATTGCAGGGTTCTATATATAAATAAGATTTAAAGGAATGGAAAACGACAAGGTCATTAGAGGTGCAAGCAACGTGTGATGGAGTTATAGAGGGAACAGAAATAAAATATTACTGAGGGACACGGAAGCCCTTACAGGGCATACTGTACTTGGATGTTTCAGTTGGCACCTCCCTGTAGTGACTGTGGGCTCTTCACCTGTGTTTGTATGGGATTCTGGATCTCCTTGTTAAATTTTATAGAACTAAGGGTCTTAGGGGAGATGGCACAATGGGTATGTCATTAAGTTTTCCTGGGAGTCTAGAACTGAGAGCAACTGAATGGTAGCTTTGTTGCTGGGCAGACATAAAGGTGCAGCCATGTTTGGATTCTGAGAGCAGATGAGTAAAGCTCAGTAGGAGAGAGGAGGGGGAAAAAAGGAAGGGAAAAGAGGATGGAGGGGGTAAGAGAGAGAAAAAGAGAGAGAAATGGAGGGGGAGTGTAGGAGGAGGAGGAGGAGAAAAAGAGAGAAGAGGCAGAGGAGGAGGAAGAGGAGGAGCAGAAGGAAAGGGAAGAAAAGAGAGGGAAAAGAAGGGTAGGAAGGTAGAGGGAAAGGAAGGGTAGAAGAGACAAAGTAAACAGACACACTGGTGAGTAGGGATGGGTGTGTTGTTGAGGAGTCTTTGGTTGCAAGTTCCTGAATTCCAGTTGAGCTTGTTAAACGGAAAATAAGCCTTTATTATGAGGAGACAGGCTGCAGGGCAGATATGTAGCTGCATCTCAGGGGGAGACTGGACCCAGAAACTGGAAAGCTGTCAGGACCTGGCCATTTCTCACCACATTTTGGCTCTACCCTCTTCTGTTTGCAGACTGGCTTTCTCTGCTAATTGGTCTACCTTGCAAGATGGCCATCCAATAACTTCGAGTTTTATATCTTCCTTGGTCAAGACAGCAGGCCAGACTGAACTAGAATCTAACTTTTAGTCTTACTTCCAAATTCAGATTGCCCCAGAGGATACCAAGTATCTCTTCCTGGTCCAGTACCTGTGGCCTTGGAATGGGAGCAGGTTATGCGGCTTGTATATGGCTGTTGGGGACCCACTCCTATGTGAAGAGGTTAGTAGAAAGGTCAGCCCTAACCAAGAAGCCACCTTCAAAGTTTTATGCTATAACAAGAGGACAACATATCAGGGAGAGAGCTGACTTTCCAGCTTCCATTAGCATTTCCTTTGTGAAAGCCTTTCCTTTCTTCTTGAAAGATCCAGATTCCTTATATAAATCCCACTTGTTAGCTTGAGTAGGTTTCTATTTCTTGCAACAGAAGGGCCTTAACTAAAATTTTACGAGACAAAGAAGAGCTGAAAGAGGGCACTCTAAATTCAGGCAACAGCATTAAGAAAAGCACGAGTGTGAGAAAGTTCATGGTTAATTGAGAAGAGTTCTCCAAATGAACATTGCAGCATAGGTTGTCTGAAGTGATGGTGTGGAAAATGAGGCTGGAAAGGTGCTTTGGAAACTGGTCAGATCAGCCTTACAAATTCCCCTCTTGGTAATTTGGAGTAGGCAGTGGAAGCTTGGTCAGTTTTTGGATTGCAGTTGTGATGGTATCTGACGAGTGTCCCGCAATACTATCTTAAAGAGTGATAAGCACCTGTTGGTGCCATATGGTTGGTCGTGGTTAGACTGTAACTTCAAAGTTACATGATGGATAAAATTCTACTTTTAACTCAAGTGGGAGTGTACCCTTAACACATCACAGAAGTCGCAGCTGCTGACCCTTTCCCAAAATGTACTGGGTAACCGTAATAGATGCTATTAGTGCCCCACCCAGACTCTCTTCACCTGCTGGCGTATTCATCCTTCAGTTGCGGAAGGTGCTATAGCCAAGGCTGTACATCTGTGGCCTTCTTGGGAGTCATCTCATTTGGAGATGCATGGTACTTTCCACTGCTTGACCCTCATGGCCAATGACTGAATGATTTAAGGGGAGTGCAACAGGCTGGCCTCTTTTCCTCAAAGTGGGACAATTCTGCTGTATAATGTATCCTCTGGAGTCTCGTGGATTAGACCGAGCTGGGTGTTACCTGACACCACATCCTTGCTCAGCATCTTGCCTTTCACTCTCCCACTTCCCTTGCTAGCTTTGCAGGTTTCTCCTGAAGAGCCTGCCCTCAACAGATCACAGGCACCCAAGTCCCTTTTTCAAGCCTGGCTCCAAGGGAATCTTCTCTAAAACAGTGCATTTATTTTAATATACATCCAAAGTTACATGGATTGCTGTGTTTCCACTTCTGTGAGCATAGTGGACAAGAATTCGGATTCTGGGGTAAGACCCACCTGCATTCAAATCTTGACCCTGACACCTAATAACTTCTGGTCTTGGCAGATTGGTCAGTCTCAGTATCCTAATTTGCAAGACCTAAATGGGATAATAATCATCCTCAGGGTTGATGTGAAGATTAGATGAGATAATACATGTGAAGTGCTCAGCCCAGAACTCACACAAAGTAAAGAGCCCATTAGCTACTGTTATTATTGCTTCTGATTATCTCCTTTGGCAGAGATACTGCACGTAGTTACACAGGTTGTACACTGCACCAGGGTCCATATCTAAGTGGTAGATTTATGTATTTATTATGAAAGGTTTTTTTTTTTACATCCTAATTCTTACTTGTAAGTCTCAGGCAGACTGGCCTGAGGTAGAGTTCAGATTTCTTATTTGGTTCCCCTCTATCAATTTGAAATCGTAGCTCCCAGCTTAGTCTTGACTCTGTGGTTGCCCGTGAACAGGCCGGCATAGCCCTTCTCTCTTCACCTGTTTTGGAGCTCCATGACAACCAATGGCTGAGTTTTCATTAACCACACTGGCCAGTGACAGCTGCTTCTACTTAGACTGACATCATCAGATGCCCTGTTAGCTGACCTGTGCCGTGACAGCCTAAGGACAGTGATGCCCGAGCTACAGAGGAAGGTGTGGAGGTACCAAACAGGGAGGATGAGTGAGAAGGAAGCAAGGGTGGGCAGCTGGCAAGAGTAGGTCTAAATGTCTGGCACACTGTTGTTTATTCACACTTGAGGTGGAAAAACAGCAGGCAACGACACTGTCACCGTTAGCGCGAGATGACCCGAAATACCTGATGATTTTCCTGCAGAGACATTTTCAAAGAAAGAAGCTCTTGGAGGTGGACAATTCTGCTTCCACCTCCCACCGTTTCCCCAAGGTGCTAACCAGGCAGATACGTTCTCAGCACTCTGGCCAATTGCTTGTCAAGTCAGTTCAGAGAATGAGAGCAGTCCTCTCTCCTGGTTCACAGAAGTGACAGTGGCTGAGTCGATGCCTTATTTTCAGCCAAAATGTGTCATTCTCCGGGAATAGTTTCCCACCTTGTCACTGGATTTAGTCCTGGGTGCCGGGCACTGGCATGAGGGGCTGAATCGCCCCATTTGATAGAAACTGTGGGATGGGGAGAGACCGTTGAGAGGCATTCTGACTACATTTCTATGGCACAAGCTGGCACAAGCCAGGAAGGGAGGAAACCAAACTGTAAAGAGAATGTTGACAGATCTAGCTGGTGAGTACTTTATGGGTGGGAAAACATACCTTATTTTAAAATTTTTTTTTTTCAACGTTTATTTATTTTTGGGACAGAGAGAGACAGAGCATGAACGGGGGAGGGGCAAAGAGAGAGGGAGACACAGAATCGGAAACAGGCTCCAGGCTCTGAGCCATCAGCCCAGAGCCCGACGCGGGGCTCGAACTCACGGACCGCGAGATCGTGACCTGGCTGAAGTCGGACGCTTAACCGACTGCGCCACCCAGGCGCCCCAACATACCTTATTTTAAATGAAACCTGATATGAAGAGTACTGTAGAGTGTTCCTGTATCTGAAGCACACAGAGAAGCCTTTCCCTTCTGATGGAGCCAGTCCTCTCATACTCTAGCACATTGGTGAGCTGTTCTCTTCCTGTGTCCCTTTTGGGCCAGTCCCTACTGGCCAGCCAGCCTTTTCACAGCGCCTTCAGTAAACCAGTGAAATGAACAAATCCCTGCAAAACCACAGCTCAGAGACTTCAGATCTTGACTCGCAAATTTGTATGTGGCTGAGGTCCTGTCTCAGATGACAGATGAGAACTGTTGCTTCTGAAGGGACAGAATCATGCTGAGCTAAGCATTTCCAGATACCCGGTCAGAGAACTCAGAGAATTCTAGTTGTATCAGACGCTTGGTCCTATAGTCTTGGATAACCACCTCACACTTGGTGAACCCCACTATTCAGGGGAAAGTGGCTGGGTTTTCCAAGTGGGATAGGAAAAAATCTTCATCTTTGTTCCCTTATGTGGGTGTGTCTTCCTCGTCATGGCTCCTGTGGGACAGAACATGCAGCTTATCTGTCAGCGTCATCAAAGTTGGAGGCAAGGCATCTGGAACATGCCTACAGTGCCCAAGACAGGAAGCCCCTTGGTTCCAGGGTGGTCGGGACGCCTTGTCCCTCAGCCGGGATCACTTCCCATAACTCCGATTTGCACAGCCTCTTGAAAGAAGAAAGCTTACTTTGGCCTTTGGATATAGGCTGTGTGACATATGACTCCTTCTAAGTGGCTGCCACATTGAGTGAAAACAGAACTATAATTGAGAGGTGGCTGGGGAATGCCTAGAGAGCCCCTTCTTCCTCATGTCTGCTCGCCAACGTGCAAAGTGCAGGAGGGCAACGATTACACAAATGGAGCTGGGATTTGGAAGGCTTTTTCCCTCCCTTCCTATATAAGTCTTTTTATATCAAAGGTTAGGGCAAGTAGACTGTCCCTGGGGACAAAAGCCCAGGTTCTGCTGGGGAGAGGGGAAAAGAGTCAAACCTACTTGGAATAAGTTCACTGGGATAGAACTGTATTCTACTTTGAGCCAAAACCCCGTGAAATCTCATGGGCCATGAAGTCCAATTAAAACAGAGCTGGGCACAGTAAGAGGCTAACAGGCATGCATAATTGTGAGAACCAGGATTTTAGTGGGGAAAGAAAAAAAAAAAAAGCCAAGGAGAAGCCAAGGCCAATTATCAGAACTGCTAATTTTTACCAACCTAATCATTAATGAATACCATGTTTCTGAAAAGAATGTTAAGAGAATAATTGTATTTCAAGGGCTTGAAAACTGCTAAACTCTGAAGTTGTACAATTTGTGCAAATTAATATGATAAAAAGAGACAATTAAGGTTTATAATTAACAGATAAATACAAATGATCTGGTGAAGACAATCTAAGTTTCTGCTCTGTCTTATGAAGCAGTGTAATTGATTTTTATAAATGCTAATTTACAGTACATGCTCTGTTAACCATTAACACAGGGAAAGGAACATGGAGTAAATGGAAGTCAAGGAGGGATGTGAGCCAAGGAACTAACAGACTAGATCTAGCCAAGGAGAAGAAACAGAAAAATATGCCAAATGTTGGAATGTGACTTTGAAAGGGGAAAGACACCATCCAACAACCATCTTCCCCACCCCCACCCCGGGGGAAAAAAAAAAATTCCCCAATTGTCTATGCAACTTCAATGAAGTTTTTCTCTATTTCTAATACCTTTCAAAACTGACTGGCTGGATTTTCCTGAAGTTCTGAGGCCATGAGTTGAAAAGGTCTGTCTCCAAGTATAGGCCATATGTTGTGTAAATAAAATGCACCTTGGTGACGAGATGTTTCCCAGGCAAGGGCAGCTGAATGTCCACAGGGAGGCCTGTGTCACTTGTGATGAGGAGCAGACTGACATTGGCAATCAGCTGCCGAGGACAGAGAACACCCTTGGTGATTCACATGTGATTTGCACCCCGAATGTCACAAGGACCCACATTCCAGACTGCAGACAGCATGGGGTCGAGCGGCCTCTCACACGGTCAGCGTGTGCTCCAGGGTCAGCAAGGGCAGGGACGTACGCTGGCAAACAAGGCTCCTGAGCCAGTCCAAGGAGGCCAGACAGCTCACAACCTATATTTCCCTTTCCTGATGGGGAAGAAGAGGGATTGCTCTGTCTGTCCCTGTCAGATTCTATGTCTCCTGAGGACAGGACTTGTGTGCATTTGTATTTTTGGTGCCTGCTGTAGTGTTCTTTCTATGATTGGAACTTGAATAAGATTAGCTTTTGATAATGACAAGAGAGGCCTGGTAATTCATATTCTTTATAAAAGAAATCCCGAAAACATGACTTTTTATTTTGACTGGGTGAGATCCTAGAGATTTTTCCCTGATTCTGATTAACACTCTGCTTTTGAGTTTTCAAGTTGAAATCAGCCAGAGAAAAAAAGGAACTGGACAAGGAGAATATCAAAGGACGTGTGGAGAGGAGCGTCATTGTTCTAAGGCTTAGCCTGGTAAAGTCAGGAATTGACTTTTCAGTTACCGTTTCTGCTAGCCATGCTCCATTAACCTGTTCCTGATGAGCGAGGAGACTCTCCAAGCATTTCCTAATGTAACCTGCTGGTGAACGTGACATCTTCCTCCATGCTTCTGAAATTCCTAATCCTCAGTACCAGTTGTGCTTTCATAGGTCATTTTTTGGTTCCCCTTCTCGGTTGCATTTTGATAAATCGCATATGACTTCTGAATTTTAAAATTCTTTACATGTATCAAACAAAAGAAAGGGCAAAACCTAGGTTCTAGAAGCTAAAACAGAATGTACTTTTATCATTCTAGTCTGACTTCATATTAAGTAGGAAGTAAACACATGCTATAGACCAAGACTGTTCAGGAGAAATACAACGTGAGCCACACATGCAATTTAAAATTTTCTCGTAGCCACACTGAAAGAGAAACAGGTGAAAGGACTATTAACAGCATATTTTACTTAATGAGATATATTCAAAATATAATTTCAACACACGGCCAATATAAAATTATTAATGAGATAGTATATATATATTTATTATAAGTCTTCAAAATCTGGTGTATGTATTATACTTCTAGTCTATCTTGGTACTAGCAACTTTTCAAGAAATCATGCCAAATGTGGTTGATGGCTAATATCTTGTACAAAGCAGAGAGAGAGAGAGAGAGAGAGAGAGAGAGAGAGAGAGAAGGAGAAATTGAGAAAGGAATCTTAAATATATCTTCCAGGGTTTTATTGATTCTTATTCCAATCATAAATTATACAAGGGTTATGGTGGAGATGAACTTGTAGCTAAGTCATTACATATAATATAAAACCTAAATGGTACTTTAGATAAGGCTGAACAAGTATATCTCATCAATAATAATTTCATTGGATCTACTACTACTAAGCTAAAAAGAGACTAGGTGAGCAGATCCTGAGAAAATTGTATGTTCATCTTGAGTCATCATCCACAGGCTAGATTCAGAATATATAACCCTGTTGATGGAGTGGAGGTCACAGCTATACTTTTCTACTTTCATAAAGTCTTTTGGGCCAATTGGCTTAGCTGGATATGGTACAACATGGCTTCAGTCCATATATATGCCAGGTTCATAAGGGACAGTACTTCTTTTCAAGAGATCTAGGCTGCCTTGTTGTTTACCCCCAGCATGTGTCTTACGGCAGCCACAAGGAGGTGTCCTGAATGTCTTGGGGCCTGGGCACCCACCTGCCATACTTGGAGGAGTAATTTAGAGCCACGATGGAAGACCATGCCTCTGTAGAAAGAATGAGAATGCCCTTATGGACAGATACAAAACAAACCTCAAGTACATTAAATGAAGAGAGCAGGTGCAGAACAGTGTGTGTAATATGTTAGCAAATGTGTAAAAAGGAAAAAAAATGTGCATTTGTATATGCACAGACGGTCTATGAAATGACAGAAAACAGGCAATGTTTATTGCCTTCAAGGAAGGGAGGAGGGGGCTGGGAGACAAAGGGAGGGGGAAGAATTTTCCCTTTTATTCTTGGTTCCTTTAGAATTTTGTGCCATGTGATCTATTCTATTTATTGTATATTACATTTAATATATATATGTATTTCCTTTCAAATTTTGTTCCATGTGAATATACATAAAGAGTAATAATGTGGAAACATTTAAAATAGCCAAATTTGAAACAAACCGAACTGTAATAAAAGCCATGTCCTAGTGAAGGTGAATATGTCCTGTCTCGGGGGGTGAAAGTGGACTGTATAGCTAAATGATCAGCGATATCCAAGAGCAAAGGGGGAAGTTACTGATACTGAAGAGCAGTACTCCCTGAATATTCTTTTCAAAAGTAGACTGACAATTACAATTCAGCAATCGCTTCCCGAGTGCCTCGTTTGTGCAAGTCACTGGGCAAGCCAACGTGTCTGTACTGTCCCCACCTCACGGAACTCAATTGAATGGATGCATCTGGAGGGGAAGAGGTGCGACTTTTGTGACAAAGCTAAAACCAAAAGAGATGTCCAGGTAGCTTTATAGTTTCTGAGACAAGAAGTAGCTTTTATCTCCGAGTTTAGAGAAGCCATTTTCAGGAGTGCTTTTCTCTGATAGAGATGCAAAGAAGCATCTCCCTGGTAAAATATGTGACAAGGAAAAGACGTAATGTCAACACAGCAGTATCAGCATTACACATCAGACCTGGTGATAACATGAATGCTTTTGCAAAAGAAGTGGGTGTGGGTGTTGCCATGCACCTCACGGAGCTGTCCTCTCTTGTAAAGCATACAATAGAGCCAACACTCCAGAGTCTCAGCTCCTGGGGACAATATCACTTCTTTGGAAATCCAGCAGAATATCTTCTTTCAACAAAGATGTGCTGTAGCTTCCACGTGCTGGACACCGAGAGAAGCACAGAAGACGCATATAGATAAGCCTAGCAAGGGCCCTGCCCGCAAGGAGCGGGTTGTGCACCCAGGAGTTTAAACGTGTTCCAGAAAGCAACGGAGGTGTAGAAGAGAGGGAGACGGGGAGACTTCAGGAAGTAGTGAGGAGCAGGGTGTTGAATAAGTAGAATTTTTTCCTGGGAAGGGAGCAAGGAAGAGTTACCTTAGGCAGAGTGTCGTGTAAAAAAGGGCAGAGACATGAAGTGCCAGACCTATTTGAGGAAAGGGGACTCTAGCTCCACCAGAGCATAGGTTGTTAGACAGCAGAGAAAGGTGAGGCTGTGGCAGGCCAGGGGTCTTGTGAGGGGTCACAATGCTGCTGAAGAGCTTGGACTTTTCTAAGCAGTGGAGAGCACGGAGGATGTAAAAGGCAGGAGGGCGGCCGCCCAATGTGCAGGTGTGCAGAGGCCTGTGGTGGCCCCAGGGCACCAGACAGAGCCCCCAGGAGGCTGTGCCAGCAGCCAGAGGAACGTGAGAAGGGAGAAGATCCAACAGATTTTAGAGTGGGGGCTTTGGAGGCTGATGACCAACTGATTGAATAGAAGGGTCGAGGGAAATGATGAGCCAAGTTTCGGCTGACTTTAGAAAAATCCACAAATCAAATTACACGTTCTTTTTTTTTTTTTTTTTTTTCAGACACAGAATGAATTAATAATGGCCTTGAAAACCCATACTGCAAAAGAGCTCTACCTTATTTAATTTTGAAGTGTTTTCGGAATCATGTGGCTTTTGACACTGTACTGGGGATCGCTTGGTCCATAACCTACTTTGAAAGAAATTACATGCCTTGTTTAAATGTCCACCCGAATCCCCAGCCTGAGACTCTCACAAATGTTAGTTACTTCAAATGTCATCATTAAAAGGTACGTACAGAGAGGTGATAGGTTGGAATGGTCACAGCCCGAGGCTAGGTGTTTCTAAGTTTGTTTGGTCTGGATCAGACCTGTGCCAGTGATGGAAGGAAGGCACGTATTTCTGTAAAGCATCCTATGTTCTCTGAAGTGTCACGTGATGGACAATGTCAGGAAATTTTGGATAAGAAAGTTCAAAAGTTGGGCATGTAAAGCTCTGGATAGAAAGCCTAAGAAATTGTCCTTCGTGAGAAATAGGAGAGATTTAATTTGGTTCCACAAAATCTCTGTGCCTGAGACTAATGCTGTGACCTAAAAACCTTATCAATTCTACCACTGGATTAAATCACACCTTTTTGGAGTCCGTGCTGGAGGGAGGGTGAGTGAAGGTTCACACACCTTATCAAAGCCTCTCCACAATGGATAGTTCTGTAGATCTACTGGAAGCCTTTAAGTTTTGCAACCAACTATTTTATATTTAACAGTTGTTAGATTATTTCAGGCAGCATGGACTGCTTTTCACTTAATTGCTGTCCCTCTGGGGATCTATGCCAAGGTACCGCTCTCTACTAGCCACACAGAGAATGACCCAATTGTGTTTTTAGTTTCCTCTAAATACAATCTATTGATTTTCTTTCTCCCACTGTAAGCAGGGTGGTCTTGGTTATTCCAAAGCAATTAGGTGGAGTATTTGGTTGGACTCTTCTTCAACCTTGAAGGATTCTATTTACTCTCCTCCATTATAGCCTTAAAGCTTTAGTCCCTTATAGCCAAGAGTTGCTTTTCTGCACCAATAAGCAAAAGCATTACAATATTAATAACCCTCGGCCACGGGTTTAGCTTCCTCACCTTCTTCCCATGCTTGGATGATTTCCTCTGCATTTGAAGCAATCAATAGTGGCCTGAAATTCATTCAGACTCTCACACACTCCATGAGGTTTCCAAAATAAGCCAGTGGCAAGCATTTAATTAGTTCATTTTGTTTCTGCCAGGGCAGAGATGCAGGCTTGAGACTCCAAGAGCTGGTAGACAATATAGCTGTTACTGAAATCTTCATGCCTTGGCAGTAAATAGGATGGGATTCAGAGACTAATGATTCTGCCTCTTCCCACCCTCTCTGTGGCTTTTGACATGTTTCTTTGCCAAGCTGAACCCATGTCTTCCTTTGCGTAAAGAGAGGAAGGTGCCACCAGTTCTTGAGGGTAGTTTCTTCCGGCAGTAGAGTCCGTTGTAAGTACCGGTCACCATGCTGGTGCTGAGGATAAAAGATGCAGGAGACACCGTCAAATGGGGAAAAGGGGAGACAGGCATTAAGACAAGTTTTTCCCCCTGCTGGGGACGGGCTCTGCTAGAAATGAGTGGAGGGTGCAGTGGGGGTGTCTGCAGAGCCGTCCCTGGGACCACTCTAGGCCGAAGACACAAGAGCTGCAGAGGCTTTTGCTTTTCCAGTGGTCTTTGTAGCAGGGGAAGATTTATTTTCTCCCCAGGTCCAGGCAGCAGTATTTATTTCCACACCCCACAAAGCCTCTGAAAAAAGGAAGTATCTCTTAGAATGTTTATGTCAGACTTTTGGCTGATAGTCATCAGTTGTTTTTTTTTTTTTTTTTTTTTTAATTTTTTTTTTT
>NW_024412396.1:12692061-12723307 GCF_014898765.1 Herpailurus yagouaroundi | reverse complement strand
TCGGAAACAGGCTCCAGGCTCTGAGCCATCAGCCCAGAGCCCGACGCGGGGCTCGAACCCACGGACCGCGAGATCGTGACCTGGCTGAAGTCGGACGCTTAACCGACGGCGCCACCCAGGCGCCCCAGTCATCAGTTGTTTTAAAGTCACGGCATTTCCCTCAAGACGAGCCAGTAATGAGTCTCATGCACACACAGGACAAGGCTGCACTAAGTGCCAGGTGGATGAGACAGCTGACAGTAGATGGCCCAAGAAGGCCTCCAGCTATGGACGGGCAGGGAAGCCCAGCAGGGTATTTACAGGCTGATGGTGAGAAGAGTTCCTGGTTTGTTGTGTTGGTTCATAATGGCTACAGAGCTGCTGCGATCCTGGGGTCAGCCCCCACCATTTGCATGTCTCCTGTGTGGGACTCTAAGCAGGTTTTCTGCTGTGGAAAAGCCTCACACAGGCCATAGGGCTCTGTTCCTGCTTCTAGTCCCACTTCCTCACTTTCTTTTTCGTTCATTTAGGCTTCCCCTTGATCCAGAAGAGTGGAGGCAATTACATAAATGCATATAGAATAAAAAGAAACTTAAGGGGTTCTGCTGAAGTGTGTATGCATGCTGATCCTCCAATAGTATTCCTGGGAGTTTATCTCAAGGATAATAATTGAAATATGCTCAGATATGTATCTTTATTTTTCATATACTTGTGATTTCCCCTCTCTGCCTTTTTTAATGTGAAATGTCTTCATTCAGAGAGTGTAAAAAATGTACACGTGCTGTTGAAAGAATAATAGTGAAGCAATCCCTTGTGTATCTGCAACTCAGGTTAAGATAAAGAGCACTGACAGTGTTTTAGAGGCAATCTTTGGGCCCTTCTACAACAATTTCACCCCTTAAAAATATATCCCTAAATAGGGGCACCTGGGTGGCTCAGTTGGTTAAGCATCCGACTTTAGCTCAGGTCATGATCTCACAGTTTGTGAGTTTGAGCCCCGCATCGGGCTCTGTGCTGACAGCTGGGAGCCTGGAGCCTACTTCAGACTCTGTGTCTCCCGCTCTCTCTACCCCTCCCCTGCTCATGCTCTGTGTCTGTGTCTCAATAATAAACAAACATTAAAAATTTTTCTAAAAAAATATATCCCTAAATAATATATAATATTGTTTTGCCTTGTTTGAATTCTGTGATTGACTTCTCATTCTAAGTATCATGTTATTAAGATTTTTAAAATATTGGTGCATATAACTAAATTTCATTTATTTTCTCTGCTCTATAGTATTCCAATATTTGAATAAACCACAATTTATTTACCCAGTCGACTGCTAATAGATATGTGAGTCGTTTCCAGTTTTTGGTCTTCTAAGCCATGCAGCTATTAACGTTCTTATACATTTACAATATTGCACGTGTATGAGAGATTCCCTAGGGCATATACTTAGGCGTGAGATTATTGGGCTGTAGGGCACACGGTCAGCTTTACTAGTTGAGAAGAGACCAGGGTGATTGATAAATGCCCCTGAGGGTTTGGGTTGCCCAGAAGATCCCCCTTAACTCAGAGGAAGGAGCTGTGCCCCCACCCAATTTCCCACAAGATCATGGGGTGCCAGCAGCTGTATTGCCAGACAGGTTTCTGAACAGCTGGCATCTAAAATTCTGCTTGCTTGATACCGGTCAAATCCCGTCCCTACCCCTCACCCACCCATTAGCAAGACCATTCTCACGGGGTCCTGCCTCTGGAGCAGAACCCCCTGGTGCATCCAGCAATGCTCTGGCCCTTCACACTTTGCAGGAGGCTGAACTAATGGTGAACCATCATCCTGTTTTGCTGACCCTCTGCTTTAACTCTTCCCAACGAAACCAGTTCTGTGCCTGCATATAATGACCTTGTGGTGTTTGACTTCACCACCGTTCCATAGTAGGTAATGTCAAACTGTCTTCCAAAGTGACTCCTCCAATTTCCTTCTCACCTGCAGTGGGTGAGGAATCCTTTTGCTCCCCATCCTCGCCAATGCCTGTAATTGGGCATTTTCAATTCAAAGACTTTTACACTTTTGTCAATCTTGTGGCTATAAAATTGTCACTCATTGTGGTTTAATTAATATTTCCTTGATCACTAATGAAATTGAGCATCCTTTCATTTGTTTATTGGTTGTTCAGGTTTTCTCTTGTGAAAGTACCTATTTGAAGCTCTTTTCTGATTTGTTTGCTTTTTAAAAAATTGATTCATAGGAGTTTATTATATATTCTGGTTATGATCGCTGGTTATGATTCCCTTCTCTCTCATATTACGATGTCTTTTCTTCTTTATTATGGAATCTTTTGTAAATGAAGTTCTTAATTTTGATGCAGTCAAATTTATTGAGTTTTTGCTTTATTTTATGGTTTGTGCTTTTGGTCTTATTTACAAACTCCTTTTCTATCCATGGATAATTAAAGTATTCTCCTAAATTTTCACCTAGAAGTTTTATATGTTACCACTTGCTTTTGGGACTTTAATCCTGGCGTTGATATTTGTGTGTGCTAGGAGTCTAATTTTCCATTTTTTCATTAGGAATATTGTCCTAGCACCGTTTCCTGAAAAGTCCGTTTTTTTCCCTTAATTTACAGGGCAAACTATATCAGACATCAAATATCCATATGTGTATGAGATCATTTTTGGATTCATTATTTCGTTCTATCTTTCCACTTGTCTGCTCCTGCACAAATATTATACTGTTCCAAAGTCTATAGTTTATAAAAAGTCTTAATATCTAGTAGAACAAGTTACCTCACCCTGTCCTTTATCAGTAGGATTTGTCTCTTTTGGTTGGGTATTTCTGTATAAATTTTAGAATCAGGGTGTGAAATTCCACAGACAAGTAAAAGGTTGGGATTTTGAGTGAGATGACCTCAATTTGGTAAAAACTGACATCTTTAAATTATTGTTTTTAATACATGAACTTGATATATTTCTTCTTTTATATAGTTTTTTTAAAAGTCTTTTCCTAAGATTTATAATTTTCTCCACAAAGATCTTTTTAAAGCATTATTGAGAATGGTATCTCTTTTCTTTTTTTTCTTTTTCTGCCTATTATTTTTTTTCTTTTTCAAGTTTCTATTTAAATTCCAGTTAGTTAACATAAAGTGTGAGAGAATGATGTCTCTTAACATTTTTGTACTTATTTGTTTTTGTTGATATGTAGAATGCATTTGATTTTTGCATGCTGATTCTTATTCTGGTAATTTACCTGTAGAGTTTTTATTTTCTGCATGTGCACTCATATCATAACTAAGTAATGATTGTTTTATTTCTTCTTTATCTTGCCTTTCTCTGTTGGCAAGACACAGCTCAGTGTTGAATAGAAAAGGAGACAATAGGAACCCTTGTCATGTTCCTGATCTTAAAGGGAATGTTTTCAACATTGCACCATTAATATGTTTTTTGCTGTATGTTAATCTTTTTTTTATTAAAATTTTTTAATGTTTATTTATTTTTGAGACAGAGAGAGACAGAGCATGAGCAGGGGAGGGTCAGAGAGAGAGGGAGACACAGAATCTGAAACGGGCTCTAGGCTCTGAGCTGTCAGCACAGAGCCCGACGCGGGGCTCGAACTCACGGACCGTGAGATCATGACCTGAGCCGAAGTCGGCCACCTAACTGACTGGGCCACCCAGGCGCCCCCCCCCTTTTTTTTTTTATTAATAGAAGGGGAGAAACTTTTCTTTGATTCCAAATTAGTTAAAAATTTAAAACTATGAACAGAAGCTATATTTTATTATATACTTTTTTCCCTGCATGAATTCAAGTGATTATATTATTAATTTGTTAATATGATGACTTTCCTTATTCACATATTTCTAATGATAAGCCATCTTTCTATTCCTGAGATATATTTGATCTGATTATGATTAAAAGAAAAATTTTTTTTTTTTTGTTTTAGAGAGAGAGAGTGGGGTAGAGGGGCAGTGCTAGAGAGAGAGAGAGAGAGAGAGAGAGAGAGAGAGAGAATCTTAAGCAGGCTCCACGCTGAGCATGGGGCACAGCATGATCTCATGCAGGGCTTGATCCCACAACCTTGGGATCATGACCTGAGCCAAATTCAATAGTTGGATGCTCAACCAACTGAGCCACCCAGGAGCCCCTGATTATGGTTTTTAAAAAATATGTTGCTTATATGAGTTCTTTAATGTTTTTAGTATTTTTGCATCTATGACCATGATAAGTCTGGCTTGTAATGTTCCTTTCCTTAATGTTCTTGATAGGTGTTCATATCAAGCACACGTGATTTTTATAAGTGGATATGGATAATGAGACAAAGGAAAAATGTAAGTAATAAATAAAAGATAAAAGTTAGAATTTAGGTTGTAATGCAACATTTATGCCATAAGATCTCTTACATGGCTAGGAATTTGGCTCTAAAATTCCTAGCAATGAATTAAAGTTAATTTCATGATTCACAAAAATCAATGAGTTAAAACAAAACTGGCTATTCAGGAGCAGAACAAGTTTTCCAAGGGGCAGTAAAGGGTGGTGGTTTGGAGACTATTCCTTGGAGCTGGACTGAGTTCTAATCCTGTCTCTAGAACTTACTAGCTATGTCATTTGAACAAGTTGCTTAATTGCTTTGTATTTCAGTTTAGTCACCTGCCAAAGAAAGATAATTATGTTATCTACTCAAAGAAGTGTTTCACAGATTAAATGAATTAATACATATAAAGTCCTTTGAAAATTAATCAGTTCTTGGTAGCACTCAATGAACATTAACATTTTATTATCATTTCTGGTACCGAGACCAGAAAGAAAATTTCTCCTTGAATTCCTTTTGACAGAATACCTTTTAATGAAAATGACAATGACCCTAACAAAATCCTTATAGGATTATTATTATTACTATTATTATTACCTAATCATTTTGAGGAGTTTGATATCCTTCAGGCAAACTTTCATAAGTAATGCTTTTCCAGTTGGGTTTCTGATGAGAGCAGTGGGTATGAGGTGCTACTCTATGAGTAGTACCTGGAATACAGCCATATGCTTACCTATTTTTTGAAACTAGAGGAAGATAAATAGGACCACCTTGCTTCCAGGTGGGCCAAGAAGTACTTAAAGACATGGCCAGGTATCTCTCCCTGACTAGTTTTGGGTAGGGAACAGTGCACAGTCAAAAGGGTGGTCAGTATTCCATTGGCTGCACTAATTTTAGTTTGGGAAAAATTAAATCAACTATTGCAAACTATCACTTTGGCAATAAGTTGGTTATTTAAAAATGTCACTATATAGGTACCTAAATGAGTTAACTTAGGTACTAGATAATTGACTATACTGAATTCCAGTCAAATAATCACAACTAATGATTACATGGAGTTTCCTATGTGCTGTATTGTTCTAAGTAGTTCACATAATCTAACATTTTTTAGACTTCACAACAATCACGTGAGGCAGGTACTGGTACCATCATCGTCTTACGGATGAGTGACATGACCAGTAAGTGGCAGAGGTGGGATTCAAACCCAGGTACATTGGCTCCTGAATCCAAATGTAAGTGAGATGCCTACCCAAAATGATAACTTTGTTTTAGAATAATTGACTTGTAGATAGACTTCCTTTTTTTTTTTAACGTTTTATTTATTTTTGAGAAAGAGAGACAGAGCATGAGCAGGAGAGGGGCAGAGAGAGGGAGGGAGACACAGAACCTAAAACAGGCTCCAAGCTCTGATCCATCAGCACAGAGCCCGATGTGAGGCTCGAACTCAGGACCAGTGAGATCATGAAGTTGGACGCTAACCAACTGACCCACTCAGGTGCCCTGATAGCCTTTTTATGGCAGTCATTTTATAGCAGGCCACTATATTCTAAATGATGAAAGGATAGGATCTGTGTGTGAGAGTGTTTTTCTTTCTCTGTACCATGACAAGGCACATATCCAGCCCAGGCAAGAATGGTATATATGTATATATACATATACATAAGTAGAAAGCAAAATAAAAACAAGTAGAAAATAGTAAAAACATCTTTTATACAATTTCCACCTGATCAGTTATAGATCCTAGCTCTGACAGTGGATTAAGGAAAAGGTTCTCGTTAAGCATCAATAATGAGGGTCAATAGTATATTGACCTTGTGATGTCCATTACAGTCAATGCTCATCTACTTAAATGTAAAGAAGAGATCTAAAAAGAGCACACACAATCTTGTGTAATTCTGAAGATATTTCTTTACAAGTTAACACAGAGTTTGTCAATGATCAGTAGTGGAATAACTATGCCTATGGGCCACCACTCCTGAATAAAATATGGGCTCACTGGACCTAAACTTGCAATTCATCAAGAAGGAAACAGGCATGCTGCTATCTGTGGAGTCCTTTTCTGTGGTCACAACCTGCAGCTCTCTTTAGCTGGGTCCTTTCAGCAGACAAGTTCTCTGTGACATTGGCTTTTAGATATTGCAGAAGCATCACATGTAGCTGCAGCTAACAGGAAGTGATAGTTGTGTGATTGGGTGTGAGAAGAAACTGGAGAGCAGTAGAAAGCCTGGTGGCATTTCTTGCTTCTCTGCATTTTTTGGCAGCTAGGATTAGGTTAGTTCTGCTGCAAAGTGGGATCCTTCCAGTGGTCATTGCCCGTGTGACTTTTCAGGGTTTCAGCAGTGATGCTCGAGGAAATGGCCTCCTCCTTGATCTTGAGACATTGTGCCTAGAGGCCACCACCACTTTGGGTGACTGCTTTTGGGAACTGCCGTTGCTAACACTCTAATTCTATAATATGGGAATAGTATAGTTGCCCTTTTAAAAGCTGTGATAGAGTTCACAATGGTTTTAGCTGGGTGGTAGACTATTTGTGGAGCTAATAAAGATGTGCAAATAGGGACCTGAGCATACCCTTTTAAGCAGTTCTTTAATAATTGTAGGGGCAGGAAGTCTCCTCAGGTGCTTTATTTGGTCAGATTTCTTCATAGAAATCAGTTGTTCAATACAAGGAGCATGACCTAGATCCAGAAGAAAGCAGCCTGGAATCTACAAAGTTTATCAAGCTCAGCAGTTGAGCAAAACCCAGATTTCTAAGACCTCATTCATCAAAGTCACTGCTGTGATGACAATTTCCCAGAATCTGCCTTCATTTCCACATCTAATGGTTAAACTCTGATTTTATCACATAGGTTAATCATAAAGTATTTTTACTTAAAAAAATTTTTTTTTAAATGTTTATTTATTTTGAGACAGGAGGGGTGGGGTCAGAGCGAGAGGGAGACACAGAATCCGAAGGAGGCTCCAGGCTTTGAGCTGTCAGCCCAGAGCCCAACACAGGGCTCGAACTCATGAACCTCAAGATCATGACCTGAGCCAAAGTCAGACGCTTAACTGACTGAGCCACCCAGGCATCCCAATCATAAAGTATTTTTTAATCTGATGCTTTCATAATGTTTAAAATTTTAAAACTCCCAGATAATTCCTCTGATTAGCATGATGTAAGTTTTAGTTTCATATTGTTTTGGTTTTCCGGTCAAGCAGTCTCTAGCTCTTTTTAGTTATTCTGCAATGGGCACTGGAAGTGAAAGTCCTATGTGGTTGAGACCCAGTGTGAATGAGGCAGGTTTTAAGTGATTAGCAACCAATTGGGAGGAAGGGAGCAAAGAAATGTATTTCTCCAGGCATTGAGGCAAAGTTCTGAAAAGTCATAGGATGGCATCAGACCACCAGTAGAAATTAAAAGTCCCTCAACTCACTTGTCATCCCCAGACTTCTGAACCAGCCCAGAAAAAACATGAGTGCAGACCTGACTTCAGGTTGGATATACTTAGACTTAAAACTTAGGCTCTTAGCTAAAACTTAGCCAAAAATTGGCTCTTTCTCCCTGTCCTAAGCTAACTCTAAGGATTATAATAAGTAAGCAAGACCTGACTCTAATACAATACTTGGTTCTAACTTTTGGGAAAGACATACAGTAAAATTTTTCTTTAATTTTTTTCTATAAGCTATTGCTTAGTACTACAATTCTATTCATAATGAATTTTAGTGAGTCTCTAAAGGAACATCCTCACACCACAGGAAATTAACCCATTCATTACTAAATGATTCCTAGCAGAATCTCATTGCATTCACCGCAAATTCCGATCTACAGAGTCTTAGAAACAACCAACTCTGCCATGAAAAATACAGAACAATTTGAGATTTAAACAACATAACAAAAAGATTATACGGGGAGCAAAACAATGAGAACTTGGGAGGTAGGTAAGGTGAGTGGGGGAAAGATGTCAAGACATATCATGTCCAGTTTCCAAAGGAATTAATGAGGACTGGAAAGAAGAGGTTCCAGCCACTTGAGCAGCAGAGCTCAGCAGTAGCCTAGGGGTAAAAAGAAAGAGAATCTCACTCATTTTGAATATTACAGAAGTGTTATTGTTTTCTTCCCATATGTCATATCAGGAGGTTCATGGTTTGAGTTGGTATTTTCCAAATGTCTCTGTTGTAAATTTACTATTTTTTCCACTTGTAATTAATAAGTATTATGTACGGAGCCATATTTCAAGGCTATATATATCTTGTTCCTCTTTTCTCCTCCAACTGTCCTTCACCTTTTAAGCCGCTATTGTAGGGGTTTTGGTGTCTTAAAAGGGAGGTTTTTTACAAATATATTAGAACCCATTTTAAAAAACCAACACATTCAATTCCTTACCTTTGCCACACTGCTGTGTTTCTAGAAGAAGACTCTTTACTCTTTAAGGGGTAAACACCAGGGACCTTAGGAAGCCCAAAGGAAAGCAACTAAAGACATAGACTATCTCACCTGTTAAACTTTTTCCTCAGCTGACCTGGCTTGTCCCATACCTTGCAAGTCAAGCTCATCCAGTCCAAGGTGGGGCACCAGCCACTTTCTGGAATTAGGGAACGCTTCAGATTATCTGGGTCAGGTCACTGGTACCAGGGTGGGACTTGGTGCTGAGTAATTTATACAGGGAGTCAAGAATTTCCCTGAAGCGTATGGTGTCTCACAGCAGTGGGTTTGGCTAGCCTGAGGGTCTCATTCTTCAGTCAAAACAGAACCAAGGGGAAAAACATTTTCTGAAACTGGGTGTGAGTGATGGTACAATGACCCTCAATGGAATCCTATAAAAGGATCTAACAAGAGATGTGGGGCAGAAAGTTACCTTGTCACTAAAGCCAATTTCTGAAGTTTGACTGACTTGTCCTTCAGGAATCATCTATTCCATAACATCTTTTTTCCCTTGAAGAAGCCAGATGGTGGATCTGAGACAGCCTACCTCAGCCACTATCTTGTAACTCTGGGAAGTGTCCCAGAGATGATATTGGCCTGTGATCTGGATTGAAACAGGCCTTCCTGATTTCCTGTGTGGACCAGTGTTGCAGCTGGCTAAAAGAGGCATGAATGATGACATTTTTTTTATTTAAACAGTTGAAATAGTCCCCATTCTGGCCAATGATAGCTGTCATAAAGAAAAGTAGTACACTGTACAAGAGTTTGACTTTTGCTGTGAGCTTGCTGAGGGGGGATATGGAACAAACTGAAAAGAAATATATTAGAGGATGGTTGGGGAATGGAACCCAGAAAAGAATCCTTCATGGTCTTCCTCCTACAAGAGAAGAGTGAGGTGAAGATTCAGTGCCACCTAGCTCTTCTCCACCATCAGCCTATCTTTCTTTCCATCTGAGTACCTGCTGCTGGCACACTGCTTTCAAACTCTCCTTTACTGAAATTCACCAGTTGTTATAATTTCCCCCATTTGCTTTCTCACTTGTGTGTCTGCTCTCACGAAGACTCTGAGCCATTTGAGGGAATTCTACCAGAAGAAAGAGCTTTCCATTTCCGTTTATGTATTTATTTATATCTATATGGATCCACGGATTCCTCTTTCTATTCACTGGGTTGTAATTCATCACTATCATTGTGCATTTTGATGTCCCCAATGTCCCAGATTTGGCTAGTGAGATATTATAGACTTTTATTCCCAAATACTTCAGTGTGACTTCCTAAGAACAACATAATTCTTTTACATAATCAAAGCACAATCATCAAAATCAGAATATTTAACATTCATACACTATTATTATCTAATTGATAGTCCATGTTAAAATTTGTCAATTACCCCAATAGTGTCCTTTATAGCTATACTGCCCCCCATGGCCCTACCACACCTGAATCCAAACCAGGATCACACATTGCCTTGAGTTATCGTCTTTTTTTTTTTTTTAATTTTTTAAAATGTTATTTATTATTCAGAGACAGAGAGAGACAGAACATGAGCATGGGAGGGGCTGAGAAAGGAGGAGACACAGAATCCAAAGCAGGCTCCAGGCTCTGAGCTGTCAGCACAGAGCCCGACACGGGGCTCGAACTCACAGACTGCGAGACCATGACCTGAGCCAAAGTCTGAAGCTTAATCGACTGAGCCACCCAGGCACCCCGAGCTATCGTGTCTTTTAAATCTTTTTAAATCTGGAACAGTTCCTGAGTCTTTCTTTGTCATTAATGACCTTGACATATTTGGAAGAGTACAGCCAGTTATTTTATAGAAAATCCTTCAATTTGAGTTTAGTTGATACTACTTCATGATTAGATTCAGATTATGTATTTTCAGTGGGAATGTTACAGAAGTGATATTGTATTCTTCTTCACAGTGCATCATGGCAGAAGGCATACAATTTAAACTGGTGTCTTCCAGATTTCTCCACTGTAAAATTAATATTTTTTCCCTTTGAAATTAAAAAGCGATTTGTAGAGAGATATTTGGAGGCCATGTATATAGCCTATTCTCCTCAAACTTTTACCCACTAGTTTTATATATGTTAATGGTTCTTGCCTGAATCAATTATTATTATGATAGCGGCAGAATGGTGATTTTCTATCTCCATCATTCTTTCTACATTTATTAGTTGGCATTCTATTGTAAGGAAGAACATTCTATCATATATGTATATATGTGTGTATTTTTTTTTTCCTGCATGGATTCATGGGTTCTTTTATTCAATGTTTTATAATTTATTACTATAATTATTTATTTTGATAGTCAAAATGTCCCAGATTTGGCCAGTGGGCACTCCTCCAAACTGGGTCCACTGTTCTTTTGATATATCTGTATCCTTATTTGAGTTTTCTTCTGGATACAGCAAGATACTTCAGATTTACCTTGTATTTTCCTTGCCTCAGTCCTAGAAGTAGTAATTTCTGCAAGGAGTCCTGGTTCCTTTTAATGGAGAATGGTATTTAGAAACCTAGCTCTGGGCAACATGTATGCTCGTTGATGCTGGGGTCTTATTACTTTGTCAGAAGACAGAGCTATGAAGTAAATACATGTGTGTGAGTATGTATATGATACATTGCATATGTATGTGTACCTAAGTAAATCTATGTAGAACACACACACATACACATATATGCCATGAATTTGTACTGATACCTCTGGTTCTACTCCAAGATCATGGGCTTTATTTGAGGCTTTCCTTTCCATATTTATAAATTCCTTCATGACAGATGCATTTTAAAAGCCATCCTTAAGGGATAGCTGACTGGCTCAGTAGATACTACAGGTAGCTTTTAATCTCAGGGTTGTGAGTTTGAGCCTCATGTTGGGCATGGAGCCTATTTAAAAATTAAAAAAAAAAATTTTTTTTTTAACGTTTTATTTATTTTTGAGACAGAGAGAGACAGAGCATGAACGGGGGAGGGGCAGAGAGAGAGGGAGACACAGAATCAGAAGCAGGCTCCAGGCTCTGAGCCATCAGCCCAGAGCCTGACGCGGGGCTCGAACTCATGGACCGCGAGATCGTGACCTGAGCTGAAGTCGGACGCTTAACCGACTGAGCCACCCAGGCGCCCCTAAAATTTTTTTTAAAAAGTAAGTTGGAACAAAATTAGAATAGAAAAAAAATAAAAAAAGGCATCCTTAAAATGAGGAGGTGTAGGAAGCCAAAGGGAAAAAGACCTTCAAAATCTGTTTATGGCATACCCTCTCCCTTATTGCATTTGATGCTGATTAATATTAAAACCAATGCTAAATTTTTACATGCCATTAAAATAAAAAGAAAATTGAATGTAAGTAAGAGAAAAACAGAAGTTAAAAATAAGCTCACAAGGGGCGCCTGGGTGGCTCAGCTGGTTAAGCATCTGACTTAAGTTTAGGTCATGATCTCGTGGTTCATGAGTTCGAGCCGGGATCAGGCTCTGTGCTGACAGCTCGGAGCCTGGAGCCTGCTTCAAATTCTGTGTCTCCCCCTCTCTCTGTCTCTACCCCGCCCAAACTCTCTCTCTCTCTCTCTATCAAAAATAAATAAACATTTAAATAAATAAATAAATAAATAAATAAATAAACCTGAAGAGGAGTCACTTAAAAAAAAAAAAAGCTCACAAGTCCAAGAAAGATAGAAGATTAAGCTTTTTAAAATAACGCAAAGTAGATGAGGTTTAAAATAGAAGATAGGTTATAAACCAATGAGGTAAAAGGTTAAAAACATAGAAAGCAAAGAAGATAAAAATCTAAGACAATATGCAAATACTCCATGAGCTGGAAAATGAAAATACTGAAAGGGATTGAAGATTGAAAATAGGAAATAAGAAATAAAAAGATAAAAATAAAAATTACAAAAATAATAACAAGTAGAAATATTGGGGAAATGTATTTAAAAGAAAATAACAAAAAGCTGAAAGACCAGAAAGGTGACTGAAATGGGGAGATGAGAGGGTTGTGTAGAGGATGAGAAAAGAGATCTCTGACCAGGTCAGAGGACCTGCTTTTCTTTGTGGGGAATGAATCTTCTGTTGAAATTCAGTTACCCTCTATGAAGCTCTAGCTAGCACTCCTCTCCTTTGTTGAGCATCCTACTCTAGGCCCATTGCAAGGAGCCAATGGCCACTGGGAGTGGAGAACAGATGGATGGGCATTCTCATAGCCAGCAGTTGGTGCAAGCAAGGACGGAACAGCCTCTGAGGATTGGAGCCCCTCTTCACGTTTCCTTCCAGAAGTGCAGTTGGGTTCATGTGCCCTGAGTAGCATAAAAGTGGATGCATGGTACTTCCTAAAAGTCCAGTGTAGAATATGGGGAAGAGTAATGGCTTAGAATTTGGGAGACATGGGTTTAATCTCCGGGTTCAAACTTACTCCATGGCTTAAATAAGCCGTTTACTTTCTGAGGACCTTGAATTTATTTTCTCTCTCTCTTTCTTTTCCTTCATTCTTTCCTTTCCTTTCCTTTCCTTTCCTTTCCTTTCCTTTCCTTTCCTTCCCTTCCCTTCCCTTCCCTTCCCTTCCCTTCCCTTCCCTTCCCTTTCTCTTTCCTCCCCTCCCTTCTCCTCCCTTCCTCTCCCCTCCCCTCCCCTCTCCTCTCCTCTCCTCTCCTCTCCTCTCCTCTCCTCTCCTCTCCTCTCCTCTCCTCTCCTCTCCTTTCCTTTCCTTCCTATCTATTCTGTAAAAGGAGAGAGAGTCAAGCAATGTTTGCCTATATGGTGCACCAAGACAAGTGTTTTCCTATCAGTATTAGATCACAGACAAGTAAAATATCCCATCTTTTATTGTAGATTCCTAGATCAAAATCTTCTATTGCAGGGGCACCTGGTTGGCTCAGTCAGGTAAGTGTCCAACTTAGGCTCAGGTCGTGATCTCACAGTTTGTGGGTTCAAGCCCTGCATCCGGCTCTGTGACAGCTCAGAGCCTGGAGCCTGTTTCAGATTCTGTCTCCCTCTCTCTCTGCCCCTCCCCCACTCACACTCTGTCTCCTTCTGTCTCAAAAATAAATAAATATTAAAAAAAAACTAAAAAAAATCTTCTATTGCAGATATGTATAAGAGAGATAAGAAAGAGAGGAAAGGTGTACAAGGAACTGAGCTGTTGCTGAATAGGAACATGAGGGAAGAGGTACACACAATGCAGTAAATGTTTGACTGAACAATTCTCAAAACTGAAGTTGAGAAAGAATGGTTGAGCCACTGAAAGACTTAGGTTCGTCAGGTTTTTGTTTTTGTTTTTGTTTTTTAATAGTATCGGTAAAACTAAAATCTAGTTGGGAAAGCCCAAGACTCCAGCCAACAAGGAAGAACTTAATGAGTCCTAGCAATTATCCAGATCGTAAAGTTAACACAGGAAGCAGAGCCAATTCTATCTGACACGGAATCTGAAGTTGTAGTCACGGCATTTTTGTGAAGATGCTTCTAACTGGCACTTGCCCCAGGGTGTCGTAGTAAGCATGGGTGTGTGTGTGTCACCGATCTTCTCTTTCCCACATCATGCTGGGCATTGTATCAACACACCAGGGCTCTCTTAGCTGCATGCTAGAGGATGCAGGTCCCAGGAGTGAGGGTAACAGGATTGCCAGTCACCCGGACACCAAGGAAGGTGAGGATAGTGTGAGCAGGGAGCATCAGAAGATCAGGGTCCCAGCTCTGTTGCTGCCTTCCCCTGGTTCATCCCTCTGTCTGAGCTTGCCTCTAGCTGGAATTCCCTGACTCATCTTCTTGTTTGTGTTTTGGGGTTGGGTTTGGTGTGGTTTTGTTTTTTGTTCCTTTGCTTTACACGAGGAAATGGTGGGAGGAAAGGGCAGGATGGGGAGGAAACACAGGACAGTCCATCCCATTCTTTTTGGATCCAGAATTCCCATTTCACCTCTATGTCTCTATAGCCTTTTTCTAGGTCCCCTGAGGTCACTTCTCAGTAGCAGTCAGGGGTCTACAGGATGAGAACTTCTTTTCTTTCCTGGTTTCCTCCGTATCAAGCTTGCCATGGTTTCTTTAGAAGTCACCCTTCAGTCTGTTCCTCAACAAACCCAGTTCCCTCTCAGAGACTGGAAAGGAGTCAAAAGTGAATACAGACCATCTAAGAGTCCACAGAGTGTCTACTTAATTTAGTCAGCATATTTTTGGTGTTGATCACAATAGGCAGGCACTGATGTGGACTGTGGGAAATACAGGGAATAATCTCCCCTTTCTGGAGCTTGCAGTCTGGGGAAATAAAAATGTTTTGTGTGAAGAGTTCAAAACATGAGCATTAGTACCAATACCAGATGACACAAGGCAGGTGTGGTTAAATGTCCAGTGACTGGCACAGATACTGAGCATTAAAGAGTGCAGGAGAGTGGGGGAGAGCTTCCTATGGGACCACCTGAATCCTGATACGAATGACATTCGGTTGTGGTCACTCCCTTTCATTTGCATGACACTGTAAGGTCTACAAAAGATATTGCTCCATTTAATGTTTAAGTCGTAGGTCTTCTAGCAGAGGAAACTGAAGCTCGGCTAGGTCATGTGGAAGCAGTGAACCAGATTTTCAGATCATAGGGCTAGACTTCTTCGCACTAGAGGGGCCTCCACTGGAGGAAGGTGACTGTGCAATGAGCTGGGAGGAGAAGCTCCGGGGATCAGACCACCTCAAATGTGGAGGGGAATTTGAAGGGCCTTGAAAGTGGGGTTGGGGTTCTCTATTAGGGAAATAACTGAAATAACCTTGCCCAAGCAAGGATAGCAACTGACCTGCATTACACCTGTCATCCCCTCAAATTAGTGGTCCAGGAGACAGACTTATCCTAAAGACATGTTTGTTTGGTCTACACAGTGGTTTAAAATGTGTGTGTTAATTGCCCTCATTAAAAAACGAGGTGCTTTGTTTGTCTCTCTTACACACACACACACACACACACACACACACACACACACACTCAGATTGCTTGCTTCTCTTGACAGTTGGAATCCCTAGTAACACGGAATTGCTGTTCTTTTTTTTTTAATTTTATTTATTTTAAAAACATTTTTAATGTTTATTCATTTCTGAGAGACAGAGAGCGAGAGGGGATGGGGCAGAGAGAGAGGGAGGCACAGAATCTGAAGCAGGCTCTAGTCTCTGAGCTGCCAGCACAGAGCCCGACGTGGGGCTTGAACCTGTGAGCCGCGAGATCATGACCTGAGCCGAAGTCAAATGCCCAACTGACTGAGCCACCCAGGTGCCCCAAGTTTGTTTATTTTTGAGAGAGAGAGTGCATGTGCAGGGGGGAGGAGCAGAGAGAGAGGGAGAGAGAATCCCAAGCAGGCTCTGTGCTGCCAACGCAGAGTCCAACATGGGGCTCAGTCTCACAAGCTGTGAAATCATGACCTGAGCCAAAATCAAGAGTTGGACACTTAACCCACTGAAGCACCCAGCTGGTCCCTGAATCCCTGTTCTTATGGAAACTTTGCACTGGAACTGTGTAGCAACTGCCTCCTGGTGCAGGAGGTCTGTGGTTCTCTAGGACTCTGCATGATATGGCCCCTGAAGGCTTTTGGGTCTGCATCCCTTGATTTACATGGGAAGTTGAGAGCCAATTATGATGCGGTAGGAAGGGTCAGAAGGCCTGGCTTCAAGCCTGGCTCTGCCATGTACTGGTGTGCGACCTAAGCTAAAACAGCTGGCCTCTCCCAACTTCAGTTTCAGGGTCTTTTGATTGGGCATAATGACATGCACTTCCAGTGAGGGTATGAGAATTATGGGACTTAATGAAAGTGTTGGTGCCACCTAAATTGTTTAAATGCTTCTTTTTGGAACAACTCAACTCCCAACGCAAAGATACAGAACACTGATTCTACAGAATATTCCTTAGTATGATTTTGAAAACTTCATGTTCAAAGTGTCAGTTTTGGGGAAGAGCTGCAGTGACTTTCATGTAACGTCAAGGATGTCATGGACACGGAATAGGGGATGGTAAAGAGCCGTTGAAAGAGAGGTTGCCCTGCTCCTGCCCCACAACTTCTAGGCCATAGTCCTGTTGGCCATCCCAGCCAAGCTGTCCCATTGTGCCATTTGAACAAGATGTTCTATATCAGAGGGAGGCTCAGAATGAAGAAGAATTATAACTGGGCCACTTTCTGAAAGCCACCTTCAAGGTAGGAAAGTATTTTAGAAAATCAAAACTTGGTCAATGGGGAAGGACAAGCAAATCATACCTTTCTCATCCCTGGGAGAGTTTCAAGTGCCTGTTGCAAATTGATTTTAGGATTGTGATGATACTGCTGATGTTCTTTGAAGATGGCAGTAGCCCGATAAAGCTCTTAAAGAAGTAGATTCTTATGTGAACTATTGCAGGTCAAGATTCTCTTTGGACACCACTTTTTGGTTTGTCTTTTGTTCCGGCTCGCTGAGTGGTTATTATGGTGATGTGTGTGGGCGAGTGGTAAAGTGGCCGCAGCGACAAGTGCTTCCTGACTCTGTGTTCAGGTGTATAATTCTGTTCCTTCTTCCTTCCCACCCTCCACTCCCATGCCATCTCCCCAACCCTGTCAAACACTGTACTTAAAATGCCATTTTGCCTTTTCATTGCGATTCCTTTGTGAGAAGAAATTGGAGCGATCACATAAATGCTGCCCAGAGCCATCTGTCATCTTCTAGCTTCAACAGAAAAACCACAGCTACATGATTGTTCAGTGTTGGCCCATGTTTACCCAACTTCTCAGACACCTGAGAGCTAACCTAACTCAATGTTTATAAAATTGCCATGTGTTCAGGCAAGCTCTTTTTTTCCCTGCTTGGTTAAAGCTTTGCGTTCTGAAAAATATTACTGAGAGGGATGGATGCCTGGAAATATGTGAAAGTAATAGCTTTGGGGCCAAGTAGATAAATTTGCATCCTCAGGCCACAAAGCAAGGGTATATTTTCTGCCTTCCTGGGAAATTGAGAGACGCTAGACAAAAAAGTAGTTCTAGTTTTCATTATTATATGTTTAAAATAGGCTGGGCTCAGGCAGTCCTTGGACTGAAGCTAAACATGTAAATTTCAGTTTAAATAAGTGCTTTATAGAAAAAGCAAAGGGGTAAGCCCTTGAGGCTCCACTGAAGGCCACTGGTGGCCTTGGCTCTAGTTTGCCACCTCCCTTTTTGTATTAGCTGCTGTAAGGAGAACTACCTTGACTTGGTGAGCAAGACTCAAGCAATGGCAATGAATTTCTTACCCTGCGAAGCAGTGGGAAGGAACTTGCCCAGCCATCCATGGAAATGCTAATGAGCCGAGATGGCCCCGAGCTTTAATTCAGACCTTCTGTAATATCTTGCTTTCCTGATGCTGTTGGAGCATATTTTTACATTACTCGATAGTAGAGAAATGGTGAAATGTGGATCCTTCCAAGCTGAATGGCTTCCATCGCTTCTCTATGCACTCAGCAGTGACTTGATGTCTTGCATCAGGGGTGATGGAAACAGTTTGACTCTATTATGGGGACTGGCTTCAGGTGAAAGGAGGAGTTGTTTCTTTGCATTTCTCAATGCAAAGCAGGGCTGTGGTGGGGCAGGTCACAGTCCTGTTAGGACACCATGTTCCTTACGCTTGAACAGGTTGGTCTTCTGATTGCACATGGCTTGCCTAGGAAATTGAGGGCAGGAGGTGGGAAGGTGGCGAGATGTTTCCCTTTCATGATGCTGTTTCTATCGTCTGGTGTTTCCTGGTATTTAAGGAAACACAGCTTATATCAGGAATCTAATGCCTGCCAGGGACTCCAGGCCATGACCTATCTAGGACTCCAAGCAATGACCTATCTAGGGTGAATGGAAGCTGCTACTTCCTGGTCACTACCCAGACATCCTGAGAAAAAATATTCTTCTGAAAGATATTATTGGATTATTGGTTCAGTTTTTAAGATTCACAATCGCTACAGTTTAGGAAAATGAGTATCTTACTATCAACATGACTCAATAGAGAAGGAGAAAACTTCCTTAAACAATTGGTTTGAAAAAAGACATGGGCTTAGAAAAATGACAGCTTGGATATGTCCTGCGCATGGGGCTCCCAGGCCCCACTGAGAAGTAGTTTTCAGTCTTCAGTACCTTAGGTTTGGCTAGTTTAATCCTGTAAAGTCATTTGGGTGGCATTCAAAGTCATTTTCTGTCTCATTATTAAACCAGTCGTGGATATAGGGAAAGGGCTCCTGGCCTCCGGGAACAGTCCTGCTTTGCCTACTCCTGCCCATTGGCTCTTCTTGCCCCATACCTCCAAGATGCTGTCTGTCTAGTTGTCAGAGTTGAGCTCCATGGGCTCCAACTCAGGTTGACTTCCACATTTGGCTTTGGGCTAGGTGAATGGAAGGGATAGAAGAGGGACAAATCAGGAGATAAGGAAAACACCCACCATGTGGGTGATCATGTAGGGCCTGCTAATGCTGGTAGGTATATGTAGGAGTGGAGGAAGAAAAGGCTTTTTTAATGAAAGTTCGTGTGTTTCCTAGACAAAGGTGATAAAAGACTAACTGGGAATGCCAGCTGAGAAAAGTTTCTAAAAAGTTACCTCATTCATTTATTCTTTTATTCAGCAAAAATATATTGGGCGTTATTATGAACAAGGTACTGTAGGTAAACAAGGTATAAAACACCAAGTGCTTGGCTCTCCAAAAGTGTCTGGTCATCATAGGTACATAATCTATTATGTTACTGAATGCCATCTCTCATACGTGTTGCCCCTTGAGAAATAGCTTTTTGAATTTAGTACCAAGAAAACCTTGTCTCTTGTGAGAAAATGGTCTATGTCTTCTTTTTAGGTATGAGAATTTTGTAACTTATCATGTTTCTATTTCTGCCCTGTGAATAAGCTGGGGTTCTAGGTTGCAAATCACAGTAATCAATTCTAGCTGTCTTGGGCAGAAAAGAGGAATTTGTTGAAAGGATATTTAAATCAAAAGATATACATTCAGGACCCTGCTATATCACTGACTTGCTCAGGGGCAGCGGACAAGTTATTTATCCTTTTCAGATTTCACTTTACTTGTCACTTAAGGAATGTCATACAGTCTGAGTGGAGCTTCCCAAATAGATGGAATGCTCAGAGATCGAGTTTGGAAAATAGATATGTATGAAAGGCACGCTGGAAAGTGAGGCCACAGAAACTGGTTCACACGCTGTTGGCCAAGGTGAGTAAGATGTCCAACCATCTCTCTGATATTGGGTCACTCAGTCAAGATTTGAGTCTTGAGAGAAACTTCTGATTGGCCAGGATTTGGTTTGGGACGCTAGTCCCTTTGACATCCCAAGAGGGATAGCCACTCTTGAGATTAATGGCACGGTCTTTAAGAGGAAGATCTGTGGGCTAATAGAAATGATGGTTGGATGCTGGATAGCAACAAACAGAAACAACACCAGGAAATACAGAGTCGTATTGATGTTCTAAATAAAACAGAAGCACTATCAGCTCTTATAAGGAGCATATTTGTTCTTCTTGCTTTTTCTTGGTTCTGAGTTTTTCCTTCCTTTCCCTTTTATTATTCTTATTGTACAACATTCTTTGAATGGCAGGAAAAGTGAGATTTGAAAAGGACTAATGACTTGCTCAGTGTCCCTGAACTAGTAAGTGGTACAGCCAGGTCCTGAATTTATACCTTTTGATTTCACTGTCAGTTCTCTTGTCTTTCCTATGAATTGATGCAAAGTGGAGAGATAAATGTTAAGAAAGAAACCTAATGCTCTGGTTGTTCTGAAGAGGAATATTTCTTTTGGGGAGGTTTGCATTTCCATTTGATTAACAACAAATCTGTTTTCCTAACTTAAAGAAGAGTGCTCCTGTCCTTGCTTACCCACCAGCACAGAATGTTCTACCATTGCCAGGAAGGTGGCCAGAGTGAATGTGGGGACTGGTTTTTTCAGTTTTTCAATTTGTCCCTGCCTGAGACCTTCTCAGGCTCTCAGGTCTATGCTTAGACTCTTCTCTCCTCAAAAGACCTATCCTATCATCCAAAGGCACCAGACCTTAATATTCTTGCCTTTTAAAAAATGTTTTCTTCGGGGCCGCCTGGCTGGCTCAGGCTGTAAAGTGTGATTCTTGATCTTGGGGTTGTGAGTTTGAGTCCCATGTGTGGGGGAGAATTTACTTAAAATTAAAAAAAATTTTTTAAGTGTTTTCTTCAAAAGAATGAAACTGGACCACTTTCTCCCATGATACACAAAAGTAAACTCAAACTGGATGAAAGACCTAAATGTGAGACCTGAAGCCATAAAACTCCTAGAAGAGAGCAAGGCAGTGATTTCTGCAGATGTTGGCTGTAGAAACGTTTTTCTGGATATGTCTCCTAAAAGAAAAACATTAAAAAATAATAAAATAATAAAAAAATTAAAAGTGTTTTCTGGGGGGAAGCTACACATTTATAATAGAAAATTTGGATAATATATAGACCAAAAACCAAAATAAAACCACAACATCAAAAAACTCCCATCAAACAAAACTACTCAACTCTACGTATTTTGGTTATTCCGTTTTTTATATGTATGTGTGAATATACACATATTTTCTTTTACAGAAATTGAGATTAGATGATATAGTTTGATGTCCTTTTATTATATGACATAATTTTGTAAGCATCTTCTCATGACATGAATTTTTTGACAGTTGAATTTTAATTCAATTCAGTAATCATTTATTGTGCAACAATTTTGGGTTCACCACTGTGGATCAGAAATCCCACCTATTCTATTTTTTAAAAATAAATCTTGTTTAATATCAATGGAATTTTTTTTTTTTTTCAAAATCAGCATCAATGAAAGAATAGACAGTGATGTTCTTCCCAATCTACAAAAGCTTCCTGGAACTTTAAAGATTCTAGCCACGCTCACCTAAGACAAAACACTGTGAAAAATTAGAACCAGCCATTTGGAATTCTTGGTGTTCTCATCCTGGAGGAAGCAAACCAAGATTGCCTTCCTTGACAATACTAATCTATATCTATGTATATATCTATATATGTTTTTTTTAAGTTTTTTTTTAAATTATAACTCATGTTTGAATCTTTAAACAAGCGTCTATGCAGGAGAAAGGTGGTAGGACACTGACAACACTAGTTTCGCCTTAGCCACAGGAGCAAAGGCAGAGTTCAGACTTAGCTTCAGACGGCAAGGCCCCTGACCCAGACCACGCCCCCTGCGCTGAGGTCCGAGTCGCAAAGATCACACTGTTTTGGTAACAGGCTCCTGGACAGTCTCCTAATCTATTTCCGGTGACTGCATGGCTTCCCTCAGGCTGGTCTACACTGCGGTGGAGAGCAAAGCACTGGAATGAACATTCTTTCTCTCTTTCGAGAGACTTCATGGTTTCTAGGCTGAGCATCATTGTGCTTCCACACTGTTTCCTTCGTGGCTTCGCAGCCAAAATGCGAATCAGCCTTTTGGCATGCTTCCGGTCCGGCGCCTCCCCAAGATGAAGATTTCAACCTTGCCTTTTAGAGTCGGGCTCTCCCATCCCGTGTAGGACTTTGAACTCCTGTTCGCACCCTGGGGCGAGGGCCCTGCTTGGACTGAAAAGCTTTTCCAGCCAACGCGCCTCCACGTGAGGCACCGATGGTTGCAGAAAGTGCTTAAACCCGCGCCAGCCCCATCGAGTGTGCAAAAGGAGCCAGTTCCCGGAAGGGGAACATTTCCTGCTGGCCCCTGGGTTGTGCATCTGCGTTGGGTCCTCCTCAGGTACCGCGCCTTGGATCGTACCAGGCCGCCATCTGCAGGAAGAGGGAAATCTTACCTGTTCTTAAGGAGCCAGATTCTCCTCTACGGTAGTCTATATCGGGAGGAGGAAAGGGAAGAAGCCAAGAATGAAGGAATCCAGGGAGCAATCCTGGGCACAGGACTTCGAACTGGTAATTGTCTTTCTGTATTAAAGATGTCAAGAAGTTTGAAACATTTCCTTTTATAATTAAAAAAAAAAGTTTTTTTTTAAAATGTTTTATTTATTTTTGAGAGAGAGAGACAGAGCATGAGCAGGGGAGGGGCAGAGAGAGAGGGAGACACAGAATCCGAAGCAGGCTCCAGGCTCGGAGCTGTCAGCACAGAGCCCCACGTGCGGCTCGAACCCACCAACCGCGAGATCATGACCTGAGCCACCCAGGCGCCCCTTCCTTTTATATGTTTTGAGAACAGAGCCACATGACTTAGTTTTTGCATGAAACTACATCTAAAGCAACACAATTCAGGGGGCGCCTGGGTGGCTCGGTGGGTTAAGCATCCCACTCTTGATTTTGGCTCAGGCTCAGTGTCAGGTTCTGCACTGACAGTGCAGAGCCTGCTTGCAATTCTCTCTCTCCTCTGTCTCTGCCCCTCCCCTGCTTGTGCTGGCTTGTGCTCGCTCTCTCTCTCTCTCTCTCTCTCTCTCTCTGTAAATAAATAAATAAACAAACAAACTTAAAAAAATCATTGTTTATCAGGGTCTAAGAATACTAAACGGGATCCACTTCATAACCCACATAGACAGAACTTCCCTGTCTTCTTCTCTGGCCAGTCCTCCAGCCTTCTGGAAGCTGTTCTGGAGCTTCTCATGTACCAAACCCACAGCTCCCTCCTTTCTCCTCTCTTCTCCCTGCTTCCCAGGACCCTTCCTTTTATTATGTGGATCACTTAGCCTCTTTTCTAGGAAGTAAGAATTCTTCCTCTTTTAGAGGAGGGACAATGGGAAGAGCTGTAGGAATTCCGGATTCTCTTTCAACAGCAGGGGAGAGACGGTGAGCGCTGGCCCCTTGATCTTCATAGCCCTTTCCAGTACCCTAGCTCCCTGTCCCTTGAAGTGACCAGCACTGGTGTGAGCACCTGCGAGGAGCTGAGGGCACTCTTGTTAGATAAAATTGAGCCTGGGAAACCAGGCAGCAAGGCAGAGTCAGGGTCAGCAGGGTGCAATTCACATATAGGCCAGAGCTTGGATTGGGAGAGGTAGGGCAGAAGTATGACCGAAGTGGTCCTCCCTCAGTTGCCCTTGATGCCTTTTCGTGGCCCCTCCATACCCCCAACCCCAGTGGTGGCCACCAGAGAAGGGCTGGCATGGTGTTCCTCTGTCAAACCATGAAAACTGTCAGCTTGGATAGCAGGTCGCAAGACCACGGATTGGAAGAGATGGGTGTGGGTTAAGATTTGGATTTAAGCTCCCGTTTCTCCTCTCAGGCTGGTAGCTCGACTATAATAGGCTGCTCTCTTTCGGCTCTTTTAGGTCATGGAAGTCAGATTTATGAAAGAATTTAAGAGAGGGGCACCTGGGTGGCTCATTTGGTTGGGCATCCAACTTTGGCTCAGGTCATGATCTTACAGTTCATGGGTTCGAGTCCCGCATCGGGCTCTGTGCTGACAGCTCAGAGCCTGGAGCCTACTTCAGATTCTGTGTCTCCCTCTCTCCCGCTCGTGTTCTGCTTCTGTCTCTCTCAAAAATAAATAAACATTAAAAAAAAAATTTTGTTTTGAAAGAATTTAAGAGAGATTTAGGCTTCTGCAGTCACTGTGACAGAAAATTTGCTCATTATTTTATAAATGGGAAGGGCACTGACCATCTTTGGTGCTTTTCTTGGCCTGTCTTCTGATATTTCTGGGGAAATCATGGTCTTGCCTCAGTTTATCCCCCTGTAAGCCGCAGTTGGTATTGAGCAAGCTCCGATGAGCAAGGGGCCTGGCCTTCCTTGGCCGTGTGTGCCGCTGGGGACACCCGTGAAGGGGGCAGTGATGTCATCCTAGGGCCTCGTGGTGAGGGAGCCAGTGAGGGCACAGTCCTTGCTCTGCCGTGCTGTGTAAGGAAAAGTACATTAAGTCCCCAGTACCTGTTAGGAGAATAGAGGGTTGATTTCTGGGTTTAGATGGAAGAACTCTCTTCAGGGTTCTACTTGCCTTGCAAGTTACAAACAAACAAATACCAGAAGCGAATATGCGAAGCAAAATGACCGGAAGGCTGGGTATCTTGAATATTCATTTGTTCATCCCTAAATTCCGAAGTGAAACAGATCAAAAGTTGAAGCCTTTTCTGCCACTGTTGGCTGCTTGTGCTTGGGCAGATAACTTTACCTCTCAAAGCTCCGGCTTCTTTGTGTGTGAACTTGGGGAAATCTCAGCAGCCTCCTCAGAAGACTGTTGTGAGGATTAAGTGGAAATTTAAAAAATGCACGTAGAGCATCAGTCCAGCACCTGCCGTATAGTCTCAGCTGTTGGTGACTGTTGGCTAGGTACTGTTTTTCTTGAAAGCACCATCCCAGAATGTGGTGAGGGTGGTAATAAAGGTTAGTTGACACAGATCCTGCCCTGAGGTGGCTTATGATGGGCAATCATGACACAGGACATGACAGGAGCCAAGAGAGAAGAACAGGGCGAAAGGGGCACGTAACAAATGGAATCAAAGGTTCGAAAGAAGGATCGATGGAGCTGGTTGTTGGAACACGGAGGGGCTCAGAAGTGAAAGCCGAATCTAACAGGGAAACAGTGCTTTCTGACAGAGCCTGAGCACAGTGGGCGAAGGCAGAAAAGAGGAGCAAGGGGATAAATTAAAAACAAAATAGGCGAGCAGGCTTGTCCCTGGGCTGACAGGAGGTAAGCAAAGGAGACGAAAGCAGACCGGGGTAAATAAATAAACGACCAATGTGGTGACGACCCTCCAGGCAGCCTGTCACAGAGGGGGGAATGGGCTTGAGATCGAAGATTACAAAAAGAAAAATCGTACCCAACTTTCACAGATTTTTCCGATACTTTGATTGTTTTCCTCCCACACTACTCTGAAATGCACGCCTGGTTTATTCTCAGGAAGGATGCCAGAGCGCTCTCCTCACCCGCTGCCCCTACCGCAGACACGCAGGAGAAGCCTTGGGGTGGGGTGAATGGCTCAGGGAATGATCAGCCCAAGTTGCTCATTCCGGGGACTCTGGAGCAGATGCTGGCCGTGCGAGCTATGTCTAGACATGGAAATTGTGCTCCTAATCTCTCAATCTTGCTTTCTTCACATTCTCTGATAATGTGCATCTCTGTAAACATTCTCACCACAGGAACGGAGCTGGAAACACATGTGCAATCAACAGCCGCAGCAGCTAGAAAGGGGGTTATGAAATCTGCTCAAAAATAGCCTGCTTGCCCCATAGGCATGCAAAGCAGCCAGCCAGCCAGGGTGAACGTGTCAGGCAGCAGATTGCTCTCTGCATATCGGGAGGCCTCCAGCGACCTGCCACACTTGGGCTCAAAGGAGCTCACCGCTGGTCAGAAACTTCCAGAGGTGATCTGGGCCTGTGGACAGAGTCCCCCTGAGCAGCTGGGAGCCACAAGTCCCTGGCCTTAGTTCCTGCTCCAGAGGGGGCAGCGTCGAGCCTCCCAGGAGATTCCAGGGCTAAGCCCGCCCGTCCTACCTGCCCTGAAATTTCTCAGCCCTGGAAACATTTTTGTGGGTTAAAACTTTAAGTTTACAGAACTTGACCTGAGGCAAGAAGATGTAAAGTCTGGCTCCCACCCTTAGACTCTACTTAATGCATCAGCTGGCTTGTCCCCTCGCAGGGCCTGGACGGCACATTTTTATACAGTGGGTGCACAGCGGGGAAGGGCGATCTGGCTGCATGCTCAGTGTCAAGGACGACCGGGCTTTCGGGTACAGGTCCGCTGCCCGCAGGTTCTGCGCTGAGAGGCGAGACTTGCTGTGATGCGGGTGGTGCCGTAGTTTCTGTCCACGGTCATCTCCAGCGCCAGCTGCTCGTGTGACCTTTGGCTCCGTCACTTCGGGCCTTTTGCTTCAGCCTTCTCTGCCGAGTGGGAAGGTGCTCTTTCCTCTGCAGTTCACGCATAAAGGGGAGAGGAGTCAGAAGGGACAGGTGGGCCCTCACCATGTGTCCTTGGAGTTGGAACTTAGTTGACTCACAGAATGATTACATTACTGAATGCAACTGTAGAGGTCCCCGGGATATTTTTGTCAATATTGCTCTTTGTGACAGAAGAGACCGGGTCATTCATCTATGTTCTGGTAAGAAAGACCACTGGGATAGAAGTCAGGAGAGCCAGGCTCTGAGCCATCTCGTCAGGTTGCTTCGTGTGAGTTCCGGAACCTTCCCTGACTTCCCTCAGTTGAGCAAGACCAAGACTCGTAGCCTGAGAAAGGACACCGGCAATAGCAGGGGTTAGGCTAGGGTAACAGAATGTGCTGAGGACAGGGTGGAGGGTATGGCCAAGGCACAAAAAGGCCAGATTTCTCCTTCATGGGATCCCCAAATAAACCCTCCTTCCCCTCTCCTGCCTTCCATCCACACCCACTGCCTCCATTCCCTTTTTTAAAAAAAAATTTTTTTTTCAACGTTTATTTATTTTTGGGGGACAGAGAGAAACAGAGCATGAACGGAGGAGGGGCAGAGAGAGAGGGAGACACAGAATCGGAAACAGGCTCCAGGCTCTGAGCCGTCAGCCCAGAGCCCGACGCGGGGCTCGAACTCACGGACCGCGAGATTGTGACCTGGCTGAAGTCGGACGCTTAACCGACTGCGCCACCCAGGCGCCCCCTCCATTCCCTTTTAAAGGCAGTCAGGTTGGCCCTGGCCCAGACTGGGTTTATTTTGTCGAACCAGTTCTCAGGTTTCTTTTGGGAAGAAAACACCATTGGGAGTAGATTGAACTTAATATATGGTTTTGGGGTGGAACTTGAGTTGCTTCTTCAGGTACATCATGGCTTGGGTTAAACCATTCCCTCACTAAAGTGCTGTACTTGTCCGTACCGTTTTTCGGGAAGCATATAACCTTCCATCCCACCTCCACTGAGGACTGGGTCAGCATGACCCACGCAAAATATTTGAGGCTGTTGACCCTATTCATAGGGTCTGCCAGGGGACCCCATTGGTCTGTGCCTTATAGTTGAGTCCATACTTATTCCTGAGGAGTCCCTATGAACTTGGAATTTGAGGGCCAAGGGAAAATAAGGCCTCTGGTGACTTGAGTCATATCTTAAAATCAGAGCTGTCTCCTCTCCTGAGCCCTACTCTGGGAGTCACAGTTGTTGCCGAAGCTGGGACCCGGAGCTAATGCCCATCGTATACTGCATGTTGACTTCTCCCCTCAGCGTCCTGTAGGTGCTGTGGGAGCCTGGGCTGGGGACACATGAATCCCTGCCCCTCTATCACATCAGGACTTCAAAACCTGTGCAAGATGTACCTGGCCGTTGCGGCTCCTTCCAACGGGCTTTGACAATAAGGAAAATTGTCTATCTTTGTAGTGATATCACTGATGTGGAGTGTCTGAAACTTGTATTTCCTGAAAGGCTGAAGGTTTTGATCTCCTCCGATGTATTCTTCGTGTTTCACACCAGTTCATGTAGGGCGTGAAGAGCCGCCTCCACTAACCTGGCCGTGAAAACCTGGCAGCTGCTCAGACTGAAAATAGTACTTGATTTAGTTTGAGCCGCAGCACGAGAAGCGACTCACGTACGCACACCGACATACATATGTGGGCTCAGAGGCTGTTCTGGGCATCAGGGCTGGGCTCACAAGTGGCTGTGAGGTGAAGCTGGAAATGAAGTCTGCTAGCCGAGAAAGCGGATGAGCTGAGGGCTTCTGTGATGTGGGACTGTCACTTCCTTCCTGCAAACAGCAGGTGAAAGGAGCCACCGGCGCCTCCGTGGCTAAGTGTCTTTGCACTTGCAGCCTAGGACAAGCTTTAGGAGGAAAAGGAAAAAGCAAGTTTATTTTTCTGTTTTAAGCCAAACCTCTAGCATTCTCCCTTTAGCTCCACATGCCAATCTTTGATGCGTTTAAATCATTGCACCCTGTTATTAGGCTGGTGACGTTGGCATGGAGAGCCCAGGGTCTCCTGTGTGCCCCTGGTATTTGTGTTACCACCCTCCCCGTTTTCCTCCCACTTCTCCGCTGCTGTTTCTCAGGGCCCTGTCCTATGCTCAGCCTGGGCACAGACCAGTGGCTCTTAAAACAGAGGACAGCACAGCTTCAGATATTGAAACCATGCATAGAGTGTTCCAAGCAAGATCTAAAGTGTCTGTCTCTGTCCTGCCCTCCCTTCCTATGTTCTTCCCTTGAGGAAACAGACTCTATTGGAAAGGCCGTTGTGTAATGCTCTAAGGAGATTATTGTTGATCTATTTTCATTTTTCTTATCATGTCCTTTAGCCAGGAGGCTAGGTGGACCACTAGAAAGTGCTCGGGCCTTGGAGAAAAATGGGCTGAGCTGTGAAGCTCAGCCATGCTCTTTGCACCTATGGAATCTTTATCATTTGCCTAAATTCTCTGGCCTTCTGTAAACTAAGAATAATACCTGCTCTGCAGAGCTCCGGTGAGGTTTCAGTGGGACAGTGCACATTTCAGGAGCACAGCAGCACCCGGTGAATGGTGATTGTAGTCGTCGAGGGGTCACAGAGCATTTTTGAGACTCCTAATGAAAAGCAAACACCATGGAGGGACAGAGAAAGGACAGGCCCAGGCATAGCACATACCATGAGCTCATCATGCCCGGACAGTTTGACCTTGGGCCACTAGCAAAAATGTCCCTGCAGCAGGGTGCACGTGGAGGGAGCTGGGCTGCAGTGCCGTTCATTTCTTCTGCCAGTTTAAATCTGCCCCCAGGCAGAGCTGGGACTGTAAGTACAAACTTTGCTGGCATCCAAAGTTACAGTGGAAGTTGCTGAAACCACTTCTTTCATGTTTATACAAAGTGTTATAAATAAAATAGATTAAACAAACTGTTCAAAAGACATGGCTAGCTCACTGCCTACTCTGACTGTAGGGAGTATCAACCATTTAAAAAAAATTTTTTTTCTTTCAGTGTCTATTCATTTCTGAGAGAGAGAGAGAGAGCAAATGGGAGGGGGGCAGAGAGAGAGGGAGACACAGAATCCGAAGCAGGCTCTAGGCTCTGAGCTGTCAGCACAGAGCCCAACGTGGGGCTTGAACCCATGAACCACAACCCAAGCCGAAGTCTGATGCTCAACCGACGGAGCCACCCAGGTGTCCCAGGAGTATCAACCTTTTTAAATCTTCCCTTAAAGTTATGGAAAGAAGTAGATGACATGTTGTGGCATAGAGGACAAAGCCGAACAGGTGTAGCTTCCACATCGAGGTAAGAAAAAAAAAAGAACCAGTGCCTGTTGTTGGGAATGTAAATTGGTGCAGCTACAATGGAAAACAGTGTGGAGGTTCTTCAAAAAATTTAAAATAGAACTACCAGGGACAACTGGGTGGCTCAGTGGGTAGAGCATCCGACTTCTTGCTCAGATCATGATCTCATAGTTTGTGAGTTCGAGCCCTGTGTTGGGCTGTATGCTGACAGCTCAGAGCCCGGAGCCTGTTTCTGATTCTCTGTCTTCTCCTCTGTCTGTACCTCTCCCGTTTGCACTCTTTCTCTCTCTCAAAAATAAACAAACATTTAAAAATAAATAAATAAAGTGAATAGAAGTACCATATAATCCTTCTGGGTATATATCTGAGGGAAATGAAAACGAAGCAGTATCTACATTTCTGTGTTCATTGTAGCCTTACTCACAATGGTCAAGATATGGAAACAACCTAAGTGTCCATCAACAGACAAATGGATAAAGAAGGTGTGGTACACACACACACACACACACACACACACACACACACACGGGAATATTATTCAGCCAGGAAAAAGAAGGAAGTCCTGCCATTTGCAACAACGTGGGTGGAGCTAGAAGACATTACGCTAAATGAAATAAGCCAGACTGAGAAAGACAAATACTGTTTGGTCTCCCTATATGTGGGATTAAAAAAAAGATTAAAAAAATTCCAAGTCCTAGAGAGTAGAATGGTGTTTACCAGGGGCTGTGGGCTGGGGAAGATGGGGGGATGCTGGTCAATAAGCCTTAGGTTATAAGATGAATAAATTCTAGGGATCTGATGGACGGCATGGTGTCTGTAGTCAAGCTGTATCGTGCACTTGGAAGTTGCTAAGAGATTAGATCTTAAGCATTCTCACCACACCACAAAAAAGATAACTAGGTGAGGTGATTGATGTGTTAATTAACCTGATTATGGTAATCATTTCACAAAATATATGTATATCAAATGATCACATTTTACACTTTAAATATATACAAATTTATTTGTCAATTATACCTCAATAAAACTGGAGGGAAAAAAAAGCTCGCTTCTCACTTCCATTGCTGTCTACTTCCTCTGCCTTGTGTCCAGGAAGGCACAGCTGGAAGATGCGAATTTGACCCATCTTAGGCTTCACAGGAATAAGAAGCAAACCTTTATTGTGTTAAAAAAACTGAGATGTGGGTTCATCTGGAGTTTAGCCTGTCCTAACTAATGGTGGATGTGCTCAGCTCTCCACTCCCACCCCACCCACCTGCTCCTCCGTTGTGTGTAATCTATGTCCACCATCGCTGCTCAGGGAAATGGCTTTTCTCAAAATTTCCCAGTGACCTCATCCTCATTCACCTACAGACTGCTGAGTTGTCTTGTGTTCTTTCTCGCTTCAGTTTTCATTTCATTATTTTAAGCTTAAAAAAAAGTAATACATTCTTATGTTAAGGAAATCTGCCCTCCCCTTTCTAACTACCTATTTGCTTTCTGTTCTGGTTGCTTTTTCTCTTCACCTTTCTAAAGGCAGGTGTTCCCCCC
>NW_024412396.1:12655547-12691961 GCF_014898765.1 Herpailurus yagouaroundi | reverse complement strand
CCGACATCACCGCATTCTCCTCCTCTGAGCTCCAGCTCTTTGCAGGAGACTGCATTCCTCACCCTCAATTCTGAACCTCTCAGACACCTGCCTGTGGCTTCAGCCAACTTCTGGAGATGAAACTGCCCAGAACTGGGCTGGTAATCATCCTTTCTCCTCTTCTTTTTTCTGCTGTGCCCCCTCATCCTGCCCAGTTTCACCTCGGCTTGACTCCTGGATTGCCTATTTGACTGTTCTCCCTTCTCAATTCCACCATTCTCTTATCTCATCAGTTATTGAGTACTGTGGGTTCTCTTTTGTCGGGTCCCTTCTCTGCATTCTCACTACTATTACGCTACTGGTATGAATGTAATTGTATTGAGATTGGACCAGAAAGACATAACTGGACTGTTGACCATGGTCGGTGCTTTTTTAAAAGTTTTATTTATTTTGAGGCAGAGAGTGGGAGAGCACTCAGGAGGGGCAGAGAGAGAGGGAGAGAGAGAGAATCCCAAGCAGGCTCTGATGATGATGTGGGGTTCCAGCTCATGAACCACGAGATCACGGCCTGAGCCGAAATCAAGAATCAGACGCTCAACTGAGCCACCCAGGTGCCCCAACCATGGTTAGTTTTGAGGAAGGAAATCCATGGAAGTGGGAATGATGGGGAATTTCATACTTTAAAATATATCATTTTTGGGGGACATGTGGGTGACTCAGTTGGTTAAGCATCTGACTTCAGCTCAGGTCATGATCTCACAGTTCATAAGTTAGAGCCCTGCACTGGGCTTGCTGCTGTCAGTACGAAGCCTGCTTCCGATCCTCTGTCCCTTCCCTTGCCCCTCCACCCACCTCTTCCTCAAAAACAAATAAACATTAAAACATTTTTTACATGTTTTTTTAAATCACAATGGATTCAAATATTAACTATATAATACAAAAGCAACTTTTAAAAATAGAAGGTAATTTGCTCCTTGTCAGGTAGCAAAGCTTTCATAACTCAAAGTGTTCGAACAAAAGTCAGTTGACTCACCGCTAGGGATGTTGTAGGAAGGACTCTGATATCAATTAGGTGTGAGTGATATCAGCTGTGAGTGATGGCAATCCAAAATACCACAGGCTTGGGGCGCCTGGGTGGCGCAGTCGGTTAAGCGTCCGACTTCATCCAGGTCACAATCTCGCGGTCCGTGAGTTCGAGCCCCGCGTCAGGCTCTGGGCTGATGGCTCAGAGCCTGGAGCCTGTTTCTGATTCTGTGTCTCCCTCTCTCTCTGCCCCTCCCCCGTTCATGCTCTGTCTCTCTCTGTCCCAAAAATAAATAAACGTTGGAAAAAAAAAAATTCAAAATACCACAGGCTTACACAATATGGAAGTTCACTTCTCTATGGAGTAAAGGAGACCTGAAGGTAATCAATACCGGGGTTGTGAACGCATTCCACAGTTCTCAGACACTTTTATCTTGCCACTACACTCTACTTAGCCCTTGGCTTCCACCTCATGGCCTAACAAAGCTGTCCAAGCTCCAGCCATTATATTTGCATTCCAAGTAATAGAGGAAGAAACAAATTAGAGCACGTCTGCTCTCTTTAAGGACATTTTCTGGAAGTTGCTTGTTTCAGCTTATACCCTCTTGGCCAGAACCAAGTCACATAGGAACATTAAGCTTTCAGAGGAGTCTGGGATAGGCCTTATTCCATGTGGCCATGTGCCCGTCTAAAACTGGGCTTCTATTACCAAAGAAAAAGAGGAGAATGAATATTGAGGGATTGGTATTCTTTGCTGACATTTTTAACTCAAAGCCTTTAAAATTAATAGTAGCTGCTATTTACCTAGCTATCTATCACTATGTACTAAGCATTGGACTAAGTCCTTCACTTGTGTTATCCTGTTTGGTGTCCATATACCTATGAGTTAGGGTCAGTGCCGTTACAATTACTTTGAAACTTAGGGAGGTTAAGTAACTTGGCCAGGGTTAAAACACTACTAGAAAGGGGTAGATCTAGGACCTGAACCCAGCTCTGGTTGAGTCCAGAGCTCTTAACCTATATCTTAACCTATCTTAACCTATATACTCAATTTGCAGCCATACACTCTCTGCATTGGTCTTCATTGCAAGCAGCAGAAGTTGAGTGTAATGGAGTTAGACAGGGAAGGAGTTTCTTAAAATATTGGGTAGTTCACAGGATGATTGTGAGGCTGGAACACCAAGCTCAGTGATTGAAAAAGCATTCCTGCTCAAAGCAGGAAAAATGCCCTAGTTCTCCTTAGAACTAGGGGTTTTGATGAGAAAATTGTGGGTGCCTTTGCCTGGCCAAAGAGAGGAAGCTGCCTATTCCTTACTTCCTATGCTAACAGTTCTCAATTCCAAGCCCTTGTGACTCATTCTGATTGGTGCAGCCAGATCCCAGGCCAGCCCCAGCTGCAAGGGATGATGGGAAAGTCAGTATCTCACATATTCATACCCTGTGATGGAAAGTGGTCCTGATTCCCACCAAAACTCATAAGGTGGAAATTCTCCAGACTTGGAAAGGGATTTAAATGTTGACATAATACCACTTCACCATTCTATTTCCTTATTTCCCTGTTCAGGTTCAGAAGTTTGAGCAAGTTGAATTTCAACTGGATTATTTTCAAAAGTTTTGAAATGTTTAGTTTTTCCTTTGGCCCCCTCCCCCTTTTCTTCTCTTCAGCAAGCAGTGGCATAACAATTCCTGGCCTCTGTAACAGGGTATCTGATAAGCAGAATGGCTCCCCGAAGATGCCCACATCCTAATTCCTGGAACCTGGGACTGTGTCACATTATGTGGCCAAAGGGAATTGTAGATGTGATTAAATTGAGTGCCTTGAGGAGGGGAGTGAATTATCCAGGTGGTCCCAATGTAATTACAAGGGCCCATAGAGGGGCAATAGGGAAGCAGGGCTGTGTGTGAGAGAGATATGATGGCTATAAGCAGAAATTGGAGTAAAAGCAGAGATGGGTTCCTGACTGGGGGCCGTGAGCCCAGGGATGTGGGCAGCAAGGGGAGCTGGAAAAGGCAAGGGACCGAATTTTCTCCCCTGAAAGCCTTCAGAAGCAATAGAGACCCTGTAGACCCCTTGTTCTAGTCCAGTGAAACCCTTTTGGATTTCTGACTTTCACAATCATAATGTATCTGTGTTGTGTTTAAGCCACCAAACTGCAGTAATTTGTGATAATTACAATATAAAACTAATATAAGATGCAGATTAAAATGCCCACAAGGCACAGAATGTGCCATAAGTGAGTAAAGTGGGCCATGGGTAAAACATTTTCATGAAGCAATGTGGCCCTTTCAGTCTGTCTTTTGTTTTTCCAGTTTTGATAGAGACATGAATACAAACATTTCATTTTACTCCCAATTTTTTAAAAAAAGGTAATCTCTACACCCAGTGTGGGGCTTGGACTCATAACCTCGAGATCAAGAGTCACATGCTCTACCACTTGAGGCAGCCAGGAGCCCCAATTTTCCTCCTCATGTGATTTGTAAGAAAAACTATAGTGGAAGCAAGGTGACAAATGGCAATTTACATGCAACTTTATAACAGGGAGACAGTAGAGGGTGGTAGGAACGAATATGAATAAACTAGAGCCAACTGTTACCTTGTAGAGTTAGGATCTGGTGTTTCCAGTGTTTCTAATTTAATTCTAATACTTTTTTGTTGTTGTTGTCTTACAAATGAACAATTCAAACAAAATATATCTTTGGCAGTGGCTTGCTGTCCTCAGCTGTAGAACAATCTCCTTTCTCACCTGTTCTTGCCGCCACCTTAGATATGTTTTCCAATCTACGCGATGTTGGTTTTGCAGTCTTTTGTGCATGGAGTGGCAGGCATCCTGGTCTTGCTTCCACCCTTGCTCTGCTCTCAGCCAGACACACACGATTGCATCAGGAGGCTAATTTGAATTTATCTGCTCTCTCTCTCTCTCTCTTTAAAGCACTTTACAAAGCTTAGGCAGGAAGTTTTTGAAAAGTCAGGTTTTCAAAAGAGATGCATAGCCTAAAACATTCTCCACACTCCTCACACTCTTTCTTTGCCAGGGTGATATTTAAGATCTGTAAGCACTCAGCCAATCAGTAGACAAATATTTATTAAGCATCTAGGAGGATTAAGCCTGTGCCGGATGCTAGGAGGACTACACAAGATAGAAGACAGAGAAGCTCCTGGTGAACATGTCCCCTCATACTGAGGGGACATATGTGTTAGGGGGTGACTGCCGGAGCAGATAATTCTTGAGGAGTTGAAATGCAGCATGAGTCTCCATGCCAGCAAGGTATTTGCTCAGACAGTTGAGCAAATCTGATACTTAAATCTCTTCTATGTTCTCTGGTTTGTGTTTTCCCTACAGGATTGGTAAACACTGCGTGCAGGACTCTGGGGACCCAGAGCAAACTCCAGTTGCAAAACCACCACCTGCACCTGTGCACTGGCAACAAATTGACAGGTGAGACCAATCTCTCTGTGGTTACAGGGAATGGTCAGGGGCACGCACTGTGTTTCTGGTGCCTTAGCTCCCCGGTGACAGTGACGGGACTCCAAGCTGATAAAACTGACGAGTGGAAAAGCATTGGACAGTGTCTGTATTTTGAGTTTCAATATTCTGCCCAATTCCCATGGTGCCTGGATCCATGCTTCACACTTAGTGGACCTGAGGTTAATGTGAGACGAAAATAATTATTATAGTGAAAATGTATTGAGCGCTTATTCTGTGTCAGGCACTGTGCCAAGTTCTTTATATCGATTATCTCATTTTATCTTCACAACTACTGACAAGAGTTATTATGATCCCCCATTTTACAAACAAGAAAAATGAGGGCCAAGGTCACACTTCTGCTTAGTGACAGAGCCAAAATTTGAACCCAGGAGTCCATTCATCTTATATCTACCAGTTGGATGGAAACTCTAATTTAAGCCTGTGGCATTAGATTTCAAGGAGTCCTAATGTGGTTTTTGAAAACATGCAGGCCTTAATGTGTTCAGTCGATATGCTCCTGAAAAATTAAATAGAAAAATGGATAGAAACACCCTGAGGGCATGGGAGATGTCTTTGTAACATCTACAGTATTTAGCACTGTGCCTTGCAGATAGAAGACTTGAAACAAACATTTGTCAAATGAATGGATGTATGAATGAAACAATTGTAGAAGGTGGTTTGAATTTTAAATGTACTCAGTAAGACAAGTGTTTGAAGGGACCTGCCGGGTTAGTACACAGAGTGTCTAGGTCGATCCAATCTATTTGAAGCTATTTATAAATGGGCATTAATGCATAGAAATACAATTGGAGGGATGTTTTGCAAATGCACTTTTACTCTCTTCTTATACTTTTGTGTATTGTTGAGCATTTAAAAATTGAGGATGCATCTATCTCATTCTGGACTTGGTATGGTTGATTTGAGACATGATCCCAGGAAAAGGACCGAGGGAGAGAGGTGATGGGGTGGGTGAAGCCCATGTCAGGGTGTATAATGGCTGTGGGGTGGGGAATGGGAGCTCCTTGCCCTGGGACTTGCCCAAAAGCCAGGAGACTGGATGGAGCAGTAATCCATTAGCTCCCAGTCCTCGTTGGCACAAACATCCCCACCTTTGCGGGCTCTACCTGTGAGGGGCCAGTGGGCCCTGAAGCATCAGAAAAAGCTCTGAGTGTAATGGCAGAAAAAGGAGCCAGACACTGTCAACACCAGCTGAGTCTGAACTTCTGGAACTGCCCGCCACAGATGTGGGCAGAGGTGGGGACGTGAAATAGGAAGCATCTACTATAGTCTGATTTTTCAAAAACCAATAAAACCATTTTCGAAATAAACTACAGAAGAAATTTTCACATTGCACAGAATGGTCCTCTGATTTGACTTTGCAAGTCCGGACTGTCACAGGTGAGGTTATTTTCGGAGAGATCCTGACGTGCTTGACATTGGGGGCCAGATTCCTGGGAAGCAGGCTTGAAGATAGAGAAGCTATGCAAGTGTACTGGGGAGTGCTCTGGGACCCACACCTGTAGGGGATACAGGACTGGGCCTTGGGGGAAGCCTGGCTGTGATGTGGCCACAAAAATGGTGTTAGCTCATCCCCTGGGGAGCTTTGAAACTGGGGTGGCTCTGCAGAGTTGTCCTGAGTTGGGGTGAGAGTGCTGGGCTTTTATACGTGAGCATCTTCCAGCCACCGGACGCCAGATTCCAGGGCATCCAAACTTGCCTTTGAACATCAGGGCCAATCAATAAAATTGACAAAATCAAACCCAGGAAAAAGAGCAGAACGTAATTCAACCACAACTCTCTCTCCTTACTGGTGCAGGCCAAACTGAAAATATATAAGGGATAGGACCAGGTTCTTTTCTCACATGTCAAGTGAAGACTTTGGATTACATTGGGAATTACAGACTGGTAGCTCGTGGGGCAAATCTGTCTGTGAAGTCTGTTTTATTTGCATGCAGAGTGTTTCAAATCCAGATTTCTGGCTTCTCTTGAAAATTTGGAAGAAATGGCACATTGGGCCCACGTTGTTTCATGGCAAGTACCAGCTCAGGTGGAGCAGCGGGTGGCCTTTAACTCCTGACCCCTCTAGCCTGTTTTAGTCATTTGTGTTACTGCCTGAGACGTGTAACCATCTGTGAGGTCCCACCTAGCTCTGATGAGCGGTGATTCTGTGTGAATAGTCTTGCATACTGCTGAAATAGGTATTTGATTTCCTAATAATGTGATGATAGCTAGAAATCTTTGACTTCCTAGTTAAAGATGCATATCCAGCTGGATATTCTCTATGGGCAAGTCAGACCACTTCTTTGTAGGCTAGTTTTCTGGCTTTGCAGTTGAGGATCTCAGTGTCCCTGATCTTGACTATGAGTTGGCAGCAAAATGCTATTGGTGTTCGTGGTGGGGCCTACGTGGGATTTTCTAGCCATGAGAACATTATTTAAGCTTTGGAATTCCCCACCTGCCTGAATCTCAGAATTACTTCGACTATTTATAAAAATGCAAATTCTCAGGGTACCTGGGTGGCTCAGTGGGTTAAGTGTCGAACTCTTGAACTCAGGGTCATGAGTTCAAGCCCTGTGTTGGGCTCTGCATTGGGAGTGAAGAATACTTAACAAACAAACAAACAAACAAAGCCCCAACAAATTCTCAGTTTCTTCTGATTCAGTAGGTCTCAGCCCAGCAGATGGGGCCCAAGAATCTTTGTTTTTTATTTTTTTAATACAAAAAATTAATTTAAAAAATATTTATTTTTGAGAGAGAGAGAGAGAGAGACAGAGTGTGAGGAGGGGAGAGTCAGAGAGAGAGGGAGACACAGAATCTGAACCAGGCTCCAGGCTCCCAGATGGCAGCACAGAACCCGACACGGAGCTTGAACTCACCAACCGTGAGACCATGACCCAAGCTGAAGTTGGATGCCCAACCGACTGAGCCACCCAGGTGCCCCAAATTAAAAAAAAATTTTTAATTTCAGTATAGTTGACACACAATGTTACATTAATTTCAGGTGTACAACATTCCTCCACATTAGGAACTTAGAAGCCTATAATACATGTATATATTATGCTATGCTATATATATATATATATATTTATATGCATATAATATATGTATATATTATGCTATGCTATATATGTATATATATATATTCTGTATATATTATGCTATGCTAAATGTAGCTACCATCTGTCTCTGTACGATATTATTACAATGTCATTGACTATATTCCTTACATTGTGCCTTTTATTCCTGTGACTTATTCATTCTATAACTGGAAACCTGTATCTCCCACTCCCCTTCCCCCATTTTCCCCATCCGCTACGACCCTTTCCCCTCACAACCATCAGTTTGTTTTCTGTATTTATAGATCCTGATTCTGCTTTTGTTTATTTATTCACCTGTTTTGTTTTTTAGATTTCACAGATAAGTGAAATCATATGGCGTTTGTCTTTCTCAGTCTGACTTATTTCACTTAGCATAATACCCTCTAGGTTCATCCATGCATGTTGTTGAAAAAGGCAAGTTCTCACCTTTTTATGGCTGCCTAGTATTCCATTGTGTGTATGTACCATATTTTTCTTATCCCCTTGTCTATTGATCGACATTTCAGTTGCTTCCATATCTTGGCTATTGTAAACAATGCTGCGGTAAACATAGGGGTGCATAATATCCTTTTCAGATTAGTGTTTTCATTTTCTTTGGGTAAATACCCAGCAATGGAATTACTGGATCATATGGTAATTCTATTTTTAACTTTTTGAGGAATCTCCATGCTGTTTTCCACAGTGACTGTACTAATTTACATTCCCACCAATAGTGCATGAGAGTTCCTTTTTCTCCATACTGTGGCCAATGCTTATTACTTGTCTTTTTGATTCCAGCCTTCTGACAGGTGTAAGATGATTGTGTAAGGTGTAAGATTTCACTGTGGTTTTGATTTTCATTTCCCTGATGATTACTGATATTGCACATGTTTCCATGTGTCTGTTAGCCATCTATATGTCTTCTTTGCCCATTTTAATAGGATTGTTTGGGGGGGTTGGTATTGAGGTGTATAAGTTCTTTTTATATTTTGAATATTAACTCCTTATCAAATATATCACTTACAAATATCTTCTTCCATTCAGTATGTTGCCTTTTCATTTTGTTGATAGTTTTCTTTGCTGTACAAAAGATTTTTATTTTGGTGTAGTCCTAATAGTTTATTTTTGCTTTTGTCTCCCTTGCCTTAGGAGACATATCTAGAAAAATGATGCTATGGCTGATGTCAGAGAGATTGCTGCCTGTGTTCTCTTTCAGGATTTTAAGACTCTTTATTTTAAATTGGTTTCTCAAGTGATCTTGGTGTGCAATCAGATGTAGGCACCATACTGTCTCCTATTTGCTTTTTGTACTTAGTGCTTGGTTCATGTATTGTAGGCTTCTCAGCTCCTAATGTGGAGGAATGCTTTCTTATTTATCTTTTTATCTTCCCCATCCTTTGGTATTACCACCTAGCACAGTGCTGTGCAAGTCCAGTGCACTCAATGAGTGTCTAGTGAATGAGTGATTGAATGAATGATGAACATTCCTCAATAGCTTTCTTCCTTAGGAGTCGAAGAGCACAAACCTCCCAAGTCACATATTCAAGATCATTTGATTTAGAAAACTTATTTTATAAATATGGTGTCAAATAAACCAGAGAGAGGAAGAGTCCTAGCTGTATCTTGGGAGTTTTTTGCCTTGGGGATGTTAAGAAATAAATGATTCCTTCTAAAAAGAACTTATGCTTTTCATCAAAAGATAGATTATTCACCACCCAACATGGTACATGTGAGTTATTTGTACAATATTTCAAAAACAGCAAATTGACTCAATAGAAAAGGAAACTTCTAAATTATGCTGAAATCTTGCCTTGAAATATAAACCTTGAAAGAATAAGACCAGGAGCCTCTTTCATACTGGGAGATAGATGCAGTGATACAAATTTAATTTATTGTGTTATGGTTTATTTATCAGGTGCTCAGCTTCCAAAGAGTTCAAAAAACCTGTGTCTGTGAGAGAAGGCGTGGCAAGTCCCCCACTTAGTTTGGATTTTGAAGAGGTAACTATCTAGAAAATTTTGGCTCAGAAAAAATCTTGGTGCTTGTTTCGCTGTTTACATAGTCTGTGCTTCCTAGAGGTCCTTTGCCTTTTTTTTTTTTTTTTTTTTACTTCCTATAATTTATTTTTTTAAATTTACATCCAAGTTAGTTAGCACATGGTGCAACAATGATTTCAGGAATAGATTGCTTAATGCTCCTTATCCATTTCGGCCATCGCTGCTCCCACAACCCCTCCAGCAACTCTCTGTTCTCTGTATTTAAGAGCCTCTTATGTTTTGTCACCCTCCCTGTGTTTATATAATTTTTGCTTCCCTTCCCTTATGTTAATCTGTTTTGTATCTTAAGTTCCTCATATGAGTGAAGTCATATGATATCTGTCTTTCTCCGACTGACTAATTTCGCTTAGCATGATACCCTCCAGTTCCATCCATGTAGTTGCAAATGGCAAGATTTCATTCTTTTTGATTGCTGAGTAATATTCCATTGTGTGTGTGTGTGTGTGTGTGTGTGTGTGTGTGTGTGTGTGTGTGTATCACATCTTCTTTATCCATTCATCCATCAATGGACATTTTTGGGCTCTTTCCATACTTTGGCTATTGTTGATAGTGCTGCTATAAACATGGGGGTGCATGTGCCCCTTTGAAACAGCATACCTGTATCCCTTAGATAAATACCTAGTAGTGCAATTGCTGGGTCATAGGGTAGTTATATTTTTAGTTTTTTGAGGAACCTCCATACTATTTTCCAGAGTGGCCGAACCAGCTTGCATTCCCACCAGCATGCAAAAGAGATCCTCTTTCTCCACATCCTCACCAACATCTGTTGTTGCCTGAGTTGTTAATGTTAGCCATTCTGACAGGTGTGAGGTGATATCTCATGGTGGTTTTGATTTGTATTTCCCAGATGATGAGTGATGTTGAACATTTTTTTATGTGTCAGTCGGCCATCTGGATGTCTTCTTTGGAGAAGTGTCTACTCATTCTTTTGCTCATTTCTTCACTGGATTATTTGTTTTTTTGGGTGTTGAGTTTGATAAGTTCTTTATAGATTTTGGATACTAACCCTTTATCTGATATGTTGTTTGCAGATATCTTCTCCCATTCTATCAGTTGCTTTTTACTGATAACAGTAAACAATCAGTTTTGCTGATTGTTTCCTTCGTTGTGCAGAAGCTTTTTATTTTGATGAGGTCCCAATAGTTCAGTCTTGCTTTTGTTTCCCTTGTCTCTGGAGATGTGTTGAGTAAGAAGTTGCTGCAGCCAAGGTCAAAGAGGTTTTTGCCTGCTTTCTCCTCGAGGATGTTGATGGCTTCCTGCCTTACATTTATATCTTTCATCCATCTTGAGTTTATTTCTGTGTATGGTGTAAGAAAGTGGTCCAGGTTTGTTCTTCTGCATGTCGCTGTCCAGTTTTCCTAGCACCACTTGCTGAAGAGACTGCCTTTATTCCATTGGATATTCTTTCCTGCTTCATCAAAGATTAGTTGGCCATACATTTGTGGGGCCATTTCTGGGTTCTCTATTCTGTTCCATTGATCTGAGTGTTTGTCTTTGTGCCAGTACCATACTGTCTTAATGATTACAGCTTTGTAATACATCTTGAAGTCCAGCCTTTGCCTTCTTTCTAATATCTTTGGTTGAGGTCCTTCAAGGGGAGGCCTCAGGATTCAGAAAGGCTGCAGATGGGAGAGATGGAGAATCTGATTGGCCTGAACTTGACTGGCTGTGGCCTATAAGGCTCAAAGCCGCAGCCCTGAGCAAGTTTGACACTCTATCAAGAATGCTAGGGGATTAGGAACAGTTTTTTTCTTAAGTTCTCAAGAGTCTCTGTTAGGTGAATGTTTTTTGAGTGTTTTGGCATCACTAGTGATTTCTGTCTTGAACTCAATTAGAATAAGTTTGAAATCTGTGCTTTGCATCCCTGGCAACTGCATTCTTTCATTTTTTTTTCTTCTTAAAAAACAAACAAATGCTAAGGTTATACTGTAATAAACTATTCAAATTAACATTGTACAGACAAAGAAGGCAATGGTGCTGAAAATCAACCTTTGGCGGTTTTGCTACAGTGCCATGCAATAACTTGAAATGTTCGCTGTCAGCTGAAAGTCAAAAGGCATGGTATAAAAGGTGTGTGGAAATGCCAGTGTTTAAAAATACATGCTTCACAAAAGATACATTCACTGAAAGAGACTACAGATTGGTTGGAATATAAATATCAGCATTGGCCTAGTTTTTGTCTGTGAGGTTTGGAGTAATGGCTACCCATGCCCTATCCATTTTCTGCCTTGATTCCTATGTCTGTTAATAGCATTATGTCCAGTACTTCTACTGCTACTTCCATCATGACTACCATCACACTCCTTATTGTTGTATTACTGGCCCAGACCATCCTACTAAGAGTCCTTGAGCAAGACTGTCTTGGGCATAGACTCCAGAACTATGACTAGATTTGGACGAAGCCATGAGAGATTTGATCAGATATTCATTTAATACTTGTGAGGTTTGTGACCCTACCTGACAAGGATATTCAAAGAAGTCAAGATTCCATACAGTTCAAGTATCTGTAGAAATAGTGAAGACTTTTAAAAATCTTAAGAACCAGAGAAGAACATATGGGGGTAATACCAGAGTGGACTTCACTGAGACTTGGGCACTGTGTTACTTCAATCCCAGGCTTTCAGGGTGAGAACTCTCCATTTTGAGGGCAGTGATATCATAACTCTTAATAGGGCTCAAATTGTCCCATTAGGGTTGTGGACAGGAATCCATTTGATGTCTTGGCCAAAGAGCCCTCTAGTCATTAAGAAATCTTACCCACATTACACTGCTAAGGATGTGTCTCCAAAATTATTAGAGGAGAGACCCCAGAACGGTTTTGGATGACAGATGATTTCTCTAGTGGGTATGCATCTTTTGAACATTGAAAAACTTCAGAATTAATTATAGAACTGTTTAAGAGACTCATACTATATTTTGGCTGTAAAAAATCTGGGGCATTTTATATTTTAAGCATAATTAAGGTGATCGAGTAGTAACTTTTTGGCCTGAAAGTAGCAATATAGGAAATTTGACACCATGATACTCAAGGTTTTCAGCTCCCATCAGAGGTTTTCATTGCCACCACTATCTTGGTTATCACTGAGAGATGCTTACTAAGTTACACTTGAAAGATAGCTACTCAGCTCTGACCTCTTTCCTTAAAATCTAGCAGCCCATTGAGTTGGTGAAAAAAAGTTGGTGAACTAGAAATTCACTTTAAGCAAGTTAACTGTCTAGGTAACATTTTGAAGAAATCAGGTAGAGATAGACTGTAGCACACACTAAAAATCATTCCAGTTGGCTTTTATTCAGCAGAGACATTCTCTGACCGTTGAAGTGAGCCTAGAACTCATACACCCTCTCTGCAAGTTGACAAATCACATTAAAACATATTAATGATGTTTTGATGTGTGTCAGACAGAAGGGCGCCAACGGAGCTCCAAAAGGTGAGATAATCTCATTTCTCTTGTGGAAATGTCTACAAGTCTCTATCATTCTACTCTGTGTCCTAGAAAGCTGCTGAATTATATAAAATTTAGATATGATAACAAAATGAGTTAAAACACTTTTAATTTGGATTTTGGACACTTTGTAATCCAAAGCCAGGGTGATCAATCTTTTATTTTAGTTTTTGAAGAACTAAATATTGTACATATATCAGCCAGAGATAGGACATTAATCAAACTGACTATTTCTTTCATTTCATTAGTCCACCACATTTACTGGTCATAGAAATGTGCTAAGCACCTTGGGAAATTAGGAAAGGAAGACGGCGGTCTTAATCCTCAAATGTAAGTGAATGGAGTTGTCTCTGGGTTTTTGTTACAGACTTTGGCCCATCTAGGGCTCCTGGATTATAAATTATTGGGAAAGGAGAACCTTTTATTCCATCTCCAACAGCATTTATCCTGTGCTCTGTAGAATACCACTTTCCCCAGGGGAGCCTAGCTATCCATTTTTTTCTTCATTGTAGGGTAGGAGCAGATATGTTTCTCCACATTTTGCTTATAGCAGAAGTGAGGCTAAGGAAATTATAAAGGTCATTTCAGATAAATTAATCTGACTCAGAAATCTTAAGATTTTGCTGCAAGTAGCAGAAGGAAATGGGTTATAAATGGCAAATGAAAGATTTGTTCAATATTATATTCTTGGAGCACATGGATAACTCAGTCAGTTAAGCATCCCACTCATTTTGGCTCAGGTCATGATCTCAGGGGTCCTGAGATGGAGCCCTCATCGGGGTCTATGCTGATGGCATGGAGCCTGCATGGGATTCTCTCTCTCTCCCTCTCTCTTTGCCTCTCCCCCACTCACACATGCTCTCTTTCTCAAAACAGATAAATAAACATTAAAAAAAAATTAACTTTCTAAAAAATATATTAGGTTCTCTATTGTCATAAGCTTTGCATCTAGAAGAGTGTTGGGAGTGTGCAGAGTGATGTCTCTGTGCAGCGATGAAAAGGGGAAACATTACAGAAATCGGTGAGCCTGCTCATCTCTCCCATGACAAAAGAGAATCCCCTGAATTTTCAAAGTGAGGTTTTGAAAGTCATGTATGTACTATCTTGAAAGCTGTAGTAAACTAGAAAAAACAATCCCCTCAGACAATAGACATATTTGGTGGAATTCTTGAGAGGGATGCAGTAATTTTATAACTGAGAAAACAAACATAAATATTTAAGAAATGATAAGTTCTCCCGGTGGAAATCACTTACCCTTCCCGACATGGCATGCAATTGCCTGCAGGCTTTTCTAGTCAGAGAAGCCACCTGCATTTCTCACCCGGTGAATATTCAGGAAGACTCTCAGTACTTCTGCTAATTTATGTCTGTGTGATTAAGATTTATTGGAAAATTGTGCAATATCAGGATCAATAAGTAGGGACTTTGGAACAGGAGCAGCCGACACGCAACAATTCCTCTGCTGGGATGGATGTGCGACTTGAAGAGAAGACACATCCCTCTGTCAATTAGGTTTTAGGTTCATGGCCTGAGAAAACAATGAAATCAGTCAGGTATTTAGCAAAGGGGAGTATGATACAATAAAATCTCTCATAATGAATTTAGCTCAATTCACTTGGAAAGCAAGGGGTAGAGGCCAAGAGAGAATGGTTGTATAGTTCAGACGGCTCCAAGATATTATAAATGGGCCTATTGACTATGTCCCACAGCAGCTATCTAGAATGTTTCCTTCTAATTGTACCATAACCAAGGCCTTAAGTAATAATTGGGAGCAGGATTTGGATGAAGAATAAAATAAAGCCCACATTTATATTTACATTAATTTTTCAGGACGTATTTTTTATTCTTTATTTCTTATTTCTGACATATTGTTTTCTGAGAAAACCTGCATATATTTCTAAAGGGTAAAAGGGTGAAGGGTAACTTGGAAAATGTTTGCTTTCATGCCTTGACACTTGAATCTGCTCTGCCTTCAAGATACAGGATAGAAGAAAAATCCTTCATATAGAACTCATAGACTAGACACTGAACCCCCTTTCCCCACAGTCTCCCTTTTACCCCAATCCAACCCCCTCCCACTACCCTATTTGATGTTGGTCCTGAAGTGTTGATATGGCCTGGCCCATGTAGTAGTGTCCTTTTCCTAGAGTGGCTATTAAAGGAGAACTGGGGTAATGCTTGAAGGACCCCCAGGGGAAGTACAGCTTCCTATAAGAAGCCTGCCCAGGAGCCCTAAATGTTATTTTTTCATGTTTCCAATTGCTCTGTGAAAAACAAAAGAAGTTTTGAGTTCAGAGAGTCTTGAGGTGTGTACTTCTAGGAGTTCTATGAGTACTATTAGTACAGTTTCCAGGCCAGAGGCTCAAGATCACCATTTTTGAACCATGGATGGATATAGTCAGTAGATAACCACCTGTGCTTCCAGGCAGATCTGGAGAAAAGTTGGGGGGTGCTGTCAGGGGGATCCACAATGGTGGTAACCTTGTAGGTTGGTCTGGTGCACATTCTCTTTAGCCCAAAAGGCTGAACAGAGGCTGGTAAGATTCCATTTCCTTTATTAAAGGGAATATTAAGACTAGGGGTGGGCCACAGAGTTGCAAACAGCATTCAGGGAACTGCAATGCTGAAAATAGGCCAAGTTCCCCATTATTGTACATATGGAGTCAGCACATCAGTTATTGATGTAGCTGACTTGTTCTCTGTGTCAGCCTATTTCAATCTTGAAAAGTTCTGTCTAGGGGCTAAATGAAACTGAGCTAAACTTAAGTAATAGGTCTCAGAGGTCTTGCCCCAGTGGTGTTCTTGAGCCAACTTGCACCTACCTGAGGAAAGCCAATTTTGTGCATATCTTTCCAACTCTGTGTTCAATGATATCATGTTGGTAGCTGGAAAAATGTACAATTCCAAGTTTTTACCTGCACGCCATTTTCTTGAGCCCTTCCATTTTGAATGATTGGTCTAGTTTGGACAGAGGAATTCACTTTCTCTTGAGCAGATCTGCTTTGGCTTCACAATCTTTGCCACTCTTATCCTGCTTGCCTCTGCTTAAAGCTCTCTCTTCCCTCTTGATTCTCCCAGCACTTTCCATCTGCAACACTCTGGATATTTGCACTCCTTACCTTGCTTCGGTGTGTGGTTGTTGCCATTTTACTGTATTCCCTGCACCTCCAGCTAGAAGGTAAGGCTAGGGAAAGTGGGTACTGTTTAAGAGCATAAGCAGTGATGGTAACAATAACAGACAAGGGTGGTTCAATAGGGGGCTTAAACAGAGAAGAAAGAGATTTGAAAGGCATATTAAGATAATTTAAAGTCCTGGAGTAACACTCACTCAATATAAATGACAGGAGGGAGAGGACTCTGTGGGTCTCATTCTGAAGATATTCAAATGTTCTAATAACGTGCCTTCCTTATGAGGCATGCTTAGTGATTTTTTAAATCATCACTGTTGATTCCCAGTCAGAACTGCTCAAGAAGTAGGTTTCTTTATGGCTAGAAGAGGAAATTGTGCAAGGAGTAAATGTGAACAAGCAACTATCACTAATTACTTGCTGCACATCCCAGGAGATCCTTCAGGAGGGTTCTGAAACGGAAAGGAGGAGGGAGTAATAGCTAACAACTTCTGCTGTTTACCTCGCGTGGGTCTGTTAGCAGGCAGTTTTCCCTTAGCTTCTCATACATCACTCTCTCACTCTCCTCTTCACCCCCCACTTTTACAGGCATTTGGGGGCTTTCCCACTGTGTCCAAAGAGTCCCAGCTGGGCTTTATCACTCTGTCTGGTTTCCGGCATCCATGGTCTTGTATCCCAGAAGGCCCTTCTACTGAAGGGATCCCAGATAAAGGGGAAGTATCAGAGAGGATCACCCAGCTAGTTTCCAGAAGCAACTTCATAGTGGCTCAAGGCACTTGAGCCCCCAATGGAGGAGGTTCAGGCAACTACCAGGTGGGCAACATCCCCTTTGAGTTACACTAAGATACCTTGTCAGAGTCTGGTTTCCCTGGCGAATCTGCACTTTTGTGAAGGTGCGTTGTCTTGATGACATTGTCTGTGTGTCTGTGTAGGTGGGGTAGGGGTGTGGGTGGAGGAGATGTGCCCGAGAGGAGAGGCAAGTCCAGGCTCTGCTGCTGCGCTGGGACTGCCAGTCTCTGCTCATAAAGGCACTGGAAGTGTTTGCTGCTTTTGTTCTGCTTCCCAGTCATACTGGCTGGGTTAAACCAAGATCCACTAATTCTACGAATATGTGGAAGACTCTTTGAAGACAAAAAGATGAGCGGGGGGAATAGTAATGACCAAAAGGTGAAAAAAAAAAAAAGGAGCAGGGTTATTTTCTTTCCCTGGAGGAGCCTTTCCGTCTTCGGGGAACATATATTGGTGTCCTACACACAAGGTATTGGGATTCTTAAAGCAAAATACTGTCTGCTGAGCCATGTAAATTACATCGCTCAACAATGCTCCTCTGTAAGTAGAGTTTTGCTTTGAAAATACTCAAAGGGGATGGGAAGATAGTTGACCTGTGGGTTATAAACAAAAACATTTTCATTTTTCATTAATATTGAATAGACTTTCCCAGCCCCCATTAAGTAGGCACTACGGATAGTAAAAGAATACTGGTAGAAGCAATGCTAAACTCTTAGCCTATTCAGGGTACCCACATGTTTTGACCTGGGCTTATGAGTGAATGAATGATGACTTGGAATAAACATCACTTTTGTCAGCTATTCAGGCACCAAACCTAGAGGGGGAAAATCTTTAGCCTTTGAGTTAAGGAAGTAAAATTGTATGTGTTTTTATGGAGGGAGGGGGAAATAGACCTATACAGTAGGTCAAAACAGTTGTTCTTCTCTTTAAAAAAGAAAAAAAAAAAAAACCTTGGGACCTCTGCTTAATTTTGATTTAGTCTGGTCCTTTACATCTACCTGGGCTCATATTGCCTATGCATACTTTTAAGTCCCAGGAAATCAATGTTTGGAGGAATGTAATTCTTCACAAACACAGATTCTCTACCCAAATCGTCACTTTTGTCTTTAGGTGAAAGCAAGTGCTATTTCAGGTAATCATAGTCCTAGGAAAATGATTAAGGCCTGCTGTCTCTTTATTCAGGCATCTGGCTCCTTAACACCATAAACTAAAGCATGCCTTGAAGCACAGTTTCTGATAAACACAAGGATTTTTGACATCGGGACAAACACTCCTGTTCCTACATGCTCTGCATAATTGGACAGCAGACAATGCTCCTTTTCTTCCTTATGATCCTCTGTATTGCTGTGGAAATCTGAGAAAAATTGTGATAATTGCTATGATTGTGCACTTAACGTTCCTAGTTCAACAAGGATGAGGAAAGAGTAGCAAGCTTTGTGGCTTATATGAAATCTGGTAAAACCTGGCATAGATAGTGGCCAGTTTTAGCCATTGGTACCAGGTACTACAAGGTTCAGTTGTTGAAAAAACACATTTACCGAGGAACTTCTACCCTGACAAATTTCAGGTAATCGTTTCATCTGCGTTTGCTGGAAAGGGGCTTATCCATGCTCTTTGGATTCTATTATGTGTGGTGTTCTAACCAAGCAGCCCACTGCTTGTGAGAAGAGGCTACAAGTCAAAAGACACAAACTGTGGTTCGACTGGCTGCTCCCCCTGCTCTAAGTGGAAAGCTCTGTCTAGGACCAACTAAACAATTTGTGGGGCTCATTACAAAATGGAGATGCTGGAGGGGTGGGGGAGTGGCCGCTGGGTGGCTCGGTCGGTTAAGCCTCTAACTCTTGGTTTCGGCTCAGGTTGTGATCTCACAGTTCGTGGGTTCAAGCCCCAAGTCGGGCTCTGTGCTGACAGGGTAGGGCCTACTTGGGATTTACCCTCTCCCTCTCTCTCTCACTTTCTGTCTCTCTCTCTCTCAAAATAAATTTAAAGAAAGAAAGAAAGAAAGAAAAGAAAAGAAAAGAAAAGAAAAGGTTCCTTGTTGAAAATTTATTAGGAATTTTAAAGCAGTGACAGCAAAGATGTAGATCAAACATGGGACCCTTTCAAGCCAGGGGCTGTGTGACTCACAGATCATAGGCCGGTGAAGCTGGCCCTGGCTCTGACCTTCCTAAGTGAGAAGATAGGATAGGAAGGGAAGGACCTTAATCCTCTCCCACACACAGTTGACAGTGTGTGCCAAATGCTCCCAAGAAAGAGGTGATGTTCCACTGAGGGCCCAGGGATCCACTCTTCCTGCCCTTGGTGGGGAGGAGACAGAGCAGCCTGAGTGATGACTGGGACGCCTTCGAGATCCTTCTGATCCTCCGTGTGTATAAACCTGGAAGCCCTTATCCAAAAGGGACTCTAATTCTAAGATGCCACACTTTTCTTCACTACTCTTCACAAACTGAGAATCGTGGCTTTACCACTTAATAGCAGTTATGACCTGGAGCTGGCGGTCTGTCATCTCTGAGACTCAGTTTCCTTGTTTGTGAAACGGAGCTAATACCTCATGGAGTGGCTGTGAGGATTATATTAAACAACAGACGTAAAGGGGTGCAAAATGGTGCTTAGTAGAGTTCCGGGCACATGGTCAACTCTCAGTAAATGGGGTTATTATCACTATTATTATGGTAACCCCTTGCTTTTGGAAAAGTGTGTGTCGGAGAGAAAAGCACTCTTTGTGTACTACCCACTCAGGCCCCGGGGTGACAACTCGGTTGAAGGCTTATGCTACCCCAGTAGGCCTTCTCTGACTCTTTTTTTCCCAGCTTCCTCCAGCTTAACTCTTTTCAAATGTAGAATCTTTTGAATATGATGAAAGTCCACACACTAACAAAGCCACTGCTGCCAGCAAGGTCACCCAAGGAGAGGCAGTCTTGTCCTCTGGGCATGCAGAACAACATGCATTTATTCAGGCGGGGAGGCTTGCAGGCTGCGCTGAGCCCCGGCTCAGATTGATTCCCTCTTACGGCCTCTTTCCAAGCCAGGCTGGGAGGTGCTCCCTGGCTCTTTCTGAGGGAGGATGTGGCCCATGTAGTCATTCTTCCTATTGCCTCCTAGAGTGGACTGGGCATGGAGTTGCTGGCCTGAGTTGGGCCAAGGCAACCTTTTAGGGCAGTGGGCTGACTCTGTTTGAAACCTTCCCGGTGGCCACACTTGCTCCCTCAGGACTGAAAGAATCTCTTAGAGCTGGTGCACCTCCCCTCCCCCCGCCCTCAGACTTCCCCTTGCGGGGGCTGTCTGTGGGAGCAGACTCTTCTGCCTCCATAGCCTTCAGGACGCAGTCCTCCTCAACAGGAAAGAATGCTTCATTTCGGCAAAGGGGACTGTGGTTTTAAATTATTTGCACCTTTGCTTTCGTCTTTTGGAGCAGATGGCCGAGTACAGACTCCGTTGAGGGACCTTTGGCCACAGCAGCTTTGTCAGAACAGAAAGGAAACTAGCATTTGTCAAGTACCCTCTGGGTTCCTGGCACTGTACTAGGGTTGCCATTATTTCTTCTCAGGAGGTGGAAATTACTATCTCAATTTTCTGTCAGTGAAGAAACTGAGGCTGTTTGGGTATGCTACTCAAATGCGCGTAGCTGGTAAGAGGTAGAACCGGCATTGAAACCCAGTTCTGACTTAGGTTTCTCTCAGTTGCTGTTTGTTGCCTCTGTAGACTGGCATCCTCAAATGGGAACATTCATCTGAATGTATGGGGACGCGGCTGGAAGGCAGACACATGTTCTGTATGCGCAGACAGGGAGGAGCAGGGAAGGGCAGAGCTTGGTGGGGTGTCTGCGCTAGTAACATGTGCGGTATTGGGAGGGCCCAGAAGTCCCTAGAGGGCTCTCTGCTGGCATTTGGCTCTCATTAGAAGACAGAGTGAACATGAGGTTCAGAGAACCTTGGGTACTGCCTAGATGTATAGCTTCTGCCATGATTAGCTATAAGAAGAGAAGCAACTAAAAGTAAGTATCAGGATAGTACTACCCAGAGACATGGTAGAAAGAGATCTGTAAAATCCTGTTGCACATGGACTCAGGAGGATGTAGAAACCAGCTCTTTAAATTATTTTTTAATGTTTATTTATTTTTGAGAGAGAGAGAGAGAGTGGGAGAGGGGCAGAAAGAGAGGGAGACACAGAAGCTGAAGCAGTCTCCAGGCTCTGAGCTGTCAGCACAGAGCCTGAGGCAGGGCTTGAACTCGCAAACCATGAGATCAGGACTTGAGCCATGTCAGATGCTTAACTGTCTGAGCCACCCAGGCGCCCCGAAACCGGTTCGTTAAAAATGTGGATGAAGAGCTGAGCCAGATACCCCACCGACATCTCCGGCAACATTGCCTTTGAGGCATCCTGGTAAATGGGGCTGGGACTCTGTGGTAGAGATTCCTTGGGCAGCTTGGCATGGCAATAGGTAGGTTCCTAGAAGACCTGACCATGCCACCATGAAACACATTTCACTCTGCTTTAGAAGAAGGCTCCGACTAAGGCCCACTCCAGGCCCCTCTCACTGATGGGAGTGGTGTCCCTGGGCTCCTGATATCTCCTAGGGTGGGTGGGTTGGACTGGGAAGCTGACAGGGCTGCTGTAGGTGGAAGTCCCTAGCACTTAGCAGCTCAGAGCTATAAGAAACAGGGACTAACACTTCCATTTGAGCTGTTCCATGGTTATCCCAGGGTGGGGATGGGTTTGGTGGAGGATGGGAGCATCAGTGGGATTTAAGAGTGATGGATATTTATTCCTGACCCCCCTGATGATGACAGTCTCCTTATTATGCACACTCATAATACAAGGAAAAAGGTATCATGATTTGTTATTTCACATTTATTTGTGCAATTCTTTGAGTGACGTATCTTCCAGTCAGTTTGTTTTTGCTCATCATTGATTCCCAATGCTTAGTACATTGCCTATCACATACAGCAAGTGTTCAAATAAATATTTCTTCAGTGAATGAATTAATGAAAAGTTTTGAAAGTACTAGAAGTGAAGAAAGTGCTTCAGAAATAGTTTTGCACTGCCTTTCTCAGTTCTGCTGATTAAGTTAATGGCAGATACCATAATTACTGGAGTTCCAGATAAGAATCCAGAAAATGCTATCTTTTGCAGTGTCATAGAAGGACCAACTTTGTTCCTCTTCACTTGCTGGTGATACACTTGTCTTTGAATGAGATGAGGCATGGGGGCAGCCAAGATGCCCTTTTGCCATGGCTCTGGACTTAATCAGTTATAGGTCCCCCACTGGAGGCATGAGAGTTACCAGGAAAAAGCCAAAAGAAGTAAAATAGATCTTCAGGCTCTGCATGGGAAATCAAGGTTAAGGCAAACTTTAGAAGGCTGCAGGTAGGAAGATTTGGAAGTTTTTTGTGTGGTTTGAGGAGATCTGAAAGGCTAGCCTGACCAAAAGACAGATCCCTTTATTAGCCTATTTGGAGGTTCACAAATGTCTATGTTTATGAACATAGAATTTAAGAGTTTGGGTTAAGATTTGACTCTTGAGGAAGTATAAACATTTTCCTGGGTGAGGTATGTGTGAATCATGAGCACCCTAGGAGTATGGAAGCATGAATTATTTTGATAAGCTAGCCAGCTCTTATTGACTGAGCTGAGGTCTTGCAAGGGCCAGAAGGAAAGTGATAGGTAAAGTTGAGAGGCTATTGGCGTGTGGGGAGTTTGGGGGTTGGTTGGAGTTAGGAGGAGAGGTTTTGAGGAGGGTGGTCTCGCAGAATATTCCTGTTGGGGTCAAGTAGGCACTTGGCAGAGAAATATTGCCAGGGTCCAGGCACATCCCTGGGTACACTCAAGCTGGATATTTTGAGGTGGAGTTTAATAAAGAGGCTATTACAAACGTGTGATCAGGGTAGAGGTGAATCAAACCACGGACACACCTTGGGACAGGCACTAACAAGGAGCCAGGTGTTCCACTCCTGGCCTGATGGAGCAAGGGGAGAGAGCAGTTATTGGACCCTGGAAAGGCAGCTGTAGGAGACACCACTTATAAACCGTGGTGGATTAAAGACAGTCTAAAATTCTTTGATAGTCCTTTCATCAAAAGTGAGGTCTGTGTTCTCTCCTCTTGAATCAGAGGGGTCTCTGTGACTGCTTTGACCAAGATCATGGTGGAAGTGATGTTGGCCCAGTTTCTGGGCCCAGGCCTTAAGAGATTGGGAGCTGCCATTACTTTCCTCTTGGACCACTCACTTTGCTGGGAGGAAGTCTAACAGCCCCAAGGAGAGGCCCTTCTGGAGAACTAAAGGTCTCTGTTAGCAGCCCTGACTAAGTTCCCCCAGATGATCAGATGATAACCAGCACCAACTTGCTAGCCATCTTGGAAGTGGATTCTCTAGCCCCAGTCACCCTGCCCTGGCCTATTCCACACGGAAGAGAGTTGAGTTGCCTCTCTAAGCCTCATCCAAATTGTAGGTTCATCAATAAAATAAGTGATTGTTATTGTTTTAAGTTACTGTTTGAGGTAAGTTGTTACCAATGGACACAGGAGTATAAATATATGTTATGGCCTCCATAGAGGCACTCAGATAACTCAAGGTAAGCTGGCAGGATAAACACTCTGACCTCTCTCTCCTCCTGCCTACTTATTTACTGCCAGTGACCTCCAACTGGATGAAACCAATGAAAGCCTGAGGACAAGGAACCTATTGATATTGTCCTTATAGGTCAGCACCCTGGGGGAAGTGTGAAGGGAGATATGGAGGGACAAATGGAAGACATCCAGCAAGGGTACCTGGCAATTTGAAGTTGATATCATGGCGTTGATCCTGTTTGATAAAACTCAACTGCCCAACTCAGCAGAACACAAACCTTAGAAGACGAAGGCCAGTGTCAATTTTGGAAGGTAGCCAGATACATGATCAATTAGAAAGGAGAAGAATATGCTTAAGACATTTCTTAATCAGAAAAGTAAAATCTAGTAATGCCCTATGAGTGCTGGCCCCTCAGCTCAGGAGCAGGACTGCGACTGGCCTACTCATTCCCCAATTTCCTAAGTGGCTGCCTCAGGGGAGCCCTGGGGAGCCTGATACCAAGTGGAGGAGCTGGATTTGCCTTTATGTCCCATAAAATAAATATTTGGGCTTCCAGGGAAATTGGAATAATCTGGGAAAGGAAGAGTGAGATACTTTCCCAGGGCTGGAAGCCCCAGAGAGGCAGGTAAACCCTGGGTGACCTGGACAGAATCAAGACTGATATTGCCTAGCCGGTCAGGGGCATGAGGCAATGAGCCCATCCCTGGAGCGGTGTGCAGACAGGGAGGAGCCTTTTCTGATCTGCCTTTAGGAGGGGAGGAGGGCTACTCCCTGGGCTTCAGGGCCAGCCCCAAAGCCAGAGTGGTGCTTGCCACTGTCTAGGAGGAAATCTGCAAAACCCAATGAGCGGAAGCTTTGGAGAATTGCCCTCGCTTAAGAGGGAGGTGGTAGAATGTGATGGTTAGAGCTGGGGTTCAGGAGTCTAGCTGCCTCGATTCAAATTCTGACTCTGCCCCTTGCTGCCTGTGTAACCCTGTTTAACGCCTCTATGACTCCATTTTCTCATCAGTAAAATGGAGATAGCAGTGCATACGATGTGCAGCTTTTGTGAAGGATAAAGGAGCCCCTGACACACACGTAGGGAAACGGTGGGATGAAGCCGTTGAAGAGAACAGGCTCTGGAGCCAGGCAGCTGGGTTTGAATCCTGACTCCACCAGCGACAATATGCATGACGTGGGGCAAGAATCTCTGTGTCGTGGTGTCCTTTTCTGGGGGGGGTAATAATAGCATGCACCTCCTTTATTTGGCTGTCATGGAGACTAATGAATTCATCTAGGTGAAGGGTTTAAATATATTTTTTTAATGTTAATTTATTTTTGATAGAGCACAAGCGGGGGAGAGGCAGAGAGAGGGGGTGACAGAGGATCTGAAGCAGGCTCCGTGCTGACAGCAGCAAGCCTGACGCGGGGCTCGAACTCATGAACTGTGAGATCATGACCTGAGCCAAAGCCAGCTGCTCAATCGACTTAGCCACCCAGGCGCCCCTAGATGAAGGGTTTAGAGTGGGAGGTGGCTGCACTTAGGGAGCACTCCCTCAGCTGTGATGATCAAGATGCCTTCTCCATCCCTGCGTGAGTGTTTGGGGCCTACAGTAACAATATTTGCATTCTGCTGGAAGCACTAGCTAGAGGGAGAAATCCATGAGCTCAGTTCAGATTTAGCAGGAGATCCCTGACTGCCCTGCCTCTGGGCGGGTGGCTCTGTGGGTAGTTGAGCTGTCTGTTCCCTGACCTTGTGGTCACACGGACTTCTTTGTTTTCTGCTCTGTCCCAGTCTTATCTTAGCTTCGAGGCTGTCCACCAAAGACATTATTCCTCTCCCACTACCCCCAGCGGCATTCTCAGACCCAGCTGGGCAGAACAGGGCTGCCGCGGCCAGTGTGGGGTGACTGATGGCTCACCGGGAGCGGGGCTTCCCTTCTGCCCTGGGGCCTGGTTGTGGAAAGAAAGCAAATGAAAAATGGCGGCAATGAAGAGGATTGTTTCTGGTGGACAACACTTCTTTGCTTCCCAGTTAATGATGTGACTTAGGCCTAAGACGAAGGAGTCTGGAATCTGAGCAACCCGGTTGTCCTCCCAGCTTCTGGAACCCACCTGCGATACTGCCATTCTCCTGTGCCTCAAGGATACCCTTCCTTAAATTAAGATCTTGCCTTACAAAGGCCTCATCACGATTTGCCTGTTCCTGGGTGGCTTGCTCTGATAGACTCAGGGGCAGGATGTGGCTGAGACCCACAGCAGCTAGTGGTAAATGTTCCAGAACGCCCGCAGGCAGGAGAGGAGACACCATCTTGGCCCATGCTGACAAGCTGGAGAAAGTCACATTAGTAGTTAACCTCCTGGGGCCTCTTTTTATAAAATGCAGGTAACATGAACTGGTTTGGGGAAGTGACCTGAGGCTAATGAAATCCTTGGAGAAAGAGCTAAGGAATATCAGGTGGTGGTATTTATTGTGTTGACAGAACAGCAGTGCTCGTCAGATCTTCTGATTTTAAGGCCTGAGAGTGGTCATCCTCAGGTGGACAGTTCTTCCCGCTTCTACTCCTCCCTCCTTTCAGCCCCAGCCCTTCTCTGAAGATCAGGAAGATTCTCAGGAATGGTTGCCCCTTGGACTGGTGGAGGAGCAGGAATTCTGGGAAGAGAACCGTTCCAGGAGCCTGGCCTGCCCTTGAGATACAGTGAGTTTTCCTCTGGAGGTGAGTCCTCTGAGAGCCCAAAGAAGGCTGCCCTCATGCTCCTCACCTGGGCTGACCTGGAAAAACTGCAAAGCACAATTCATGCCGTTTCTTTGCTCTGCCCTCCCTTGCTTGCTCGCTTTCCTTTCCTTTCCAAAAAAAATTTTTTTAATCTTTATTTTTGAGAGAGAGAGGCAGAGCGCAAGCGGGGGAGGAGCAGAGAGAGAGAGGGAGACACAGAATCCGCAGCAGGCTTCAGGCTCTGAGCTGGCAGCACAAAGCCCGACGCAGGGCTCAAACTCACGAACCCAGAGATCATGACCTGAGCCACCCAGACGCCCCTGCTCTGCCCTTTCTGTAAAGTGTCTTTCCTCCGGAGCGGGCAGAGCGCTACTGTCCTGGCCTCCAGCTCAAGTATCGTGTGAGGAAAGACGTAGTACAAAGAACAGCAAATAAGCTTATAGCTTCTAACCTCCAACCAAAGAGCGTGACTGCAAAAGAGAGCCTGCAACATCCTGCTAAACTGCAACTTTTGCAGGTAAAATTTTCAGTCAGCCACCAGAGGGTGCCCACAGAGTTCTCTGAAAATGACCAAAACCTGAAGAATTAGGGGAGAAAGACAATTTCCAGTGCATGTAAGACCAAGACAAAATAGAGCTCGCCCACACCTGACTCGAACAGATACACAGGCCAGCTGAGGAGCCAGGAGTTTGCAGCGGGGAGGAGAGCCAGGGCGGGAGTGATAGAAATCACCTGAGTTTTAGCTAAACAAGTTGCTTCTTGATTTTCAATTGGCAACTGCAATAGTACTTTGAGGATTGGCTCAGGGTGCATGTTCCTTCTTTGGCAAAACTCCCTTCCCCACCCTTTCCCCATCCTTGTGTACAAAGGAAATGCAAATCCATGTAAATATTAGCCTAAGCCACAGGCTTCTTGGAAGGTAAGGTGCTGCCCCTGCTGCTGCTTTAAAAAAAAAAAATCCTATAATGCAACTGAAAAGACAGATTTTCTGAGCCACTGCTCCTGCACCAGGGGGAGGCTTCTGAAAGAAGAAATGGAGAAGCCATGGCTCTCTGAAGAGAGGGCCTTGTGTGGAGCGTGCCTGGAATGAGAGGAGCAGAGGGAGGCTCCTACACTCTCCCCGGCGGGGTCTGGCAAGCAGGCGGTGCCTGGCATCCCTGGATCTCCAGGGCCTGGCACCGTGACTGACACACAGTAGGTGCCTGTGGATGTTTGTTGAATGACTGAGTGAAACGAATGGGAAGTAAGCCGGAGTGGGTGGGTCACTGCCTGGGCTGGCTGGGAGCTTTCACAGGGTGAGGGGAGAATTGGGAAAGGGGTGGGTGAGGGTGGAAGGTTAACTTTCCAGGGAGGAGAGATCCCGTGTTCTGGTTTGCCTCTGCCTCAGGCCTTTTCTGTGGACGTCTGAGACTCCAGAACAAAATGTTTTGACTTTATCCTAAGGCTGGTCAAACCACCCAGGGGCCCCCCCAGGGGCCCCATTTATTCATATGGCCTACTCATTCACAGTTACTGAGTAGTGATGGGGACCCTGGCCGTAACCCTGTGTCCCCACTCAAGGTACCTAGTCTCCTTTAGCCATTCCTTGGTGAACTGGGTATGTAAATGTTGGGGGGAAGTGAGCCCATTAAATACTGGGAAGGGGTTTTGGCTCTCTGGAAACCCAGCTAGTGGGGAAATGGGCTTAGGCCTTGGTTCCTGGGCAATTGGGCCATTGATCTTTCTGGACAAGTGCGAGCAATATGTGTATATATGCCGTGTGTGTGTGTGTGTGTGTGTGTGTGTGCGCGCGCGCGTGCACGAGGCGTCTGCAAGCATGAGTATCGGTTGCAAGAATGCCTTGCCCTTGATGTAACAAATTACCACAAGCTGGATGACTTGAAATAACAGAAGTGTATTTTCTCACAGCTCTGGAGGCCAGAAGTCTGAGATCAAAGGGGCAGCAGTGTTGGCTTCTGCCGGAGGCTCTGAGGGAGAATCTGTTCCATGCTTCTCTCCTATCTTCTGGTGGCTGTCAGTAATTCTTGGTGTTCCTTGGCTTGTAGATACATTGCTCCATTCTCTGCCTTTGTCTTCACATGGTGTTACATGGCTTACAATTCTCTGTTTCCGTCTCTTATAAGGACTTGTCGTTGGACGTAGGGCTCTCCCTGATCCAGGATGATCTCACCTGAAGACCTTTACCTTAATTACATCTGCAAAGGCCAAATAAGTTTACATTCTGAGGTTCTGGGTGGATATACCTTTTTGGGGAACACCGTTCAACCCAGTACAAACAAGATGCAAATGTGTTCATTGTTGGATTACTCTACTGGTGGACCATGTGTGTGCTTAAATAAGCAACAAACAGGGATACTGAGAGGGAGAGAGACTGATTTTGTTTTTGAAAGAATTTGATATTTCAAAAAAATGAAGTCCTTGTGGAACAAATATGATTTAAGATAGTTTTAAATTTGAATTTTACACAGAAGTGGGAGAAAGAAAGCATATTTTCCCTGCCTTGGTCCCTAAAGATGTTGATCAATGTAATTAGTGAATTATAAATAGTTCAGTATGGTGACAAGGTAGAATGTGAAGGAGTCTTTTAGTTGGCGGTGGTTTTTTTTTTTTTTTTTTTTTAAAGTTTATTTATTTTGAGAGAGAAAATGCATGGGAGCAGGGCAGGGGTGGAAAGAGAGGGAGAGAGGGATCCCAAGCAGCCTCCCGGCATCAGGCTGTCATTGTAGAACCTGATGTGGGATTCGATCTCACAAACCGGTAGATCATGACCTGAGCCGGAATTAAGAGTCGGCCGCTTAACCGACTGAGCCGTCCAGGCACCCCATGTTGTTGGTTTTATTCTGTTTTGTGTCTTGTCTTGCAATTATTGAGGCCACTGGTGACCTTAGCGGGAGCAACCGCCAGGTCCTTAACCATCCTTGGGTTGGGGTTGAGGATTGAATGAAAGTGAGAAGATTGTTAGTGTGGTTATCTTTTTGCAAGGAGCTTGATTGTGAAGTGAGAGAAGAGACATAGTGGTCTCTGAGATGCGGTCTGTGACCTTAGAAGGTTAATTAATGATTTGCTATTTGTGCTTGCCACAATTAACTTTAACTGTTGCCAGAACTTCTTAGGGATGGTATCCACTGATGACATCTCTGAAAGGGTGCAAACTGAGGTTGCTGTCTAGCCCAAAGCTTCCCCTCAGGTGTGCCTTGGGTAAAGCAGCGGCTCCCCACCAAATTCAACAGCTTGACAGAACCTCAGTGTGCCAGCCCAATGCCCTCTCTGTCCTTTGTACAGTGTCTCGCCTGCCTGGCTGTTCTTCCTCCATGACCTGCTTATCTTTTAAAGCTCAGCTGGAATATTCCCTGTTGATTCTACCCTTCCCCCTTGAAGTTGCTCATTCTTTAGAACCCCCATAGCACCTGTAAATTACATACATAGCACTTTTCATGATCAGCATTATCAGCACCAATGACCTGTTTCCATTACTACTCGAATCCAGGTTGTGTGCAGTAGATGTATTCTTCTAAGCAGCAATGTGCCTTAGAGGAAACTCACCCTGCCCCAGGCGAAGGGTGGGTCTGATGGGCCTGAAGGTAATCACATTGCTGTTGCCAGAGGTTGATTCAGGGATGGGCATGTCACCCAATTCTGGCCAATGAGACATGGGAGACTTTTGAGAAACGTTTTCTTGCTCCTAAGCGAACAAAAGAGATGTTGTCTCTTCTTTCTCAAGGTCTTGTCATGTCTGGAAATATTGAAGCCATCTTGCCATCACCTTGAGGAGTTGAAGCCTGAGGATGGCAGAGCAGAAAGACGGTAAGAGCCTAGATCTGTAATCACATAGCTGGGCCACTGAAACTGCCTACCCAGCTCTCTGCCCCTTAAGAATTACAATTATTGCAATTAATGCATTTCCTTATTGTTTAAAGATGCTTGAATCTGTTTCTCTGGCTTGAGGCCAAAAGCATCCTAACTGAAACAACTTGCCATATAATAAATATTTGTCAGTTATAACTTGATTTTAAAGTGATGGCCTTCGAAACAAAAGAGAATGTTGTCTGAGTTCTTGTCATGCACTAGGATTTGGAAAAGTAAAATACGGTATTCCCGTGGCCTTCTCCTTAGAGGCCCAAGGTTATTTCATGTATTTGACTATGCCACTCAGATGGTAGAAGCAAAATTTCTTTTTCTGGAAGATTAAGAAAAAATTGGTCTTGAGCTATTTGAGGGAAAGTAAACAAAGTTATAAGACCCAGAGAAGAAACCTCATTTCCATTGGATCACTGACCCAAAGGAAAGTCTCTTTGGGGAGATACATAAGTAAAGCTTTAAAAATTGAAGTACAATTAATTATAGTTCACTTTGTTCTGTTTTTTTTCTTTTTTTTTTTTTTTTTATTCTCAAGTTATGTTAACATCCAGTGTAGTCTTAGCTTCAGGAGTAGAACCAGTGATTTCATCTCTTACATATGACACCCAGTGCTCATCCCAAAAAGCACCCTCCTTAATGCCGGTCACCCATTTAACCCACCCCCATCAACCCTCAGTTTGTTCTCTGTACTTAAGTCTCTTCTGGTTTGCCTCCCTCTCTGTTTTTATCTTATTTTTCCTTCACTTCCCTTATGTTCATCTGTTAAGTTTCTTAAATTCCACATATGAGTGATATCATACGGTATCTGTCTTTCTCCGACTAACTTATTTCATTTAACATCATACCCTCCAGTTCCATCTGTGTTGTTGCAAATGGTGAGATTTCATTCTTTTTCATTGCTGAGCAGTATTCCATTGTGTATGTATATATATATATATATATATATATATATATATATACACACACACACACACACACACACACACACACCACATCTTCTTAATCCATTCGTCAGCTGGTGGATATTTGGGCTCTTTCCATAATTTGGCTACTGTTGATAGTGCTGCTGTAAACATTGGGGTTCATGTGCCCCTTTGAATCAGCATTTTTGTATCCTTTGGATAAATATCTAGTAGTGTAATTGCTGGGTCATAGGGTAGTTCTATTTTTAATTTTTTGAGGAGCCGCCACACTTTTCTCCAGAGTGGCTGCACCAGTTTGCATTCCCACCAACAGTGTAAGAGGGTTGCCCTTTTTCACATCCTTACCAACATCTGTTGTTTCCTGAGTTGTTAATTTTAGCCATTCTGATGGGTGTGAGGTGGTATCTCATTATGGTTTTGATTTGTATTTCCCTGATGATGAGTGATGTTGATCGAGCATTTGTTCATGTGTCTGTTAGTCATTTGGATATCTTCTTTGGAAAAGTCTTCTGCCCATTTCTTCACTGGATTTTTTTGTTTTTTGGGGTATTGGTTTGGTAAGTTATTTATAGGTTTTAGATGCCAACCCTTTATCTGATACGTCATTTGCAAATATCTTCTCCTATTCCATTAGTTGCCTTTTAGTTTTGCCGATTGTTTCCTTTGCTGTGCAGAAGCTTTTTACCTTGATGAGGTCCCAGTAGTTCATTTTTGCTTTTATTTTCCCTTGCTGATTATAGTTAAATTCTAAAAAATTAAAATAGGGTATCACTGGCTCATGAAGAGAGAAATGAAACAGAATCAATATCGAGAAGTAGAGCCCTGAACATAGGGGGATTTAACATATAATAAAAGTCTCATTTCAAATCACTGAGGAAAACTAGATGTTTTATCGGTGCTGTTTGGACAACATGGTAGCCAGCTATAATAATAAATACATAAATAAATTTGAAACCATACCTCACACTTTACCAAAGAAATTCTGAATGGGTCAAAGATTTTAAATATAAAAATGTGAAATCACAAAAATATGAAAAGAAATATGGACTATATTCTTGTAATTTATGACCAAAGAAAACTTAAATTTTTTTTAATGTTTATTTATTTTTGTGAGAGAGAGAGAGAGAGAGAGTGCATGAGCGGGGGACGGGCAGAGAGACAGGGAGACACAGAATCTGAAGCAGGCTCCAGGCTCTGAGCTGTCAAGACAGAGCCAGACGCGGGGCTTAAACTCACAAACCAAGAGATCATGACCTGAGCTGAAGTCAGATACTTAACTGACTGAGCCACCCAGGCACCCCCGAAAAAAACCTTTTAAGATATGACACAAATTATAGCAGATATAAAAAAAGATTGAAAAATTCAACCATGTTTTTAAAACTATGCATGCAAAAACAACCATAAGTGGTGTCAAAAGTCAGTGGACAAATTGGGAAACATATCTGCAACTTGTTCCTACATAACCAGTAAGAAAAAGACCAACAGCACAATACAAACGTAAAGGATATTGTGTTAGGTGACATAGATTGGCACTTTGGGAGTTATCTATCAAAATTACAAATATGTATAATCTTTGATTCAGAAATTATATGAATTATTTGTACTAATTCTATTAGTAGCAATTCTATTAAATTACAGACATATTCCTCGATGTGGGAATCCCTTATTGAACAAGATTATTCATTGCAGCATTATTTGTAGCATCAAAAAATTGGCAATAGTGGAAATGATCACTAACGGGAGAGAAATAACCACTGATGGTTAGACAAATGGTCCTATGTTAATATAATGGGTTACTACTTGTCCTGGAGGAGGATTGAGGAGCTCTTTGTTACTTGTGTGATCTCTGATACATACTAAGTAAAAGTAAGGAATGGAACAGGATAGTAAGTTACTATTTGTGTAAACAGAAGATGGTGGGAGGTGCTTTGCGCAAGTTTACTTGTATGTTTCTGAAAGGAAAAGTAGGAAATCAGTGATAATGAAGCCTCTGGAGAGGAACTGGAAGGCTAGAGCATGTGTGTGGAAGGGAGGCATCACTGTATAAAATTATATGCCTTTGACTTCTGAACGATGTGAGTGTATTACCTATTCCAATTCCAAACCGAATAAATTACACTTAAAAAGTTATTTTGAGGGGTGCGTGGGTGGCTCAGTCGGTCAAGGGTCCTACTCTTGATACTGGCTCAGGTTGTGAGATCAAGCCCCACATCGGGCTGTGCACGGAGCATGGAGCCTGCTTGGGATTCTCTCTCTCCCTCTCTCTCTCTGCACCTCCCCTGTTTATGCTCTCTGTATCTCTCAAAATAAGTATATAAACTTAAAAAAAAAAAGGATATTTTGAAAGCAAGGAAGAGAAATAGAAAAGCCCTCAATGCTTTAAAAACCAAAACTGAGGGATGCCTGGGTGGCTCAGTTGGTTGGGTGTCCAACTTCAGTTCAGGTCATGATCTTGTGGCTTGTGGGTTTGAGCCCTCCATCAGGCTCTGTGCTGACAGGTCAGGGCCTGGAGACTGCTTCAGATCCTCTGCCTTCCTCTCTCTCTGCCCTCCCCCGCTCGGGCTCTGTCTGTGTCTGTGTCTCTCAAAAATAAGTAAACATTAAAAAAAAATTAAAAAAAAAATGAAAACTGAAAATGAGGAACTGTAGATCTAATTCAGTAAATGGGGGACACCCCTGTCTAGCGGGGGAGTAGGGCCCAGCATCTCCACCTTCTGCAGCTCTCTACCGACCTCAGATAGGGTGGGGTTTCATTTGCCAGCCCTAAGCCCTCTCCCTACCACTTCCCATTCCTCCTGCCCCAAGGTCAAGCTGTCTGCTGGGGATTCGCCTCTATGCTTCTGTCTTCTTCATACCCAGGGCAGAGCACTAAGCTGAGGGCATCCTACTTTTCTTTGCTGGGCACAAGTCATGGGTGCAATTGTTTGTCTGGAGGGTGGAAGAGTAATCGAGACCCTTAATTTTGGAAAATTAGACTAAGGCAGAAGAAAATGTAAGCCGGTAGGATGTAGGAAGTTTTCACCCACAGAGTATTGTAACAGGGTGAGTGAGAGGAAATGGTAACAAATCATAGAAAGGAGAACCACCTGCTTGCCACACTTTGGCTGAATTTTTCTCTTCTCAGAGTTCTGTAGTTGATGCCTTATTAACATCAGAGAGGATTTGATGACTTGTGGTATTCAGTCCTGACTACTGAAATGAAAAGGATAGAAAATGAAAAGTATGGAAAATGAAAATCAATTGCATTCTCTAATTTTAGTCAGCCCATTCCTGGAGCATATTGAATACTACTTTGGGGTCTTTCATTGTTCAGGTTATTAATAACAAAGAACCAAAGTATTTCACGTTCCTAAAGAGCCTTTCATCTCAAAGGAGCCAATGTAATTCACTAATTCAGTTACCTGAACTACATTTGGTAATTATTTGAGGATCACTTCACCCAGGGGTGAATTTCAACGAGTTGTGTGACACCGCCAACAGTCACTTCATTCTCCAGTCAGTGCGAAAGAAAAATGAATAGCTAATGGGGATGTCCTCCTGAAGGATTTGCCCAGTGAAAACTTCAGGGAGATGGATGCTGAAAGAATGTAATTAACTGCCCGAAATTAGTACCTCCACTCTTACTCAAGGTTTCCTGACCTCTTTACTAGAGTCAGGGTGGAGAGGTGTCTTATCTCAGAATGGGGCTCTCTAGCAGCCAAGAGACCTGTGAACAGCCATCACTCCATTGCTATATTTTTTTGAGTAGTTATAAATGGTACTGTATTTTTAATTTGTTTCCACAAATTCACTGTAAGAATATAGAAGCGCAATTACTTTTTCTGTGGTTACAACTGATTTTTATATGTTGATCTTATATCTGCGATCTTGCTGAACTTACTAGTGTGAAGAATGTTTTTTTAAGATTCCTTGGGATTTTCTATGTAGACCATGATGGCATCTGCAAACAGGGACATTTTTAGTTCTTTTGTCTTATGTGTATGCCTCTATTTTCTTTTCTTGCCTTATTAAGCTGGCTAGATCACAGGAATAGCAGTGGTGAGAGCATACATTTTTGCCGACATCTTTACCTTGTACCTGATCTTTGGGGAAAAACATTCAGTCTTTTACAATTAGAAATAATGCTAGCTATAGGTTTTTTGTCGGCATTCTTTATCAAACTGCTGTTCCTAGTTTTCTGAGAGTTTTTTTTTTAATTGCAAATAGGTATTGAATTTTTATCAAATGTTTTTTCTGCATCAATTGATACAGGCGCATGAAATTTCCTCTTCATTAATATGGTTGACTACATGGATTGACTTTTTGAACATTGAACCAGACTTGCATCCTGCAAATAGCAGTTATTCCAATACTATCTATATTAAAGTTCATTTATAAGGAATAGTGTCTCAGTTATTTGGGGGTGGGGTGGGGAGAAGAGAGAGGTTAAGTAGCTGGAGCTTTTCCTGCCGAGGGCATGTGGCTTGATCCACTTTACTGAATCCAGTAAGACTTCTTTCTCTCTTTCATCTACTCTCTACAATTAACCAGAGGTCACGAAACTGTGGCTAGCATGACAACTGCTCATTACCCTTGAGTCTGGTCATTAGAAAGTATAACATGGAGTCTGGCCACTGCAAAAGCTTGTGTTTGTGGGAACAGGCTCATCAGTCACTGCTGTCCCAGAAAGAATGATCTCCACTTCCCTTCTGCATGCCAGATAACACACGAATACATTTTAATGGCAGACGATAAATCATATCTAAAACCCTAGCAGAGGGGCACCTGGGTGACTCAGTCAGTTAAGCGTCCAACTTCAGCTCAGGTCATGATCTCGAGGTTCGTGAGTTCAAGCCCCGCGTTGGGCTCTGTGCTGACAGCTCAGAGCCTGGAGCCTGCTTTGGATTCTGTGTCTCCCTCTCTTTCTGCCCCTCCCCTGCTGATGCTCTGTCTCTCCCTCTCTCTCAAACTAAATAAACATTTAAAAAAAAAGTTTTTTTAACCCTAGCAGAAAAGGAGTCAGGAAAATAAGGTTTTAAGCCTTCCAACCCCTGTGATGCAGAGGGGAGCATAGAAACAGGCAGAAATAGATGCTGAGGGCCAAAAGACGAATTTTAGCACTTCCAGCTGCCTCACTGAATCTGATAGGAAACAGAGACCTTCCATCTCCTCTTCTTACTCTCTAAATTTTTCCTCTTAAATTTTAATGTCCTCTTTCCTCTTTTTTTTCCCTCATCATCATTCAAAAACCTACTCAGAAGGATGTATTTGCAAAGGTGGACTTGGGGTGGAAAAGAAAGAGGTGAGACGCAACGCAAATAGGATATCTGTTATTTGAATGATCTATTTGAATGTGTGGAGATGTTTGAAAAGATGAGAAAAAAAGAAAGAAAGAAAGAAAGAAAGAAAGAAAGAAAGAAAGAAAGAAA
>NW_024412396.1:12654787-12655537 GCF_014898765.1 Herpailurus yagouaroundi | reverse complement strand
AAAGAAAGAAAGAAAGAAAGAAAGAAAGAAAGAAAGAAAGAAAGAAAGAAATTGACTATTTCCAGAAGAGTCTAAATTTGGGCAGCTGGAGTGGTCTGAGTGGGCACATATGTAGGCTGGAGATAGTGTGCAGAGTGAGCAAGGGTTAAGTAAAAACAGGGCTCATGAAAGGCCTGGGGCTCAGTAATGGGACATGACTCCAACAAAGTGAGAGGAATAGATGGGCAATGATCATGTTCAGAGAAACAGAGCCAAGGACTTGAGTAGGACAGCTATAGCTTAGCTGGCAAGTCAAAGTTGAAATCGAGTCAGTTGGGAAGGAGAATTTGGAGTCAGGGTCTGGGATTGCTCCAGGGACTCTGATTGAGCAGGCTCTGGTCCTCAGCCCTCAGCTGCTGCTTATTATTTGAGGTGGCATGGTGTGAATAGGAGTCTCTATAATCAGTGAGCCTTGTGTGTGTCACTTTTGATTCAGGGTCTGAAGTGATTTCTATGGATGGGTGGGGGGCTCAACCAGACAGTTGCTGATTTCCAAGACCCCAAGATCTTTGTACTTTAGCGCTTTCCCCAGGTCCCAGGTGAGATATTCTGCCAAGACAGAGCCTGATTAGAAGTCAAAGTTGTGTGAAAGGCCCAGAGATGGACTTCCTTCCTTCCTGCCTTCCTTCCTTGCCTTCCTTCCTTGCCTTCCTTCCCTTCCCTTCCCTTCCCTTCCCTTCCCTTCCCTTCCCTTCCCTTCCCTTCCCTTCC
>NW_024412396.1:12642042-12651787 GCF_014898765.1 Herpailurus yagouaroundi | reverse complement strand
CTCATGCACATGTGCTCTCACTCTCTCTCTCTCAAAAAAAAAAAAAAAAAAAAAAGATGTCCAGAAGTGGGCAGTGTAGGACCGATGTGGTGGTGCCATGAGATTTTTTGGGGGACCTAAGGTCTTTGCAGCTCACCATTCCAAAATCCCCAGCGTGACTCTTCAGCCCATGTTTATAGCATGGTTTCTAGAGCTCCAGCCATTTGATCAGCATCTAGAAGGTATAGAAAGAGGAAGAGAAAGGGCCTGCCATCTGAGTTAGTCTCTTCAAAGGGGGCTTTCTAGAAAGCCTCAGTGTCTTTTACTTACATCTCACATAGTCATAGAAAAAACTTAAACTGGGCATTTTGTCAGTCCTGGCAACATGGGAGCTCTGCCAGTGAGGAAGAGGAGAACTGTTATTGGGTGGGTAACTGATGGTCCACCATGAACTTGATGCTTTTGCCCTCTAAGTGAGCATGTGTCTTGGCTTTTGGATTAGTCCCGATTGGAAATGACCTGCCTGTCCTCCTCCTAAACCCACAAAATCAATATTTTGGCACCTAAATATACATTTTTCCTGCTCAGAAGAGGCTCAGATATCCTTTGTCAGATTCATGTGTCTTGCATTTTATATAACTGAATTCGTTATTTGCTCAGGTTGCTTGACACATGTCACTTTTTGAAAGAAATATTGTACATGTTTTGGATTCTCTCCAGGTGGCAGGTGGAAAGGTATAGTTACATGGGGTTTGTGACCTAAAGTAAGAGCCAGGTTATTCCTCAGCACACATTAATCCCCATCTTTTGACCCTTTACTGCAAGAAGATCTTCACTAGTTTCTCACTGAGATATTGCATTCCCTATATGCTTAGGGAAACATCCACCTGTCATGGGTGATGGGGCACTATTGCTTCACGCTGTGTCACCACTGCCTGTGGTGTGGTGTGGAGGATGAATACTGGACATGGACTAAAAAAATGTGTTCTCAGCTCTGTCCCTTACCAGGGGCCTAGCTGTGACCCTCAGGCAAGCCCCTTCATTCATTCCTCCAGGCCTCAGTTCCTCCTTCAGTAAAATAGGGGGTTAGACTAGAGGAGCTCTGTGGACCCTGCCAAGGCAAACATTCTGATTGTATTTTCTGCTCCCATCCCCCTTCCCTTGCCCTCACTTGGATTGGAATGTGACCGACAAATGCTTCCAGCGACCGTGCTAGGGTCCTGAAAAGTCACCTGTCCCTTTTCTTCCACCAGAAAGAATTATGACAAAAACAAACAAACAAACAAACAAACAAACAAACAAACAAAAAAACCCAGCCTGTTTTCTTTGAGTTTCCCTGAGGAAGATTTGTTTTCCAGACTCTAGGAGGTTTTCTTAATGTAGGTCTTTAACTAAAATGCCTCCAGTTGTAATTTAGTGCCTGTTTGCTTTTGTCCTGCTGTTAGTATCATTCTTGTCTGGTTATTCATAGGAAAACTTCAGACAAAATCAAAATTGCAATAGGATGAGGAACATTTTCCAAACGAAGATAGTAGATCCAGATTTCTCATTGTCTATTCATGAGTTCACTTATTAGCTAATTCCTTCGACCCAGAAACCAGGGTGCCTGTGTACAAGTCACTGCATGGAAGATGTGGGCTCCCACCCTGACCTGGTCTATACTATAGATAAAAGTGCCATTAAAGGTCAGGGCCTGCCCCATGTGTACCACGTTCATAGTTAATCTTTACAACAACCGTATGACGTAGGCATTTATTATGGAATTCAATTGCTTTTGTCTGCCTCATCTTTAGACTGGAGAGCCTACACAATCCCCCTTCCCTAATCATTTTGTTTACCTAATTTGGGGACACTTATTATGCGCTAGGCATTAGGGTTATGACCAAAAAAACAGAAAGGGTGTATCTGACAGGTCTGCCAATCTGTTAATCATAATCCCCCCCAACTCCTCCCAAGTGTGTGACTCAAACTCGGCCCATCATGAAACTTTGTGTCTTTTTCGATAGTGATTGGGCTGGGGGTTGGGAGAATGACCAGTAGGGCCCGTTAGAGTTTCATATACCGTATGATCTGATTCTGGTTGCTGGAAAAGACAGAGTTTCTCTTTATTCATATAAAGATTCAGATGTGTATGTTACCTACTCCACTATTATGCTTTGTAGTTTCATAAACCAATAAAATCTCTTTTTGTTTAAATCATTGGTTTGAACCATATAAAACTGCCATTTTTTTCAGATTAGATGTGAACAATTTCATCTGGTTTAACCTAATGATTTGAATTTCTGCTGCCTGTGATGGAAAGAATCCCCATTAATGTGGTGGTATTGTTATCTCCCATGCAGATTAGGAAAATGAGGCCAGGTGTATTTATTTACCCCAGGTCATTCAGGTACTAGGCATAGCAAGAACTGAAACCCAGGTAACTTCAAAGCCTCTGTTCTTGATGACTCCAGTGCCATCCCATAAAGTCAGACAAGGACTGAAGAGAAGAGACTTCTCCTCAAGGAGCGGTCCGCCGGCAGTTGCCTATCAGTAAACTCTTTGCTACTGGTCCAAGAGGAGGTAAGAAATAATGAATCAGAATGTAAATCCAATGTCACTGAGCATACGCTTTAAGTTCAGCTGACATTTGTTTTTTCAACTGCCAGACTTTCTTGATAAAGCAAGCAGTGCACTGACTTACATTCTGATGCATGCTCTTTATCCCCTCTTGAGCTGCCATCAAACGACGGACCGGTACTTGGAGGAGCACTGGTAGAGGACCGGGTTTGCTGCCCACCTGACAACCATCCTCCTGTCTCTCGGGACTTCCACAGAAGCCACGTCTATACCATGCGACCCTGTCCCCCTCTTCTGTTAGTCATAACTGATTTATTCAGGTCATTTGTGTGAGTCACGCTGGACCAACCAGATTTTCTTGTTTAAGAATATAGAATCTAAAAAAAAAAGAAACAAAGGAACCAGGAGGTGTTGGTTGCTGAGCTACAAAAATAGAAGAATGAGCCCAGAAACTCTTGTTTTCATGTCTCTGGAACTGGTGTGATTTTTGACTTCTGAGGAGTGGGTGTTCAGTCTTACATCTTGTAAGGTTATGAGTGTCCTTTCAAGTAAATTCCCTTTGGTCTTAAGCTAGCCAGAGTTGGTTTCAAGAGAACTTTAATAGTTTTGAAAAATATAGGCAAGACCACCGGTTTCACGACTCAGAATTCTGTTTATGATTTCAATTATGTGTTAGCCTGGCTGACACCATCCTCCATGATTTTAGGTCTCAGTAATAGCTGGAAACACTGCTACCTGAGCCAGGGGGCCCCACTGTAAAACGGAAACAAAGATGTACATAACCAGTTACCCCTGGCAACTATAGTTACTCCGATAAAGACTAAACATCTTAATTAAAGCAAATAAATAAGCAACCTTTGTCTGTTTAACTATGGATAAATAGGAACCAAATGATTGAATTAACTCATTGCTAACTTTAGGACCAGTACTGCTCTGGGGTGGAGCACTCACATCTGCCCATCTATCTGGCTCTCAAGGAATGACGGTGAGCTCTGGGAAAATAAACGTTATCTCAACCTGCCAAATGCGAGCAACGGTTTCCTGAATTCACGTTGGCTTTTTGGGAAACAACAACAACAGTGGAAACAACCTAAATCCTCTTGTTACGTGGCCATATCTTTTTTAGATGCAATGTTTGATTTAAACAAATACTTTGGTCGTCTCCTGAGATCATCTCACTCGTTGAGGCTCCAAGTCCCGATAGAAGCAGACCCTTCCGGCTCAGTGAAGGAGGCAGTGAAAATGGAGGTTTGAAGCTGCATCCTGAGCAGCGTGGAAGGGGCTGCATGGAGTGATAGCAGAAGGAGAAAGGAAGCAAAGCACCATGTGCCCGCTGCTCTTACTTAAGTGGAGGAAAAACAGTGCTGCAAGGTGTTGGGGCGGGGGGGCTTCAAAGCTTGAAGCTTTCATCATTTATTTCTGAATCCGGACAATTGTCTCCTCTGTGCTTACCTAGAATCTCTGTGATCTTGGTTCTGAATAGGTTAATCTATTTTTAAAGGGTATCCAAATGCTATTAGGATAATTCTTGCATTCCTTTGCTCTTTCTATTTAAAAATTAAAGTGCTCGCGGTAATAGATTTCTCTGCCAGTATAGCCAAGAGGATCGCCTACAGATGCTCTCTGAGTAGAAAAAACCCTCGAACTTGAGATTCAAATATCTGTGCTTATCATTTTCTCCGTTTAAAACCTCTTCTTAGTCTCTGTTTAAATTCTAATGATTTAGGTGCAGAGTTCTTTTTTCTTAATTGTATTGCTGGACATATATTAGGCATAATCTATAAGATTTTCAACATGATATCATACATCCAGCATTTTTATTGTACTAAATTTCAGGGCTAATTTAAGTTTAAACTCTTTATTTTAGAAAATCAGTAACAGCAACTAATTAGCACATCTCATTCTGGATGTATTTGCCAACCAATTTCAGAGACTCATTTGCCTGTTAAGAGATTTTATTGAACACCAGCACCACAGACTCTCCTTTTTTTCTAGTAAACAGCTCATGCTTATTATCTTATTACAGGAATGCCACTGGTTAAATCAGGCTCTGAATATAAATAGCCATATTACTGCCATCAGCCATCAATGTTTATTTAGTGGCTGTGAGTCATGCATACCTCTTTGATCGGCTTTGGAATGAGCCGTTGCAGTTTTTGTTCAAAAAGGTTATTTGCAAAGGCTACAGAAGTATCAGTTAGATTAAACATGAAATTAATCAGTGTGGAATTTTATCAGCCATTTCTGCCACCAAACACCAGGTGTCAAGAGCATGTGCAAATGAGGGCTGAACATAATGAAGCTGGGGGACAGCTTAGTAGGGAGGTCAGAAAAGATTCCAAGAGGTCTACCATGCTCGGGGAAGAGAGATGAAGGGAGGGAGGGAGGGAGGAAGGAAGAGAGGGAGGAAGGAAGGAAGGAAGCAAAGAGAGAAAGAAAGAAATATGGAAGGCCTATGGAATCATCTGGAACTCATTGGCAGTTTCACACTGCATATCTCATAGCACAGTATATGGAAAGAGAATCAGGTGACCTGAGTTAGTGTGAGCTCTGCCCTGTCCTACCCAGTGGTCTTTGGAAAACTGTTTAATATGCATATATGTGTTACAAAGCATGTATTTTTATAACCTATGATAAATTTGTACAAAAGCGTATTTTTCACCTCAACATTTCTTGAGGCTAAAAATATCAGCGAGAGACCCAAGATAGCTGTCATGTGGTTTTAGTTGATGAAACTAGGTTGGCGGAGGAGATGAGGCCCTTTGACTGGAGGGCTCATTTAAAGCGGGTCCATTCAGGGGCGCCTGGGTGGCGCAGTCGGTTAAGCGTCCGACTTCAGCCAGGTCACGATCTCGCGGTCCGTGAGTTCGAGCCCCGCGTCAGGCTCTGGGCTGATGGCTCAGAGCCTGGAGCCTGTTTCCGATTCTGTGTCTCCCTCTCTCTCTGCCCCTCCCCCGTTCATGCTCTGTCTCTCTCTGTCCCAAAAATAAATAAAAACGTTGAAAAAAAAATTTTATAAAAAAAAATAAAGCGGGTCCATTCAATTGTTCAACATTTAGTGGGTGCTGCAGCCAGTCAGGCACATGTGCTGAGGGAGGCCTGTAAATAACGATAACACACCATGTTTTGTACTAGGATGATCGCCACTCTAAATTCCTGGTGACCTCACTCTCCACCAGCTCTCATCACTGCTTAGCGATTCTGCAGTATTCTGCTAGGCGACTCACCCTGCTGGTGCCTCAGTGCCTGTTTCCAATGTTCTCCACTGTCTTCAAGCTTCCGGCTTTCCCTGAGTTCCTCTTCCTCTCAGCAGATGATCTAACCTTGGCTACAGTGAAAATGAATTCACCTACATTCACGCTCATCTTTTCCTTATTCAGTCTCACCATAGGGAACGTCTTCCCTCTTATAGCGGGCGATCCTTCTTCTGTGATTTGGACCCCATTTCTTCCCAGCGTTCTTTTGTCCTCCCGGAATCTTCCCTTCTTCCCTCTCTCACTGGCTCTTGCCTGTCAGCAGATAAAAATGTTTAGTGTTTCCAAGTTAAAAAAAAAAAAATCCTCCTTTGAGAGTACTTCTTGCCAGGAACTTCCTTCCTCATCACAGCTCTTTGAAAGAATTTCCCCCCTAGAACTCTGACTTCCTCAGGTTCTGCTTGACCTTGAGTCAGGTTTTCTGGGAGACTCTGACCCAGAGATTTGTATGAGGGTGGTATATGGAGGCAGGTGTTCTAGAAACCACCTTGGGAGTGGGATGAAGGGGGCAGGATTGGCAATGTAGGTACAACAGTGGCATCATCCAACTCTAGGAAACTCTAGAGCTGACATGGCCTCTCAGAGATGACCTGAATTGAGGCAGAGGGGACAGGCCTTTGCACCCCACAACAGCCTGTCATTGGATGCACAGGACAGGTGTATAGACTTGGGCAAGGCCACTTCCTTTGATAAAGGGTAATTCTTGGAGGGGGATTTGGCCATGGGCCACCAGCAGACAAAGACCAGCAGTCCTTGCAGCTGGGGGAATGAGTGCTTCATCCCTAGATGGGGTTTGTGGGTGGCATAGCCCAGTATACACTGCTTGCCCAGCCTTCTAGAACCTGGCTTTCTCTTGAGCTCCAGACAATATTTATATTCAACTGCCTATTGGATATTGCCATCTGGACACCTCACAAAAGCCAATCAGACATATTCACATTTAACTCATCACTTTCTACCCCTCCACTCACTCCTTCTTAGGGTTCTTTGTCTTGGTAAATGGAAGATAGAAGATAACTTGTGAGGGTTATCCTTTGTCTCCTTGGTAGGTTACTTCAGGGTCTGTTTGTTCTTTGCAGCCCTTCTAAGGAGTCTTGTGTGCTGAATAAACATGCCCACTAAAGAACCCACCCACTGTCTGTTTTTGCATCCTGTCATGAAACAGGAGCCAGGCTGTCAAGGCAGCACACTGCATTATGGTACAGCTGTCCTTGTTCACTTCACTTGTCTTCATTCTCACTTCCTTGGGCTTGCATCTGCCAAATATATTGTTATGGCCTTAACTCTGGTCTCAGGCCTTGCTTTCTGAGGACCTGTGAAAAGATACCACCTTTTCCCTGATGGCCTGTTTTCCAGTAAGTCCTACTGATCCTAACTTCTAAATAACTCTTCAGTCTATTCTTTCGTCAACATCTCCATTTGCCATCACCCTTAGTCAAGCACCATCAGCTCCTCTTGGATTGTTTCCTCAGCCTCCTAACCAATCTCCAGGCTTGCTTCCCTATAAGCTGTTTGCTACTGTCTAGCCCTGACACATAGTAAGAGCTTAATATTAGTTGCAAGAGTGAATGAATACCTGAATAGGTGTATCACAGCGTGCTGCGTATTGTAACTGAACTACTTTATAACCTTGACATAAGATTTTTTTCTAGAATTTTTTAACATTTCACACTCGATCTTCCCCTCTAGGAGAGATCACATACTAGTGGGCCATCTGGTGACCTCATAGATAGGCCCAAGGGCTTTAAGATAGGACCCTAGAATTCTTTTTCTCTGCTTAAACTGAGTTATAGTTGAAGTTGTCTTTTTTTCTTCCTTCCTTCCTTCCTTCCTTCCTTCCTTCCTTCCTTCCTTCTATCCATCCATCCATCCATCCGTCCATCTATCCATCCATCCTAGACTGGGGTAATCTATATAACACTTTTACTCTTCTGTGCTGTTCTTTGTTCTTCTGCTTCTAAGATTTCATGGGTTTTTAGGTTAAGTGAGTGGTAATAGATGTGGAGTTTTTAGAGCTGTGCTGGGTATGTACTAGGGACAAAGTAAGTTTTAGTCATCACCATTACCATTATCATCCTGTCATGCAGTTTTTCCCTCCTATTTCCTTTCCATTTCCCGAGGTTTAAAATGGTTTTAAAATACTTAAATTGGGGGCGCCTGGGTGTCTCAGTCGGTTAAGCGGCCGACTTCGGCTCAGGTAATGGTCTCGTGGTCTGTGAGTTCGAGCCCCCACATTGGGCTCTGTGCTGACAGCTCAGAGCCTGGAGCCTGTTTCGGATTCTGTGTCTCCTTCTCTCTGACCCTCCCCCATTCATGCTCTGTCTCTCTCTGTCTCAAAAATAAATAAACGTTAAAAAAAACTTAAAAAAATATTTAAATTGAGTAAATTGAGTAAATTCTATATACAGCTCTCCTAGGAAACAAAATATGGTAGAAATCTAACTGGTCATCAACCTAAAATTGGCACTGTCCAATGAGTTATGTAGTGTCTGTACGCTATGTTTTTGTGGATATAAAATACAACTTAAACCTCAAGATTTAAGAATTAATATTCAATTTAGGAAACTTACAAAGTAAAAATAATACTAGTTTTCTTCAAGCCTTCATGTTCAAATTATAATTCTTACTTTAAAAGTAAATATAATAAATCCAGGGAGGTATTTGATTCTAATTTGATTGAGTAGCTGAACAGACCAAATTCCCTAAAACATTCTGTTCTATTTACATCACAATTTTTAAAATTCCCTTGAACATTTTAAATTGCATTTATAAATTGCATTTATAAATTGAATGTATCTGATTATTTAAGGCGCTTCTACTGCCCAACCTGCCCACCAAAGCCTTTCCAGCTCTAATTAAGCTAATTAAGTTAATGAATGTGGTCCATCTCAAGCTAAAATCCATCCACTGGAATATCCATTCCAGTTTTGCTTACAAACTTTGCGTAATTCTCTTTATCTTTCAACTAAAGAGCGAAGTCTAAAATAAACTACTCAGTGATACATTTCAGATTAGAATCGAAGACCAAATCTATCAAATTCCCTAAAATCTCCTAAACACTTCAAATACTTCAAATATAAAATATACACAGATCATTCCTAAGTGCATGAATAAACTATTAGTAGCAAACTATGAGTATGGTCTATTTCGTCATCTCTATATTTAATTCTAAACATTCCAGAGTTGACAGATAGCTTTTACCATCTCAAGCAAGTTGGTGTTGCCTTTGGACAGGAATTTTGGCTGGGATACAGTTGTAAGGTCTGAATGCCAGGGTGCCCTGTCTGGACACTGAACGAGATGCTGAGCACCTTTTGAATAGCCACAGTAATAACAAAGGGATTCCTTGTTTTTGCCCTGCACATGTAATGCCCGAAGTTCCAAAACCTCCCACAAAAGTCCACCAGAGTCGTAAGTCAAAGCCAAGCGGCAAGGGTCGTTTATTGCAGGTTCGAACCTGGTCCCCTGCGCACTCGTCGCCGGTGACGCAAGAGGCCTTGATCAGGGTTGGTACAGCGTTTTTATAGACCGAGACAAACAGCACAGGGGAGGTTTCAAATTATGAGGGGTCTGATTGGTTGATTTTATTTTATTTATTTTTTTTAAATTTTTTTTTCAACGTTTATTTATTTTTGGACAGAGAGAGACAGAGCATGAACGGGGGAGGGGCAGAGAGAGAGGGAGACACAGAATCGGAAACAGGCTCCAGGCTCTGAGCCATCCGCCCAGAGCCCGATGCGGGGCTCGAACTCACGGACCGCGAGATCGTGACCTGGCTGAAGTCGGCCGCTTAACCGACTGCGCCACCCAGGCGCCCCTGATTGGTTGATTTTAAAGTAAGGACATTTGTTGTTCTCTGATTCTACTACACAGCGGGTTACATTCAGGAAAGGCTTCACAATGCTTGTAGCAAACAGCAAGCAAAACAGACTTCTCAGCAATTGTATTTCTTA
>NW_024412396.1:12635198-12639042 GCF_014898765.1 Herpailurus yagouaroundi | reverse complement strand
CCTAGCTTTAAACTAAGGCAGGGCTGTCATTTGGATTGTTCCTTTCACACACGGGGCTGTTTTCACAGCTGACCATCTGGTTTCAAATTAGACCATTATCCAATTCTTTCTTCTGATGCAGAGCCCATAGTTCTGGCTAGTTTACCTGTTGATAGGTATTAATTAATCTACTTACCACTGATTAACTTGAAAAAATTTTTAAATTTACCTTTCATATTTGAGTATTGGCCACAATCCTAAAGATATTTATACTGTCAGGCTCATTCTTGTCATTTGTGGGAAAGGAAGAGGAAAAAAAGATACATTGAACATACTTTAGGTACAAAACACATGTCATCATATATGTATATATGTTATTTAATCCTTTTCACAGTTGTGTGATGTAGGCACAATTATGTTCATTTGACAGAAGAGAAAACTGAGGTTCAGACAGCTAAGTAGCTATTAAGTCACGAGCAGGGTTACAAGCCTAGTTCTGATTCTGTAACCCCCAGTTTGTGCTCTGTGGGGAACTTCATGTAAGCCTCCTGAGACTTCTAGCTAGGAATCGAGTTTGGCCACACATGCAGAACGTTCTTGGGGTTGTGTTTTTTAAAAAATTATTTTTCCTGCTCTCTTTTTCATAATAAAACAGTCACAAAGAGTTTGAGGCCATGGCTATGAGTTGAACATCTGACACTCGCTCTTTCCTTCTGGGAGGGATCACACATTAGGTGATCTCAGAGACAGAGGCCAAAGGGTTTTGAGATAGGAGACTAGAATTCTTTTTTTTTTTTTTTTTGTTAATAAAGTACAGTTGAAGCTTACTCTTCCCCCGCCCTCCTCCCCTCCCGCCTCCCCTCCCTCCTCCCCTCCCTCCTCCCCTCCCTCCTCCCCTCCCTCCTTCCTTCCTTCCTTCCTTCCTTCCCTCCCCTTCCCTCCCCCCTTCCTCTCCTCCTTCCTTTTCCCTCTCTGTTCTCCCCCACTTCCTTTCCCTTCCTCCTTTCCATTTGGAAATAATTTCAAGCTTTTAGAAGAGTTGTAAGAATAGATTTAAAAAACCTTCCATATTCCCTTCACTCAGATTCACCGGTTGTTAATATTTGTCGTTCTCTGAACTCTTTGAGAGTGTGTGGCACACATCATACTTCTTTGCACCTGCATACTTTGGTGTATATTTCCTAAGAATAAGGATATTTGTTAATACAAGTACAGTTCAAATATCAAATCAGGAAATTTAGAAATTGACATAGTATCTAACTTGCAGATCTTATTTAAATTTCACCAGTTGTGTCCCTTTTAGCAATTTTCCTTTTCTGGTTCACAATCCAATACAGGATGAAGTATTATATTTACTTATATGGCTTTTTCTTTTTTCTTTTTTTTTTTTTCAACGTTTATTTATTTTTGGGACAGAGAGAGACAGAACATGAACGGGGGAGGGGCAGAGAGAGAGGGAGACACAGAATCGGAAACAGGATCCAGGCTCTGAGCCATCAGCCCAGAGCCCGACGCGGGGCTCGAACTCCCGGACCGCGAGATCGTGACCTGGCTGAAGTCGGACGCTTAACCGACTGCGCCCCTATATGGCTTTTTCGTTTGCACAGTCTGGAATGATTCCTTGGCTTTCTCTGCCTTTCATGTCATTGACATTTTTTTTTTTTTTTTGAAGAGTATAGGTCATATATTTTCCAGGATAGTTCTCAATATGAGTTTGTCTAATGGTCCATCATGATTAGATTTAGGTTATGCCTTTTTGGCAGGAATCCTACCTAAGTGATACTGTGTCCTTCTCGGTGTGTTCTGTCAGGAGGCACTCGGGGTCAGTTTGACCCATTATTGATGATGTTAATTTTGATCACTTGGTTAAGGTGGTGGTGTCTCTGCCAATTTCTCTCTTGCAAATTTACGACTTTCCCCTTTGTAATTAATGAATCTTTTGTAGTAGTTTTTTGAGACTTTGTAGATAAACTATTTCTCATCAAGCTTTTACCTACTAGTTCTACCATCCATTAATGATCCTTATCTGTATCAATTATTACTGTGATAGCTGCAAAATGTTGATTTTCTAACTCCATCATTTTTTTCCTACATTTATCAGTTGGCATTAGAGGGAGCACTTACTGGTATCATTTATTGTAAGTCTGGGCTAGTGGGTTCTTATTTTTGTTCAATGGGTTATTGTTCATTACTATAAGTATTAATTTTGGTGTTCAAACTGTCTCAGATTTGACCAGCAGAGGCGAAGTTAAGCTGGTTCTTGTGTTCTTTTAACATGTCCTCATTATTTGGGCACTTGTTTACTTTCTGACACAAGATAGTCCAGACTCATCTTTTACGTCTCTGCCTATGCCCTTGAATCAGTTGTTTCTCCAGAGAGCCCTTGTTCCTTTTAGTGGGGAATGTTGTCTAGAAACCAAGCTTTGGATGCTCCTGGAGTGTCAAAGCTGTGAGGCCCTTTCAGCAGACAGACCTAAGAAATAGACACACACATCTAGTTCTATGTTCATATCTATGTTAAAGCTATAAATTCATACTGTGCACAAACACACACAAATAAGCATATCTATTTCTATATTTATACATACACTAAAAACTACAGATTCATACTGTATCCAGTTTTAATCCAACAACACAGAATTCTTTAAAGCCTACCCCCTCCATATTTGTGTATCTTCCCCCAAGGCGAGAAATCTGGTTCCCCACATCCTCAAAATATTTATCCATTTGCTCCATTTTACAACACAGAAAATAACTTCGGAATTATGCATCCATACCACTGAGAAAAATGTACACACTAAAGTGGAGGTCAGTGTTTGTAACTTGTTTTAGTCTTTAGATCGAGGTTATAGAAGCAAAGTATTATGTTCAAAAGGTATTTGGCGGGGCGCCTGGGTGGCGCAGTCGGTTAAGCGTCCGACTTCAGCCAGGTCACGATCTCGCGGTCCATCAGTTTGAGCCCCGCGTCAGGCTCTGGGCTGATGGCTCAGAGCCTGGAGCCTGTTTCCGATTCTGTGTCTCCCTCTCTCTGCCCCTCCCCCGTTCATGCTCTGTCTCTCTCTGTCCCAAAAATAAATAAACGTTGAAAAAAAAATTAAAAAAAAAAAAGGTATTTGGCTTAATTTATTTTTCTTCTGTGTGCTTAGGTTATTTGTTTGAAATATAGTGAGACTCCTGTTTCTGTTTGTATTCCATTTTAGATTTTTCATCCATCCCAAATTTTATGTATTTGAGTAAATAGAAAAGTAATAGACTTCCAAAAGCCAAAAGGATACATAAAAAAGGATATTCCAGGAACGTGGAGTGTTCCTTTATCCCTTTATACCTTGTTTTTACCCACTGAATACACAAACTCATTAGTTTCTCCTTTATTTGTGCTGTGATTCTTTCTGTGAAAATATGTAGATGAATGTCTGTATTCTTTTATCACCTTTATTTTCTTACACAAAAGGTAACATACCATCGATACTATTTGTACCTCACTGTTTTAAAGCTAAATCTATATTCTGTAAATCACTCCATATCATTTCAGAGAGAGCCTCCTTATTCTTTTTTATAGCTGTACAGTACTCCACTGAATGGACGTGCTGCAGTTTGATCAACTACTTATTTTTGTCGATACGGCTTTTCATTATGGTAGAGGTATAGTTTCAGGGCAAAGTGATAAAAGTGGGTCAAAAGGTAAACATACATGTAGTTTAGTTAGACACTGCTAGATTCCCTTGTATAAATGTGTATCATTTTGCATTTCCACCAGTAATTCATAAGAGTGACTATTTCCCCAATGTCTCGCCAGCAGAATGTTTGGTCAAGGCTTTTAAATTTTGACAACCTAAAAAAAAAAATTAAAAAAAAAAAAAAAAAA
>NW_024412396.1:12553145-12635098 GCF_014898765.1 Herpailurus yagouaroundi | reverse complement strand
GTCCCCCCCAAAAAAAAAAACAAAAAAAAAAAACGTTGAAAAAAAAAATTTAAATTTTGACAACCTGATAAGAAAAAAAATAAATAAATAAAAGCTATTGCAGCATTGTCTTATTTTGTATTTCTCTTATTATTTTGAAGCTGAACAGTTTCTATATGTTTATGATTTGTTTTTATTTCTTTTTTTGGTAAATTGTTGATATCTTTGTACAATTTTTAGACATTTATTCTTCAGCTTTTCAGGGTTCTACTTATATTAGGGTTATTAGGTGGATACCCCTAATATTGAAAGATCTCTCCATCTCTTTTATTGTCCATTTCTTTATCTTTATTTCTATATACTTTTTAATTTTTATTTTATTTTATTATTTATTTATTTATTTTTTATTTTTTTTTTCAACGTTTATTTATTTTTGGGACAGAGAGAGACAGAGCATGAACGGGGGAGGGGCAGAGAGAGAGGGAGACACAGAATCGGATACAGGCTCCAGGCTCTGAGCCATCAGCCCAGAGCCTGACGCGGGGCTCGAACTCATGGACCGCGAGATCGTGACCTGGCTAAAGTCGGACGCTTAACCGACTGCGCCACCCAGGAGCCCCTATTTTTTTTAAATATTTTTATTTTTTTATATTAAATATAATTTTTTGTCATATTGATTTCCCCACAACACCCAGCGCTCCTCCCAACAGGTGCCCTCCTCAATACCCATCACCCACTTTCCCCTCCCCCCAACACCCATCAACCCTCAGTTTGTTCTCGGTATTTAAGAGTCTCTTATGGTTTGCCTCCCTCTCTCTCTGTAACTTTTTTTCCCCCTTCCCCTCCCCCGTGGTCTTCTGTTAAGTTTCTCAGGATCCACATAAGAGTGAAAACATGGTATCTGTCTTTCTCTGCCTGACTTATTTCACTTAACATTATACCCTCCAGTTCCATCCACGTTGCTACGAATGACCAGATTTCATTCTTTCTCATTGCCAAGTGGTATTCCATTGTATATATAAACCACATCTTCTTTATCCATTCATCATTTGATGGACATTTAGGCTCTTTCCATAATTTGGCTACTGTTGAAAGTGCTGCTATAAACATTGGGTACAAGTACCCCTATGCATCAGCACTCCTGTATCCCTTGGGTAAGTTCCTAGCAGTGCTATTTGCTGCATCCTTTCTTAATAAAAACCCTTGAAAAAGTCAGGATAGAAGGAACATACTTAAACATCACAAAAGCCACTTATGAAAGGCCCACAGCTAATGTCATCCTCAATGGGGAATAACTGAGAGCTTTTTCCCTGAGATCAGGAACACGACAGGGATGTCCACTCTCACTGCTGTTGTTTAAAATAGTGTTGGAAGTTCCAGCATCAGCAATCAGACAACAAAAGGAAATCAAAGGCATCAAAATTGGCAAAGATGAAGTCAAACTTTCACCTTTTGCAGACGACATGATACCCTACATGGAAAACCCGACAGACTCCACCAAAAGTCTGCTAGAACTGATACATGAATTCAGCAAAGTCGCATGGCACAAAATTAATGTACAGAAATAAGTTGCATTTTTATACACCAATAATGAAGCAACAGAAAGACAAATAAAGAAACTGATCCCATTAACAATTGCACCAAGAATCATTAAATACCTAGGAATAAACCTAACCAAAGATGTAAAATATCTGTATGCTGAAAACTATAGAAAGCTTATGAAGGAAATTGAAGAAGATACAAAGAAATGGAAAAACATTCCGTGCTCATGGATTGGAAGAATAAATATTGTTAAAATGTCAATACTACCCAAAGCAATCCACACATTCAATGCAATCCCAATCAAAATTGCACCAGCATTCTTCTTGAAGCTAGAACAAGCAATCCTAAAATTTGTATGGAACCACAAAAGACCCCAAATAGCCAAAGCAACGTTGGAGAAGAAGACCAAAGCGGGAGGCATCACAATCCCAGACTTTAGCCTCTACTACAAAGCTGTAATCATCAAGACAGCATGGTACTGGCACAAAAACAGATACATAGACCAATGGAATAGAATAGAGACTCCAGAATTGGACCCACGAATGTATGACCAACTAATCTTTGATAAAACAGGACAGAATGTGCAATGGAAAAAAGACAGTCTCTTTAACAAATGGTGCTGGGAGAACTGGACAGCAACATGCAGAAGAATGAAACTAGACCACTTTCTTACACCATTCACAAAAATAAACTCTGGGGCGCCTGGGTGGCGCAGTCGGTTAAGCGTCCGACTTCAGCCAGGTCACGATCTCGCGGTCCGTGAGTTCGAGCCCCGCGTCAGGCTCTGGGCTGATGGCTCAGAGCCTGGAGCCTGTTTCCGATTCTGTGTCTCCCTCTCTCTCTGCCCCTCCCCCGTTCATGCTCTGTCTCTCTCTGTCCCAAAAATAAATAAACGTTGAAAAAAAAATTTTTTAAAAATTAAAAAAAACAAAAACAAAAAACTCAAAATGGATGAGGGACCTGAATGTGAGACAGGAAACCATCAAAACTCTAGAGGAGAAAGCAGGAAAACACCTCTCTGACCTCAGCCGCAGCAATTTCTTACTTGACACATCTCCAAAGGCGAGGGAATTAAAAGCAAAAATGAACTATTGGGACCTCATGAAGATAAAAGTCTTCTGCACTGCAAAGGAAACCATCAATAAAACTGAAAGGCAACTGACAGAATGGGAAAAGATATTTGCAAATGACATATCAGACAAAGGGCTAGTATCCAAAATCTATAAAGAACTCACCAAACTCCACACCCGAAAAACAAATATTCCAGTGAAGAAATGGGCAGAAGACATGAATAGACACTTTTCTAAAGAAGACATCCAGATGGCCAACAGAAACATGAAAAGATGCTTAACGTCACTCCTTATCAGGGAAATACAAATCAAAACCACACTGAGATACCACCTTATGCCAGTCAGAGTGGCTAAAATGAACAAATCAGGAGACTATATAGATGCTGGAGAGGATGTGGAGAAATGGGAACCCTCTTGCACTGTTGGTGGGACTGCAAACTGGTGCAGCCACTTTGGAAAACATTGTGGAGTTTCCTCAAAAAAATAAAAATAGATCTACTCTATCTACTTTTTTAAAGGACATAATTCTCAGGGGCACCTAGCTGGCTCAGTCAGTGGAACATATGACTCATGGTTTTGGGGTTGTGTGTTTAAGTTCCATGTTGGGTGTAGGGATTACTAAAAAATAAAATAAAGGACATAATTCTCTCTTTTGTCCCTTAGTGACACACTTTTATAGTAACATTGTTTTAGAGACTCTTTTTTTTTTAATGTTTGTTTATTTTTGAGAGAGAGAGAGTGTGAAAGTGCCCATTCATAGGGGAGGAGCAGAGAGAGAGAGAGAGAGAGAGAGAGAGAGAGAGAGAGAGAAAGAGAGAGAGGGAGAGAGAATCCCAAGTAGGCTCTGCACTATCAGCACAGAGCCCAACATCCAGCTTGAACCCATGTCATGAGATCATGACTTGAGCCCAAGTCAGATGCTTAACCAACCCAGGCGCCCCTGTTTTAGAGACCGTTAATGACAAGTATCTTTGCCTAGATAATTATTGGTGAACAGAGGCCCTGTGAAGATGTAGAAAATCACATTCACCTTCAACCTCGGGGTCTTTGCTAAGTGAGGCGTTGCTCATCCAGCACTTAAGGGACGATACCTATTGGAAAGGAAGGGGTGATGTGAAACCAAGGCATGTCACTGGCACATATACCAGAAACCCCCTCAGAGATCACACGGTGATCTGTAGATGAGCCTGAGCCTTCTGCAGGAATTGGCCCTACTGAAACCTCAGGCTGCCACACGTCTTGTCTTAGGGAAGGACTGGAAGACGTGGGGCCACAAGATTCTAGGCTGGTGATAGCAGCCGGGGTCCCTGTGTGTGCATCAGGTAAGAGATGGTCACATCATAGAACCAAAGAATTTGAGGCCTGTAGGAGAATTTACAGATTACCTGGACTCAGAAACAATCTGACCTTATTTCATAGGCAGGAAACAGGCCCTCACATGTAAGCAGCTTGCCCAAAGTCATAAATGTGACTTATAACTAAAAGGTCTTTTCAAAGGTAATCCATGTTGAAACATCTGCATTCAGATGAGTTTTATATTTTATTTATTTATTTATTTATTTATTTATTTATTTATTTATTTAACGTTTATTATTTTTGGGACAGAGAGAGACAGAGCATGAACGGGGGAGGGGCAGAGAGAGAGGGAGACACAGAATCGGAAACAGGCTCCAGGCTCCGAGCCATCAGCCCGGAGCCCGACGCGGGGCTCGAACTCACGGACCGCGAGATCGTGACCTGGCTGAAGTCGGGCTCAACCGACTGCGCCACCCAGGCGCCCCTATATTTTATTTATTTTTAAAAAATTTTAATGTTTATTTATTTTTGAGAGTGAGAGAGAGAGTGAGAGAGAGAGAGAGAGAGGGGGACAGAATCCCAAGCAGGCTCCATGCCATCAGCACAGAGCCCGATGTGGGGCTCAAACCCACGAACCATGAGATCATGACCTGAGATGAAACCGAGAGTCAAATGCTTAACCCACTAAGCCACCCAGGTGCCCCAAGATGATTGTATTTTAAAGGTGTCATCCTGGCCAGCTGCGTACTTAATTCTAACAACTGCCATGGCCAGAACTTTTCTGAAATTCTCTTAGCGAAGGAGAGCTGAAAATTTGCTTTGGCTGGTCTGTGCATTCATTCCTTCCTTCGCTTTAATAATACTGACACATGTTTCTGATTTCTTTTTTAGACTTGAGTCTAACACATACTCTTCCATCAGCACAGGTTTGTTGTTTGTTTTCAAAAATGGATCTCAGTGTAAATAATTAGGTTGGTTTTCTTTAGTTACATTCTTGTTTTAAGGATACACCCTAATTAGCTTAATTGGGCTCCTGTGTTTCCTCAGTCTCTTATACAACCCATTTCTATCTAGATTAATCTCATCCATTATGTTAGTGGTTCCCAAACTGGTAATCATCAAGTGTGATTGTTAGACATACATATTCAACCCCACGACGACATCCTGAATCAGACTCTCCACGTGATTGGAAATAAGAAATTTTAACAATTTAAAGTGAATGCAAATGTTGGAAAATGATGATTCTGTGTTAGTTTTGGGAGCTTAACTCTCGGCTGGCGGCTTCACCCCAGATCCTTACATGTGGATTATCCCTAGGTTCTGAGGGCGATGCCAGTAAAACTTTGCGGTCTATGGCAGAATTATGGGAATAAATATACAACTTCTCAACAGAGGCAATTCATCAATCTGTGGGAGGCTACTCTGAGAGGGAGAGAACTTCTCAGGGTGATGAGGCACGTGTCTAAGTCACAGTGCTTTACAGTGAGAGCCATTCTTCAGAAAATGCAGGAGGCTCTGGGTAGTCAGTTCTTCGTCCATTACAGAATTGGTTGACAAAGGCAGTCATTCCTTCAGTCATCAAGATCTGTTGACCAGAGCACTTGATCAAGCACCAGGACTGATTGATTGACATCAACAACACCGGTGTTCTGGTGAACAGACTGACATCCTGGCTGGGACTGCTTCTCATCCCCGTTGTCTTCCATACTACCACTGGGGCTGTCTGCTTAGACTGTCATGAATTCACTCTCTTGATTTCCGTCTCTTATCTTGGAACGTCTTGCTCTTCCCATTCTAACACTTAAAATTTAATAAATGTTTGCTGACTGATTGCTTTGTGTAAGGCACTGTGGGGTGGGGAAGCAAGATGGAAAGCCACTAAGAAAAATGAATACTCAGCCAAATTGTCGAGGCTAATAAAAATGCTTAAGCAACAGTTCCTGCTCTCAGGGAACTGAAGTTCACTAGGGGGATAAAACAAAGAAAGAACTATTAAAACTTGGCAATGAGAATAGGCAAGGAAAAAGCAGGTATAAGGCAAGTAGTTTTGGTGCAATAATTAAAATAGTTTGGTACTGACGTAAGAATAGATACATTAATGAAATTGAATAGTGAGCATAGAAATATACTCAAACATAAAAATAAATAAAATTTGATCATCTCGTTTTGAATTGGTAAGGAAAATACAAAATATTTAATAAATGATTGCGGGACAACTGGCAAGTCTTCTGGAAAATGAATTAAACTGAATCCTTACCACAGTCCTTACACAAAATTAATTCTAAATGGATATAAATGTAAAGAAACCATAAATGCATTACAGAAAACACAGGTGAGAGGCTTTCTAATTTTAAGTACAGGCAGCCTTGTTTTACTGCTGGATTGTGCTTTGTAGGTGCTGTGTTTTTTTAAAAATTGAAGTTTGGGGGTTCCTGAGTGGCTCAGCTGGTTGAGCATCTGACTTCAGCTCAGGTGATGATCTCGCAGTTTGTGAGTTTGAGCCCCGCATCAGGCTTACTGCTGTCAGTGCAGAGTACTAAGTTAAAAAATTTTACAAATAAAAATTGAAGGTTTGTGGCCACTCTGGTTTGAGCAAGGGCACCGGCACCATTTTTCCAATAGCATTTGCTCACTTCAAATCTCTGTGTCACATTTCAGTAATTCTCGCAATGTTTCAAATTTTTCATTATTATATTTATTATAGTAATTTGTGATCAGTGATCTTTGATGTTACTATTGTAAATGTTTTGGAGTGCCATGGATCACACTCATATACGATGGCACACTTAAATTAATAAATGTTGTGTGTGTTCTGACTGCTTCAGCAACCAGCCTTCCCCCATCTCTCCCCCTCTCCTCTGGCCTCTACTCATTGAGACATAACAATATTGAAATTAGGCCAATTAATAACCCTACAAAGGCCTCTGAGGGTTTAAGTAAAGGGGAGAGTTGCACATGTCTTACTTTAAATCAAAAGCTAGAAGTGATTAAGCTTAGTGAGGAAGGCATGTCAAAGACCACGATAGGCTGAAAGCTAGGTCTCTTATGCCAGATGGGACAAGTTGTGAGTACAAAGTAAAAGTTCTTGGGAGAAATTAGAAGTGTGACTCTAGTGAACTCACGAATAATAAGACAAAACAGTCTTATTGCTGATACAGAGAAAGTCTGAGTGGTCTAGATAGAAGATCAAACCAACCACAACATTACCTTCAGCCAAATCTTCAACTCTGTGGAGGCTGAGAGAGGTGAATATATTGCAAAGGAAAAATCTGAAGTGAGAAGAGTTGCTTCATGAAGTTTAAGGAAAGAAGCCATCTCTACAACATCAAAGTGCAGGATGAAGCAGCAAGTTCTCCAGAAGACATAGCTAAGATAATTAATGAAGGTGGCTATACCAAACAATAGATTTGCAATGTAGATGAAACAGCCTTCTATTGGAAGAAGAGTCCAGGTAGGACTTTCATAGCTAAAGAGGAGAAGTCAATGTCTGCATTTAAAGCTTTAAAGAACAGGCTGACTCTCTTGGTGGGGGCTAATGCGGTTGGTGATGTTAAGTTGAAGCCAATGCTCATTTACCATTCTGAAAATCCTGGGGCCCTTGAGAGTTACGCTAAATCTCTTTTGCCCATGTTCTATAAATAACAATAAAGCCTGGTTGACAGCACATCTGTTTACAACATGGCTTATTGAATATTTTAAGCCCATTGTTGAGACCTACTGCTCAGAATAATAGATTCCTTTCAAAATACTACTGCTTATTGACAAGTTACTGGGTCAGCCAAGAGCTCTGATGGAGATGTACGACATTAATGTTGTTTTATGTCTGCTAACACAACATCCATTTTGCAGCCTGTGGGTCATTTTGATTTTCAAGTCTTATTATTTAAGAAATACATTTCATCAGGCTACAGCTGCCATAGACAGTGATTCCTCTGATGGATCCGGGTAAAGTAAATTGAAAACCTTCTGGAAGGGATTTACCACTCCGGACACCATTTGTGATTCATGGGAAAAGGTCAAAACATCAACATTAACAGGAATTTGGAAGTCGATTCTAACCCTCATGGATAATTTTGAGGGGTTCAAGACTTCAGTGGAAGGAGTAACTGCAGGTGTAATCTCGTGATACAACGTTAACAAGTGAGGAGTTGTTGCTTGTGGAGGAGCAAAGAAAGTGGTTTCTTGAGGTAGAATCTTCTGTTGAAGATACTGTGAAGATTGTGGAAACAACAACAACCAAGGATTTAGAACTTAGTTGATAAAACAGCAGCAGGGTTTGAGAGAACTCTAATTTTGAAAGAAGTTCTGTGAGTAAAATGCAACCAGGCAGCATTGAATGTTATGGAGAAATTGTTGGAGAGGAAGCGTCAACCAAGTGGCAAACTTCATTATTGTATTATTTTAAGAAATTGCCACAGCCAGTGCCTGCTCTGGCAGCACATATACTAAAATTGGAAAGATACAGAGAAGATTAGCATGGCCCCTGCGTAAGGACGACACGCACCTTTGTGAAGCGTTCCGTATTTTTAAGTAGTTTTTGAAAATTAAAAAAAAAAAAAGAAATTGCCACAGCCACCCCATCCTTCAGCAACCTGAACAGTCAGCAGTCAGCAGTCACCAACATGGAGGAAAGACCCTCCACCAGCAAAAAGATTAAAACTCACTGAAAGCTCAGATGATGGTTAGCATTTTTTTAGCAAGAAAGTATTTCTTATGTACTTAATTTTTTAAGAAATTATTTATAAATTAAGGTATGTACATTGTTTTTTTAAACATAATGCTATTGCATACTTAGTAGACTACAGTGTAGTATAAACCTAACTTTTACTGAAAAATCAAAATATTCATTTGACTCACTTTGTTGTGATATTTGCTTTATTGCAGTGGTCTGGAACTGAACCTACATTATCTCTGAGGTATGCCGTAAAGTCTTTTCCAAGCATGAAAAAATAACCTAAAGGCATTTTTAAAAGAGTGATTTTCACTACATAAAAATCTAAAACACACCATAAACAAAGTCAAAGACCAATGACAATGGGAAAAATATTTAAATCACATATGGAAAATAAAGGGCTGATATTTATAATATCCAAAGAAATTTTACAAGTCTATAAAAAGATAACTGAACAGAAGTTTAAAGAGACATGAATTGTGTATTTATAAGAGAAAAATTACGAATGCAAATAAAAATACACTTCAATAATTAAAGAAATGTAAATGAAAGCATTTTTTTTGGCCTATTTGATTGGAAAATGTATTTTTTTAATTGACAAAATGTCCAGTAAGTTTTGTTGTAAATGGAGTATAAATTAGTGTATAATTTTAGAAATAAATTGGCAACTTTTATTTAAAATGGGAATGTGGCTTCTTTGTGATTCGGAAATTGTATGTTTATAAAATTACAGGTTTACTCCAATAACTGCAAAGGTGTATGTACAAGGTCATTCACTGCAGCACTGTTAATTAAATGAAACACTGGCAACAATCAATAAGGTTAAATAGATTATAGTACATGCATATGATAGGATAGAGTAACAATGCTCTGAACTGATGAGATCTGCAATGGGTAGTTGCTTAATTGAAAACTTTAAAATGGGGAATCATAAAAAATGAGTCATATTTACTTTCAACATAAAATTTTCACCTAAACTCTCTAAATGTAAAATCATTCATCAGTCCTTTTTTAAAAAAAATATTTATTTTTTAATTTACATCCAAGTTAGTCAGCATATAGTGCAATAATGATTTCAAGAGTAGATTCCAGTGATTCATCCCCTATGTATAACACCCAGTGCTCATCTCAACAAAGTGTCTTCCTTAATGCCCTTTACCCATTTAGCCCATCCCTCCCACCCTCTTTTTGACTGCCAAGTAATACTCCATTGTATATATATACCACATCTTCTTTATCCGTTCATCAACATTTGGGCTCTTACCATACTTTGGCTATTGTCAATAGCACTGCTATAAATATTGGGGTGCATGTGCCCCTTTGAAACAGCACACCTGTATCCCTTGGATAAATACCTAGTAGTGCAATTGCTGGGTCGTAGGGTAGTTCTATTTTTAATTTTTTGAGGAACCTCCATACAGTTTTCTAGAGCAGATGCACCAGTTTGATTCCCATTAGCAGTGCAAAAGAGATCCTCTTTCTCTGTATCCTCGCCAACATCTGTTGTTGCCTGAGTTGTTAATGTTACCCATTCTGACAGATGTGAGGCGGTATCTCATGGAGGTTTTGATTTATATTTCCCTGATGATGAGTGGTGCTGAGCATTTTTTCATGTGTCTGTTAGCCATCTGGATGTCTTTTTTGGAAAAGTGTCTATTCATGTCTTTTGCCCATTTCTTCACTGGATTATTTGTTTTTCCGGGTGTTGAGCATAGATTTTGGATGCTAGCCCTTTATCTGATATGCCATTTGCAAATATCTTCTCCCATTCTGTCGGTTGCCTCTTAGTTTTGCTGATTGTTTCCTTTGCTGTGCAGAAGCTTCTTATCTTGATGAGGGCCCAATAGTTCATTTTTGCTTTTCTTTCCCTTGCCTCCGGAGACTATTGAGTAGGAAGTATTGATCAATCTTTTGATGTTAAGAGAAGGTCTTTTCTTTGAGTAAGGGTTTGCTGACTAGAGTTCCACTCACCTTTCCTGCATGAGACCTATGATGTCTCTGCTCATCTTCCCAATCTTGTGTCCTACCTTTTTCCACCTTGCTCACATTGGCCTCCTTTAAGTTGCTCCAGTTGCTAAATTCCCACTAAATGGTCTCTGCAGTAGTTATTTTCTCCTTTCCTTTTTCTGCCTCTTTGCACGATTGTCTCTTTCCCATGCTTTAAATGTCATTCTAAATGTCTTTTTAGAGTTACCTTCTTTGATGACCTCAGTGTATCACTAGGGATAATTTTTCTTGCAGTAATTCTAGCTTAATTGACTTATATTATAAAAATGTAATTTATTGTCTCATCTATCTATCTATCTATCTATCTATCTATCTATCTATCTATCACCAGTCATAGATCTGACCTAAGAATACACCATAGCCATAGTTTAAACTAAATGACCAAGATTTGTCTTCTATTTTTCAGCCTACTTCCTTAGTGTTGGCTTGATTCTTCTCTTCTTTCCAATGGCTGTCAACAACTCATGTAACATCTGGGTACTAAGATAAACACAACTTGACTCTGATGGTCCTTATATGGGTCTTGTGCTCGTTTATCTTAGGCCATTTTTCCAAAAGCAGAGTCTGATGCATGTGTAAGGGCTCTATAAGAAATACCTATAAAGTGTCAAGTAACTTCTGACCACATAAGAAACTAGCAACCACTAATAAAGGAAATTCACAAATATGTGGAAATTAAAGAGCATACTCCTGAACAACCAGTGTATCAAAGAAGCCATCAAATGGGAAATAAAAACATCTTGAAATAAAGGAAAATGGAACTACAACATACCAAAACTTGAGGGAAGCAGTAAAAGCATTTCTAAGAGGTAAGTTTATAGTGATAAACACCAAATTAAGAAAAAAGAAAGATCTTAAATAACTTCAGGGAACTAGGGGGAAAAAAGAATAAACTAAGCCTTAAGTTAGCAGCAGAAATAACAAAGATAGGATTAGAAACAAATGAAATAGAGACTAGAAAAACAATACAAAAGAAAAAAACAACAGAAAACAATAGAAAAGAACAAAACTAAGAGTTGTTTTTCTTGAAAAGAGGAACAAAGTTGACAAATTTTTAGCTAGACTAAACAAAAAAGAGAAGACTTAAATCAGAAAAAAAAGCAGAAACATTACAGTTTTTGCTACAGAAATGCAAAGGATTGTTAGAGATTACTGCAAGCATTATACACCAACAAAGCCATAAGATAACCTAGAGGAAATGGATACATTCCTAGAAATAGACAACCTATTAAAAATTTTTTTTCAACGTTTTTATTTATTTTTGGGACAGAGAGAGACAGAGCATGAACGGGGGAGGGGCAGAGAGAGAGGGAGACACAGAATCGGAAACAGGCTCCAGGCTCTGAGCCATCAGCCCAGAGCCCGACGCGGGGCTCGAACTCACGGACTGCGAGATCGTGACCTGGCTGAAGTCGGACGCTTAACCGACTGCGCCACCCAGGCACCCCATAAATAGACAACCTATTAAGACTGAATCATGAAGAAGTAGAAAATCTGAACAGATTAGTAATGAGTAAGGAGAGTGAATCAGTAATCAAAAATCTCCCAACGAAGAAAAACTCAAGACCACAGGGGCTTACTGGTGAATTCTATCAAACATTAAAAAAAAAAAAATTAATACCAGTCTTTTTCAAACTTCTCCAAAAAAAAAAAACTGGAGAGAAGGGAATATTTCCAAACATTTCACAAGCCAGCTTTACTCAGATAGACAGACAAAGACATGACAAGAAAACTATAGGCCAATATCCCTGATTAGCATAGATGTAAAAATCCTCATCAGAATACTAGCAAACCAAATCAACAGCACATTAAAAGAATCATATGCCATGATAAGTAGGATTTATCTCTGGGATGCAAGGATGGTTCAACATATGCAAATCAGTAAATGTGATATTAACATAAAGGATAGAAATGATATGATCATCTCAATAGATGGAGGAAAAGCATTTGACAAAATTGAGCATCCTTCCATGATAAAAGCTGTCAATGTATTAGGTGTAAGGTAATGTATCTAAACATAATAAAGGCCATATATGACAAGCCAACAGCTAATGTATTCAACAGTGAAAAGCTGGAAGCTTTTTTTCTAAAATCAGAAACAAGACAAGGATGCCCACTCTTGCCACTTGTATTTAAAATAGTATTCAAAGTCCTAGTCAGAGCAGTTAGGAAAAAAAAGAAAAAGAAAGAAAGAGCATCCAATCAGAAAGGAAGAAGTAAAATTGTCACTGTTTGCAGGTGACATAATCTTGTATATAGAAGACTCTAGAGACTCCATCAAAAAACTGTTAAAACTAATAAATTCAGTAAAGCTGCAAGATATAAAAACATAGAAAAATCAGTTACATTCTATGCAGCGACCATAAACTATCTTAAAAAGACATTAAGAAGACAATCCCATTTATAATAACATCAAAAAGAATAACATACTTAGGAATAAGTTTAACCAAGAAGGTGAAGGATCTGTACACTGAAAACTATAAAACACTGATGAAAGAAATCAAAGAAGACACAATCAACAGGAAGTTATCCCATTTTCATGCATTGCAAGTATCAATTTTGTTAAAATGTTCATACAACCCAAGTGGTCTACAGATTCAATGTAATTCCTACCAAAATTTTAATGGCATTTTTTCACAAAAATATGAGAAACAATCATAACATTTATATGAAGCCATAAAAAAAAAATCCAAATAGTTAAAGCAATCTTGGGCCAGAAAAACAAAGCTAGAGGCATCATACTTCCTGAGTTCAAATTATGTTACAAATTGTAGTTATCAAAACAGCATGGTATGGGGCATCTGGGTGGCTTAGTTAGTTAAGTGTCTGACTTGGGCTCAAGTCATGATCTTATGGCTTGTGAGTTAGAGCCTCGTGTCAGGCTCTGTGCTGACAGCGCTGAGCCTGGTGCCTCCTTCAGATTCTGTGTCTCTGTCTCTATCTGCCCCTCCCCTGCTTGTATGTTCTCTCTCTCTCTCTCTCTCTCTAAAATAAGTAAACACTAAAAACAATTTAAAAAAATTAAAAAGATTCCAGCATGGTACAGGCATAAAAACAGATACATAGATTAATTGAAGAGAATCAAGAGCCCAGAAATAAACTCACTCATACACAGTCAACTAATCTTCAACAAAGGTGCTAAGAATACACAATAGGGAGAGGATAGTCTCTACAGTTAATTGTGTCAGGAAGACTGAATACACACGTGCAAAAGAATGAAACTGGACCATTTTCTAACACCATACACAAACATTAATTCAAATGGATTAAAAACATCAATGTGAGATCTAGAAGTATAAAACTCCTAGAAGAGAACATGGGAGGAAACCCCTTAGCATTTATTTTGGCAATGATTTTTTTTTCGATTTGACACCAAAAGCACAGGCAACTAAAGCAAAAATAAACAAGTGGGACTACATCAAACTAAAAAGTTTCTGCACAGCAAGGGAAACAATGAAATGAAAAGGCAACTTACGGAATTGGGGGAAATATTTGCAAATCATGGATCTGCTAAGAGGTTAATATCCAAAATGTGTAAGGAATTCAAACAACTCAGCAGGAAACAACAACAACAACAACAACAACAACAACAACAACAACAAAACAAATAACCTGACTAAAAACTGGTCAAAGGGCCTGAACAGGCATTTTTCCAAAAGACATACAAATGGCCAACAGGTACGTGAAAAGAAGCTCAACATCACTAATCATCATGGAAATACAAATCAAAACCACAATGAGATATCATGTTGCACCTATTAGGATGGCTATTATAAAAGTAAAAAGATAACAAGTGGTGTTGAGCATGTGGAGAAAAGAGAACACTTAAACATAGTTGGTGAGAGTGTAAATTTATACCGTCATTATGGAAAACTGTACAGAGTTTCCTCAAAAACTTAAAAGAAGAACTACCATATAAGCCAGCAATCCTAATTCTGTGTATATATCCAAAGGGAATGAAATCACTATCTTGAAAAGGTACCTGCACTCCCACGTTCATTGCAGTGTCATTCAGGTAGCCAACGTATGGAAACAGTCTACATATCTGTCAGTGGATGAATGCATAAAGAAGATGTAGACTATTATTCAGTCTTTAAAAAGAAGGACATCTGGGGGCACCTGGCTGGCTCAGTCAATGGAGCATGTGGCTCTTGATCTCATGTAAAGATGAGCTCTTGATATAGATGTAAATATTACTTTAAAAAAAAGTAAAATCTTTAAAATAAAAATTACATTTTAAAAAAAGGACATCTTGCCATTTGCGACAACATAGATGATTTTGGAGGATGTTCTACTGAATGAAATAAACCAGACAAAGACAAATACTGCATGATCTCACTTAGATATAGAATCTAAGTAAGTCAGACTCAGGGAGTAGAGTGCTGGTTATCTGGGGCTGGAGGGTGGGAGAGGTGGGGAAATGCTGGTCAGAATACAAACTTTCAGTTATAAGGTGATTAAGTTTTGGAGACCTAATGTGCAGTATGATGACTATTAAAGTCCTCCCTTCCTTCCTTCCATATTTGTGAGGGAGAGAGTGGAACAGGATAAGGAAGGGAAAGATACTGAATCTCAGGTCAATTCTAGCCTTGGCATGATGCACAGAGGGACCATAAACCACAATGCAAGGATAATGTAGCTTTTTTTTTTTTTTTTTAGTGTTTCTTTATTTTTGAGAGAGAGCGACAGAGTATCAAAGGGGGTGGGGTGCAGGCAGAGAGAGAGGGAGGCACAGAACCTGAAGCTCCAGGCCCTGAACTGTTAGCACAGAGCCCTGTGTGGGGCTCAGACCCATGAACCATGAGATCATGACCTGAGCTGAAGTCGATCACTTAACCCACTGAACCATCCAGGCACCCCAAGGGTAATGTAGCTTTTTGTGTCTATGTATCAGTCAGTTGTTGGCTGAGGACTGCTCCCAGGTTGGGCAGATCCCATCAGTCAGGGCAATGAATTCTCTGGAGACAAAGGGCAGGTGTGTGCCTTTAGCAGTCAATACAGCACCTGGGGGATATGTGTGCTGCCTGGCAAAGGACATCTGAACTGGGCACCACAGCATCTATCACACCATTGGGGCCAGGAAGATTGCTGTGCTAATTGGTTTAAGCCAGTTAGAGTCCACTTATGAGCTATGGAAGGGGTCAATCCCATCCACCCAACGTTGCTGAAAAATTCATGATAAGTGTAAGCACAGAAAATGGGAAGAATGGATGGTGATCAGGTATCCAAGATATGTTCATATACTTCCTACTCTTAATTAGTTGTTGTCGTATAACCCTGTTTATTTCCTTCAGAGCGCTATCCATAGACTATAATTCTCTTAATGATTGCTTGATTGCCTGTCTGACTCCTAGAATGTAAGTTCCAGGAAGATAGGAACCTCAGCTGTTTTTTGTTTTGTTGTTGTTGTTGTTGTTATTGTTTTGGTTCACTGTTGTAGCCTAAAAATCTATTGGCATGTCTAGTACTAAATATGTTGATTGCCTTCCAGATAGTACTCTAAATGTGCAAAGGCACCATTATAAGAAGGAAAAATGTTGTGTAGATAAAGAAGATAATTCTACACCATTAGTTCTCTAACTGTAGTCCCCAGACCAGCAGCATCAACATCACCTAGAAACTAGTTAGAAATGAAAATTCTTGGGGCGGCTGAGTGGCTCAGTCAGTTCAGTGTCCTACTTCAGTTCAGGTCATGATCTCATAGTTCGTTTCATGAGTTCGAGCCCCATGTCAGGTTCACTGCTGCCAACCTGTCGGTGCAAAGCCAGCTTCAGATCCTCTGTCCCCTTCTCTTTCTCTGCCCCTCCCTGCTTATGCTCTCTCTCAAAAAATAAATAAAATATTTTTTTAAAAAAAGAAAATTCTCAGGCCCCACTCTGGACCTAATGACTAAAAAACTCTAGGGGTGGAACTCAGAAATCTCTGTTCAGCAGGCCTGCCAGATGATTTGGATGCATAACAAAGTTTGGGAACTGCCAGTCTAGAACAGTTTGACTAAAATATGGGATTTATGCAGGGTGGGTAGTGGTAAATAAAGTGGTAAGAAAAATTTAGGACCATATTATTATCAATTTTAATGTAGTAAACAAGTACCCTATATGCTGTCGATTTGTTTTTACTTTTCTGAAATAAAACCTTTTGTTGGAAAAGCCATGAATTCTTTGAATTCTAGACACCCTTGTTGGTGTTTGGAAGGTAGGAGTGGGTAGGATTAATGGTGTTTTGGTTTTTCAGGACAGGAGGGGATATAATACTCCTGATAATTCATCCTCACCCTTACCTTCACCCACAGGCAGCTCCTTGCCCTATGCACACAATTTCCCTTTTTTTTTTTTTCAAGTGTATTTATTTATATTGAGAGAGATAGAGACAACACGTGAGCAGGAGAAGGGCAGAGAGAGAAAGGGAAAGAGAATCCCAAGCAGCCTCCACACTGTCAGTGCAGAAGCCCGACATGGGGCTCGAACTCACAAAACCGTGAGATCATGACCTAAGCTGAAAACCAAGAGACAGAGGCTTAACCGACTGAGCCACCCAGGTGCCCCGCAAAATTTCCTTTTCTTTATTCTTTTTTAAAATAAACTTATTTTTTAGCATGATTTTAGACTTAGAAAAAAATTGCAAAGATAGTCCAGAGAGTTCCCATATAGCACCCCACCTAGTTTCCCCTATTATTAACATATTCATTTGTGTGGCATATTTATTACAATTAATAACCATATTGATCCATTATTGATCCATTATTCTTAACTAAAGACCATATTTGATCCAGATTACATTAGTGTAATGTATATAATGTATGTATGTATATAATGTATATAATGTCCTTTTTTTTTTTTTTTCCTGTTCCAGGATCTACCCAGGATGCCACATTATATTTAATCATCATGTCTCCTTAGATTCGTTTTGGCTATTACAATTTCTCAAACTTCCCTCGTTTTTGACGATCTTGACAGTTTTGAGGAGTACTGTTTGGGTGTTTTGTAGAATGTCTCTCACCTTGGGTATGTCTGACGTTTTTCCTAACAATTAGATAGGGTTTGGTTCTTGGTTACAAGATTAACAGAGGCAAATTGTGTAATTTTTGGCACATCCTATCAAGGGTACATACTATCAACGTGATTTATCACTGTTGATATTGACCTTGATCTGAAGCCTCAGCTAGGGTATCTGTAGAAAGAGGATGGATTTATGAAATGGTACACAGGGAAAGTTTTCAGAACTTGAATTTTACTTAGATTTTGGGAAGATGTTTGTGGTAATGAAAAGGAGAGGAGGAGCCAAAACCTTTGCTTAGGGTACTTTTCTAGTATGCGTGACTGGGCCCATGGCTGGTGTTTGACAACTACAGCAGCTGGTCTTCCAGGTAAAGAAATTTGGTCTGTAGTCAGTTTTCTACTCGGGACCTGGGGAGAGTTCGGGTGAAGAGTGTTTCATGGTTGAAGCTCTCAGTGCCCTGGAACACAGGGGTAGAGAGTATGATTGGTACAGAGGCCCTACTGGCTATGTCTGCCAGTCAGATCAGCTAGCACAGTCCTTCCCAGAATGACTTAGACAGTCACCTGGAGGTGATATCAGGACCTTTCTAGGGCCTTAGGCTCTGGAGGGATGAGTCTGGGGATATTCCGCAGTCATATCCCAGCTGCTTAGTCATTTGAAAAAGCAATGGATGCCTGAAGTCAATTAGGAGATGTATAGCTGAAATTTTCCCACAGACAGATTGGCCATCTATTTCATAAGACGAATTTGACTATAGAAAGAATCAAAGGGCATACATTAAAATATTAATATTGTTTATCTCTGGGTGTGATGGGTTTTGGGGTTGTATGAGTTTTCTAGGGCTGCCATAACAGAGTACCACAAACTGGGTGGCTTAGAACAACAGAAATGTATTGTCTCATAGTCCTGGAGGCCAGAAGTCTGACATCAAGGTCAGCAGGACCGTGTTCTCTCTGAAGACTCTTGGGAAAGATCTTTCCTTTTTTCCTCGTAGCTTCTGGTGGTGGCCAACAATCCTTGGTTTGCAGCTGCAACACTCCAGCCTCTGCTTCTGTCATCACATGGCATTCCCCCTGTGTGTCATGGCCAAATTCCCTATTCTTTTTTTTTTTAATTTTTTTTTCAACGTTTTTTATTTATTTTTGGGACAGAGAGAGACAGAGCATGAATGGGGGAGGGGCAGAGAGAGAGGGAGACACAGAATCGGAAACAGGCTCCAGGCTCCGAGCCATCAGCCCAGAGCCTGACGCGGGGCTCGAACTCCCGGACCGCGAGATCGTGACCTGGCTGAAGTCGGACGCTTAACCGACTGCGCCACCCAGGCGCCCCTCCCTATTCTTATCAAAGCACAAGACATATTATATTTAAGTCCCACCCTAGTCCAATATAGCTTCTTCTTGATTATATTACAACGACCCAATTTCCATTCACAGGTCACTTTCACAGGTTCTAAAGAGACGTGAATTTGAACAGGGGTGGTTGGTATTTTCTTCTTCATATGTTTCTGTTTCACTTTGGTTTCTTTTTGCAACTTACATGTGTTACATCTATACCAGCAAAACAACAACAAAAAAACAAGCAAACACACAAAAACAAAAAAATGCAATCCGTACCACAAATGCTCTGAAAAATAATAGAAACTGCATTTGGTGTAGGGGCCAGAGCTGTCCTGCAATATGCAGGAAAGGTTGCTTATGCCAATGATGTTATCTTGTGCCAGGAGGCTTCCTACATAACCCAGCCAAACCCTGGTCAAAAGACAGGGAGGGGTGCTGGGGTGGGATGCCTGGGGAAATGTTTGGGCATCTCTGCTCAGGCCAGGGCTGAGGGTGGAGGCTTCTCTGTCTTGCTGTGGGCTGGGCTGCTGGCTTCCTAGAAATGGGCTTACCCAAAGAGATCATTTAGGCTTCCTGTGGCAGCACCCCCTTCCTGAACAAACACAGGAGAGCAGCTTCAAAAAGTGTGAATGTGATAACTAAAGCCACATTCACTCTGGCTGGGTAAATACTGCCTGGGAATCAGTCGCTGTTTTCCCAAACTTTCTTAGGTACTGGGGCCCTGCGGGGAGGTGACTTCTCTCATGACAGCCACACCCCAGGTCGCCCTTTATTAGTCACAGCACATGCTTTACTCTGCTTGGTTATGCTCCCCTGACGTTCTGCACGTCCCACCATCCAGCAGTACGTGTTTACCCCTCCCCAGGGCTGGCTGGACTGAACAACATTTTGTGCAACCCGTTCTAAAGGAGCAGCTGGGAATCAGGTTTAAATCATAGATATTCAGCACGGCAGAATTAAAAATCCCTTAGACGCTTTTGTTTATGGGTGCCAGGGAGAGAGAGCAACCAAGGGAGAAAGAAGGAATTCTTAGTGTGTTTCATTTAACCACAAATTCTGTCTGTTTCCTTCAGAAGGCACTGCTGTCCGACTGATTTTTCAAATGTAAGAGCATCCTGTTTGGAGATGGGGGCTTTGAGTGGATAATTCTGGCTATTAAGGAACAAAAACAACGGGTTTTTTAAGGGGGGGGATGGGCATTCTTCAAACAACTGTTCCTAGGCCTGAAAACTCTCTTAGAATGTCAATATCAAGTTCAGTCCCACGTGACTGAGGCAAAAGGCTTTCATCCTTTTTTCTACACAGCTATTTAACCCTTTACTAGGGTGAAGGACAGCCACAAGAGAAGAAATAAGACTTCTCTTCCTGATCCACATCTAGCCACAACTGATGGAGGGCTCCCATTCTGTACCGGGGCGGCCCCACCCCCAGCACCATTGTTCTCCTCCTTTCAGAAAAGAGAAAACAGGCTCAGAGAAGTTGAGTAGCTTGCCCCAAATTGTAGCTGTTGGCAAACTTGAGCCTCCATCTGAGTGACTACAAAGGCTGGATTCTTGACCATTACATCGAGCTGCTTCTAGAGAGGGTGACATCCACCAAAGTGTCCTCAGCAGAGGCTCAGGAGAAGAGCAGGCATTCACAGATGGGAGTTGGATATGCTTCCATTTCTATCTTTACTGTTCACTTACTGTGTGACGTTCCATAGCTCACTTACATGTAAGTTTGGTGTGTTTTCTTCCAGCATTAAAAAATTCACATAAATATTATATATACGGACTTTTTGTGTGGGCCTGCTTTATAGAAGTGGGATCACGCTGCGTGCATTATTTTGCAACTGTTTTTCAGTCAATATATTTTTGAGATTTACCCATTTTGACACACATAGATGTGATGGAATCCTTTTAATGGCTCTCATATTACTCCATTGTATGAATGTACGTTTTATAAATAAGTGCACTTAAATTTTCAGTTTCTTGCTATTATGAACAATATTAACATAGATATACTCAGGACTCCCACATTGCAGAGCCCTGGAAAGTTCCATTCCCATTTCTGTGCATGTACCTTCTGGAGTTCAGTACATACTCGGTGTACCTTGCTGTGCCTTGCTGGTGTCTCCTTCCTTCATTTTCTTTTTTTTTTTTTTTTTTTAAAAAATATTTATTGAGTGCCTAGTGAACCCAGGGCATTGTTCAAGTGCTTTGCTTGTATTAACGTATTTAGTTCTCCGCAAAGTCCTAAAAACTATTGTTTTTACCATTGTCATTTCTCAAACAAGGACAGTGAAGGGCGTTGAAGGCATCTGTTGGCTCCGAAAGCTGCAGAGCTGGCATGGGAACTCGGACGGCCAGGCTCCGAGTGCGGGTGTTGAACCATTACACTAATTCTCCCTTATGTTTCACTCTCTACTCGGTTGATGTTCACTCTCAACTGTACCCTGGAGAGTAGGGACCATGGGGGGCCGCTTATTTTGCATTCCAGTGCCCAAGCATGCCTCACCTCCCTTAGGGGCTCAATAATATTGTGTTTATCATTTTACTCTTTGTTCAGTGCTCCTTTCCTAATTCACATTTCCTCTTTCTCTTCCCCATCTAGCTCTTTCCCCTCATAAGCATCCTTTCTCCTGCCCTCTCCCCATAACATGGCTACCCCATGGCTTACAGGCTTTCAAAGATGACAAAGGCACATCACAGACCCATGAACAGGAAAGCTTTATAACTTGCCCTATTTGGGAGAGAATATTTTACCAAAGGGCAAAGGAGGACTTGACTTTTTTCTGCCCTCAGGAGGCCCAGTTTTGCAACCCTGTAGGTCTAGGGCTGAACAGGAGGCACTGCTGTGTTCACACGTTCAGTCAAGAGTACTTCTAATTCTGTCCTTCAGCCGTCAGGCACGTAGGCAATTTCCTCTTATAAAGTTGGTGGTTGTAACTAAACAGGTGCAGATTTGAGGAAATGCAGGCCGTCTCCACTAAACCCCGGCTGCCTGTGCGATTAGGTTGATAAGGGACTTCCCCCTCCCCCCTAATGTATTCACCCAGCCCCCCTCCCCCAGTCTGCCCCGCCAGGAGCCCCCACAGCTGGGCCCCACAGCCCAGGCGGGGAGGAACTAGCGAGTCGGGCCAAACGTGAGCAGGCGAGTGTGCGGCTCAGAGGAAAGCACACAGGGACAAGAAGGTCGAGTTCCCGCTGGGGAAGGACCACCGTCCAAGGCTCTGTCCTTCCCTTCACCCTGCCGCCCCGCTCCTTCCCGCCAGGCCAGCGCCGAGGGGGCGCTCGGCGGAGGGAAGGCGAACCCCACGGCCGCGTGGCTTTCCCGACGGCTACCCCCGGGGCCCCTCGCTCCGCCTCGGCCGCCCACGCGGAGAACAGCTCGGCGGATCGGCCCGCGGAGCTGGGCGGCGGGACGTGCGGCTGGCCGGCGCGGTTCCAGGGAACCCTCCCCGGGCTTAGGGGTGCGGCCGAGCGCGCTGACTCACGCTCTCGCTACGTGAGCGGCGAGCCGAGCCGGGCCGGGCCTGGCGGGGGTGGGGGGGAAGGGGGAAGGAGGGGCCAAGCCCGCGCCGCCCGCGCGCCCTTGTGGTTCTTCGCGGGCAGCTGCGCCGGGCCGCGCCGCGCGCCCGCCGAGGACTTCACCCCCGGGCTGGCCGCTGGGTGCCGATTTTGATCTTCCTTACGGCTTTATGGCCGCTGCGGGGCTGTGATCTTTGATCCGCAGCGAGGGCGCCCGGCAGTTTCTGCTAGGCAGGGGCCGCCAGAATCACGTTAGGTTCGCATGGGCGCAGGGCTTAGGCTCTCCTTGCTCCTGGGGGAGTCCACTGAGGCCGGAGGCCCGGCCTCTGGGTTTGCACTTAACAGCATCTTACCTAAGCAAAGAGCCGTCTAGTAGTCTACGGGCGCTCTCGCACTCTCTTTGTTTCATCTGATCCCTAAAACAACCCCGTGACATGGGAAAGATAGGAAGGGCAGGCACTGTTCAATCCATTTGACAGATGAGGAAATCAAAGTGTATGTTTAGGTATTTTATTCTTTGGTAAGAAAACAGTTGGCTGTACCTTAGACGTAGAAGTACTTAGTTCTTGGGTAGATAAATTTTATTGCTGGAATAGCCTATTTTAGCACCGTCTTCTGTTCTCCTGTGTTCACTGGGAAGACCAGTTAAAGAGGGGAAAAGGGGTCCTGGGAGTGAGGGGGAGTGCTCTGGGGGAGGGAGAGTTTATATTAATAGGTGAAATTGTCCCGCTGTCTACACAGCTGTTACCTTTTTGGTAGGCTTTAAATGGACACAGCTGAGTTTACAGTAAGACCAGTGTTCGCTGAATAACTGGCTAGTCCTCCTCAAATACACCGAGGGTGTCCTTGGATGCCTGCCATGGATGAGGGTCCTGCTGGTGCGGTGCACAAGAGCCGAACCCCGAGCACTAGGCCCACCTCTGAATCTTGAGGCTTTGGTCATTGCCAGTGACTCTGGGCAGTGTGACTGACATCATTGAGCTTCCTCGCACTTCGGGTTGCTATGAGGTTCAAGAGGAGAATGTATTCGAAGGAGTTTCCTTAACTACCATGGCCCATAGAAATGAGAGGCGGGATTCTTTTCCTTGGTCATACAATATCAGGGGTGAGAAGAGAGAGACATTGTCCACTTCAGAAAAATCTGTGTCACTCTTGTTTGCTCATCTGGGGTAAACCATGGAGAACACTGTTTCTATAGAGTCAGTAGGAACAAAAATGAGTTAATTCTCATGGAAATTTTGCCTTTAGACGCAGAACACTTGGTTACAGGATCTTGACTACAAACACAGAGCTAAGCCACTTGTAGAGAGCACACACCAGTTTGCCTACTTTGTTTTTGTCTTGATTTTTTGTTGTTTTGGAGGGGATGGGGGCTTGCCAAAGTCTTTCTAGATTATAAAATTAATACATAATTTTATAAAAACAAATAAAATATAAAGAAAAAACCTTTATAATCACACACACACACACACCGATAATGTTAGCATTTCAGGTATATTTTCCTACATATTAAAAAAACTCATTTCAATACAATTGGGACCACAATTTGTGTTATATTATTTACCTTGCTTAATGTTATATCATACACATTCTCCCATGTCCTTAAGCCTTTATTGGTCAAGTTATGAATGTATTCTATTTTTTCAACATTGTTAGAAGTTTAGGTTGTTTCCATTTTTTGACTAAGCAACACTCTAATGAGTATCTTTGTGTATAAATATTTGACCATTTTATTTATTATCTCCTTAGCATCCATTTCCTAAAGTGGCATTTTTCGCTCCAATAACATAAACATTTTCATGATGAGATCACATTGCCAAGTGGCGATTTCCATGAATGCAGGGAATGGACCGGCCTTCTTTATTGCCGTATTGCTGGCATCCAGCATGGAGTTGGTTAATGTGCAGTGTTGAAGGAATGGACGCAAAGAAAAAAATCCGGTTTACAGCAAAACTTGCCTAGGAAATATTAAAACTAAAATGATCTTTCATCCAACTGGTTCTAAGCAGCTGAGGCTAATAAAGGACCTTGAACTCTAAGGGACCTCCCCCCTCAACTCAGGCCCCATCTCAGGACCTGCCTGAAGACTCTTCTGAGGGGTGAGTAAGGGCGCTTGTTGAAACCAACTGCCTACCCAGAGTGCTAGTTTTTGGTGCTTAACTAGAGTAACCACCTGGCGTTCCTCCTTCCTAGCACTTAAAACAGAACAAAACCCTGACTTTTCCTTTAGGGTACTATTCTGCAAATGTCTCCATTGGTGTGTGTTCCCTTGCCTGGTAGATTCGTTGGCTCAGCTATGATTTAGGATGAAACAAAAAACAAAAAACAAACAAAAAAAACCCCTCAGGTGCTCTTGGTTTTGATTCTTTGACAAACGAGTATTGTCAAATTGAAATACATAGAACTTGGAGCACTCTACAATTTTTCTTTTTTTTTTTTTTTTGCACTCTACAATTTTTCTACCGGTTTCTAAGTGTGTTTCATTGTTCCTTTGCTAATATTGCATATTATAATTTTCATAACTTTTGTTACTTAATGGATTAAGATGTGATTTTTTTTTGCCTACTAAATGAGCTAGACTGAACCTTTTAATACAAATGTTGTGATTATCTGTTTATCTTTTTATTTATTGAGATCTTAGTGATTTCTCAGTTTGTGTGACCCTTTTATATACTAAGGATAGATCTCACGGTCTGTGAGTTTGAGCCCCGTGTTGGGCTCTGGGCTGATGGCTCAGAGCCTGGAGCCTGCTTCGGATTCTGTGTCTCCCTTTCTCTGACCCTCTCCCATTCATGCTCTGTCTCTCTCTGTCTCAAAAATAAATAAATGTTAAAAAATTAAAAAAAAAAAAGGTTAAAAAAAAAAGAAATAAACATGCATTTTTACCAAAAGTTTTTACATGAAGAACACTGATTTTGCAATCTAATTCAATTTCTGATTTCTTCTATATAATAAGTTTAGAATTATATTTTACATATTTCTTCCTTATTAAATGTTCTTTATTATTATGGATTTTTACATATTTACCTACACGTAACTAGCATGGTTATACATAAAAACTGTGTGTACTGTATTTTATTGGTAATATGGTTGTTGTTGTTTTTTAAGGCGATTGTTTATGTAGTTTTCAGTTAAGTGCCAACTTTGAAACTACTTTCAACATAAAAATTAACTCCACTGCGATGTCCGTGCAGATTTCTATTGCGGATGTACTTGACGGTTGAGTCTTGACACAGCCCAAGTGACATGGATTTTACGAATGCACTTGTTATGTGATAAGAGAGCTCTGTGTGTTCCGACAGCCCTTGTATTTCCTTTATTGGAGTGCTCATTACTGAGGGAACGACATATTTAATCACCTGTAGGCTACAAGTTTAGGAGGGAAGGGACTTGATCCTGTTGCATCCCTAGCACTCAGTTTAGTGCTTGGCATTCTACAAAGTCTTTGTTGAATTGAATCAAATGTGATAAATCACATGCAAAAACTAGACATGAAAGTGTGCAAGAGGTTATGGACTGAGTTTGTGCTGAGAAAGCTGAGTGTACTGAGGGCCTGCACTGGGGTAATGGTTAGACGAAGCTAAATGATTTGAGCACCTGTAGGAGCTAGTGGTAACCCAGCATTTCACAGGCTTTACCTCGTGTAATCCTCACCACTTGACTCTTTGAGAGTTTTTTGTTTGTTTGTTTTTATGTTGTTTTTTACAGAGGAGGTTTAGAGAGGTTAATTAACTTTGTCAATAAGTAAATGGCAGAATTGGAATTTTCTTTGGGTTTATGCTGGCTTGGACATCCAGGCTTTTTTCTCTTGGCCAGGATGCCTGCAGTAAGAGTAAGCAGCCCGGTCTTGACTGGGGCAGAACTGGAGAGGAGAGGTGTGTTGATTTAGAAAAGGCCTTTGTTCCGTCAACCTAGATGAATTTTGTCTTTGTATCTCTTCTCTCCACACCCTTTGGGTTCTGCATGCCCTCTGCTTCCGTTTTTCTCCAGACCCAGGGCCCTCATGATGCTCCTCCTTATAGGGCGTTTTGACCTTCTCTTCCAAACAAGCCACACATTCTGTCCTTCCCATCCAGCTTTAGTCCTTAGTATTCTTTTTCCATTTCATCTGATAAACTCTGCTGGACAAGAAGGGGATAATTGTTACAATGTTTCCCCTCCTCCCCACGTGCTCTGTTAAATACAGATTACTAGTTGTAGGGATTCTAAATTTGGCGGGGGAGGCATCTGGGCAGAAGGGTATTTTGCCTCCAAATAAAACCATAGAAGGCCCCCACTTAGTCTCGGAGCAGGGCACAAAGGGCCCTTAGATCTCCAGATCAATAATAAGAGCCAACATTTCATCTGTTCAGTATGTCCACATGAAGGCCTACTGTGAACTACTGTTCTAGGCGCTTAATGTAAATTAACTCTTTTATCCTCCTAACATCCCAATGAGGTAGGTGATAATGTCCACATAGTTGGTGAGAGGAGAGTTGGGACCAGAACCCTATGGGTTTGGCTCTACAGTGCTAGGGACGCTCAGATCTGTTGGACGAGGTGGAGAGGCAAGGTGAGAAGGCCAGAGACAGGGAAGGTGGGAAAGAGTGTATCAGAAAAAGAGAAGCTCTTAATGGCTTAGGACTTTGATTGACGATGAAACAAAAAACAAGGTCAGCCAGTGAACCGTTTTTGAAATCCATTAAAGAGGTAGTTTAGACCATTTAGAATGGGGAAGAATTAGGACCTGTGCCAAGGGGTCAGCCACAAATTGTTGGGGCCCAAAGGAGGGGGAATACCACTGGGTAGGGATCTGCCACTCTGTGGTTTATTACAGGTAGTTTGCTATTGAGTGGAACTTGTTGGAAGCACAGCCAGCCAGGAGGGAGTGCAGAAGGAGTCTGCCAAGGGATATTGTAAGGGAAGGTTCCAGGCTGGAAGTGTGAGCCAGAAGGAGGGAGGAAATGAGCTTTCCCTAGCGGGAGGATTTCACCCAAATGGAAATCCAAATATGGGTCTCCAAAAGCTGGAGGGCTGCAGGAAGGGGCCTGACCTGTCTGGGAATCCCAAAGACAAGATCATTCCTAAACTGAGTCGGGGGTGAATTCCTGGGAAGCCTCTCATAACATTACAAAGTATTAAGTTCTAAGCTGTAATAATTTCTCAAAAAAGTAAGTGTTTCTGGAAAAGAGATTTAGAAGGTGTGAGAGAAACATATTCCTGGGTAAGTGGCTGAAGGCAGGCAGCCAGGCCCTCAGCGGTATTTTGTGCCAGGGTGATCCGTCGATTATTCTGGTTTGCCTGGGACTATCCCAATTTTTGCCCTGAAAATCCAGCCCCCTGTCAAAATACTCAAGACTGCTCACATGTTACTTCTTGATAGAGGCCTTCCCTGGTCATTGTCTGAGATAGTATTCCACCCCATCCCCAGTGATCATATCCTGATCCCACTTATGCCCTGAAATCATCTTTGTTTATTTGCTTACTGTCTCTCCTCCAAAACTAGAATGTAAGTTCCAAAAAGGCAGGGATTTTGGTTTGTTCACTGTTATATCCCCAGCACACAGAGCAAGACCGGGCACACAGCACATGCTCATTATATATTTGTTGAATGAATGATCACTGTTTAAGGTTTCTAGTACTGTGCTCAACTCTGGATATACAATGGTGAGCAAAACCAGAAATGGTTCTTGCATTCATGAGGCATAGAGTTTAGTGGAGGACAGAGAGACATTAATGACATATTTTCACGTACACAAGTAAAATTACAACTGGGTTGACTGAACAAATGAATAGGAGCCTGAAGGAGAGGTAGGTACTGATGCTCTGAGAAGGTATGATGCCAGGTGGAGTCTGGGGCCCTGGGCTAGTGAAGCTTGCCCAAGGAAGTATTAATTGAGTTGAATCTGAAGGTTGGAGAAAAAAATGCTTTCTAGGAAAAGGAAATTGCACATGCAAAAGTCCTGTGGCAGATTGGAGCAGGCTTGTTTGGAGAACCACAGCCATGCCCTATAGTTGGTGTGCAGAAAGCAAGAGCCGTTGTGGTACCCTGTGAGGCTGGGCTGAACAGGCAGGCATGGCCGGGCCCCTTGGGGCCTTGTGCATTGGAGGCCTTGCTGAGGATTTGGTTATTTTTTCCTCAAGAATGATGGGAAATCATTGAAGAGTCGCATGTGCATCCGTTGTGTGTGTGTGTGTGAATGTGAGATGATTCACGTTTTGTACTTTGAAGCAAGCATTCATTTGATGGGTTCCTCCATCCCAGTGGCTAAATGGTTAAACTATTTAGCAGGTTAAACTATTGGCAGGGAGACAATAATTAAAATGTTCATAATTATAAAAAGGGACCTTACAGTCTTAGTTCTTTTCTTCTTCTGTCTTTTGTTGGAGTAAATTCCTGTGGCCTTAATAAAGGCACAACAATGAGGGGATCAAATTTTTGGCAACTAGTTTTTTGAGGAATCATTCTAGAACTTGACACTCTGTAAAGAAAATAAATTTGTGAAGCTACTTTTTTCAAAGCACTCTTCTAGGCTCTGTGGGAAGAGACGAAGGAAACCACATGAATGTTCTACCCCTTTGGGGAGCTTAGATGTTTAATGACGGGTATGCAAATGAAAAAGGCACAGGATAGACCCAGAAACAAGTTCTACAAGACCTGCTGCCTGGAGATAGTTGGGCACATGTTAATGTACAACCTCCTGAGAGCAAGGTCCGTTTCTAAATCATTTTTGTTCCTCCCACAGAATTTAGCTAAGTGCCTTGCCCAAGAGATGTGTCAAATGAATAAAGCTGAGTCTGATCACCTCGGCAGAGAACAATCAAGTCATTAAGCAAATCAGACCTCTAGCGATCCTTCCATTATAAAAAGTACTTCTAAAAAATGAAAGCTTCCTGACAACAGTTTTGTGGCCGTTTTTTGGTTGCTCACTGTGTGTGTACCCAGTGCCTAGTATATTGTCATTCAGTAATATTTATTGAGTAAATGAATTTAGTAGCTTGAGTGAGACGCTCTGGAATGATCTGAGGACTTAGTGAGAATTGGTTAAGTCAAATAATGGTCCCTCTGTATGATGGGATATTATTCAGCATCATATCTAAAGATGTTATTCAGCATCTAAGTCATCTTGTGTGACAGACAGAAGGCAGGGTAGTGAAAGCACAGGCTTTGGAGGCCCACTGCCTGGAGTGGGGAGGCCCAGTTCTGCCGCTCACCAGCTGTGTGACCTGGGGGGAGTTATTCAACCTCTCTGTAATGAGATTTCCTGAGCTGTACGGTGGGTATAGTAATAGTACATACTTCAGAATTCTTATGAGAATTAATGAGAATTAATTAACATAATGAGTTAATATATATAAAGTGTGTAGGCCAGTGCTTGCTCTGTGGTAAACACCCAATGAGTATTAGTTCTAAGTGCTTTACACATAGTGACTCTTACTCTTCACAACAACTCTATGAAGCAGGCACTGGTCTGATCCCCCCATATTTTAGTAAGTGATATATTACAGTTATTTCTCTGAATGTGATAGGTAGAAATAGGGACAGTTTTGTGAAGAGGAATGGCATGATCTAATTAAAAATTTTTTAAATGTTTTATTTTATCTTTGGGAGACAGAGAGGCAGAGTGCAAGCAGGGGAGGGGCAAAGAGAGAGGGAGACACAGAATCTGAAGCAGGCTGCGGGCTCTGAGCTGTCAGCACAGAGCCTGATGCGGGGCTCGAACCTGCGAAGCGTGGGATCATGACCTGGGCCGAAGTCGGGCCCTGAACCGACTGAGACACCCAGGAGCCCCTGACATGATCTAATTTAGGTTTTAACAGGGTCTCTGTGTCTGTTGTGTTGAAAATAGCCTGAGGAGTGTGGAAGGGGCAAGGCCAGAGCCAAGGAGACTACTTAGGAAACGCTAGCAAGAATCCAGGTAAGATATGCTGTTGGTTTGCGTCAGGGTGGTAACAGTGGAGGTGGTGAAAAGCCATCTGTTTCAGGATATCTTTTGAAGTTAGAACTCCATTCCAGGGTTTGCTGATGGAATGGATAGGAGGTGTGAAAAAGATGAGTCATGGGTGACTACCTGACTTTGGATCCAGTCAACTGGAAGGATGGAATTGCCATTGACTGAACAAGGAAAGGCCGCAGGAGAGTGGGGCTGGAAAGTATAGTTTGAGATGCCTGTTTGTCACCTAAGCTGAGATGATAAGTAGTCAGGTGGAAATAGGAGTCAAGAGTTCAGGGGGAGAGTTCTGGGCTAGAGATAGGAATGCACAAGTCACCAGCCTACAGATGGTATTACAAACCGTGTGACTGGATAAGATCACCAAGGGAGTAAGTAGAGGTGGAAAGCAGAAATCTAAGGGTTGAATCTTTAGACATTGGGAGATGAGGAACCAGCAAAGACTGAGGTGGACCAGCCAGTGAGGCAGAAGGAAAACCAGGAGAATTTCAGATCCTGGTAGCAACTGAAGAAAAGATTTGAGGGTTTTTAAAAATGTATGTATTTGAGAGAGAGAGAGACCGGGGGAGAGGGGCAGGGAGAGAGAGAGAGAGAGAGAGAGAGAGAGAGAGAGAGAGAGAGAATCTTGAGCAGGCTCCGTGCTCAGCACAGACCCTGACATGGGGCTCGATCCCACAACCCTGGGATCGTGACCTGAGCCGAAATCAAGAGTCGGATGCTCAGCTCAACTGACTGAGCCATATAGGTGCCCTGAGTGTGTTGCATGTTTTTAAATTTAATCTTGGAAACATCCTTGTCAGGTGCCCCTGGATTCATGTCAGTGGTGTCAGAGGTGGAGGAACCAGGGCTCACCCAGGTTGGGCCCAAGATGCATAGTTTGTAGCAGAAATTGGATTGGAGACCAAGTTGTCCAACTCCATGTCCAGTACCCTTTCGTTGCACCACTGTTCCCTCTTGGTCAGAAGAGGGAGACTTGCCATGTCTATTTTATAAAGTTACTCTCCACCCCCAACCTCTAAAATGGTCTCTTCTAAACTAATCATTCAACTTGTGTGCCTTGGAGCAAAAACCTATTTGGTATTCAAGTAAGAGCACTATAAAAGAAAACCAAAAAAGGAAATAGGTTAGGCAGCACCATTGTCAACAGCTGAAGGATATGATAGAATTAGTGTGGGCTGCTTAGGGATTTCAATTTGGAATTCCCTGGCCCCATGAGAGTTAATGGGCATGATTGTAAGTTCTGTGTTCAGGCCACAGAGGGTCAGTTGTATAGAGGTGTGTGTGTATGAGAGAGAGAGAAAGAGGAGCAAAATCTTGTCAACCTGATCAGCGCATTTGTGAACTGACCCAGGAGTGCCTGGACTCCGGTAGGTGCTCAGGACTCTGCAGAGAGAATCCTGAGGTCAGAAGGATGAGAAGTGGCTGAGGTGGTCCCACTATGGAGAGACAGGGCAGGGACAATGATCCATTCTCTGCTTGGTTCCTGATCTTTATAGAGAGGAGGGTGCTATGGTGAAAGCCATCTGGCAATTTAAATGTGCCTTCGCTGCTCCACCTTCTTCCACCTGTCAGTGGCATGAACTTGGAACTGGGAAAGCAGAGTGGGACACAACAGTGAGGGATTCTTTACAGTGGCACTGAAGTATCTCTACGAGCTGGGGTGCTAAAAAAAAAAAAAATGAGAACAAAAAGTTCAGGATAGAAGGGATCAGCAAATAGCCTGGTTGAAACTAAGGACATGGTAAACTGGGAGAGAAAAGAATCCGTTAAGGAGCTACCTGAATTTTGGGGGAGGTAGGCTGTGAGACAAGGCGACTCAGAAACAGGCTTTGACAGGACAGAGGAATGGAGGCCGGGATCTGTGGTGTCACCATCAGTGGCCTCTCTGGTCATTAACAAACTAATTCCAGCTGAGACGGCACCCCCAAAATTTCCTGGGAGGGTAACCCAGGATTATTTAAGCTGGCATTGTTTCTTAGAGGGTAAGCAATTTATTTTAATTAAGACTTAATTTTTTAGAGCAGTTTTATGTTCAGTTTTAGAGCGGCAAAATTAAGGGGTAGGTAGAGAGATTTCCCACATATGCCCTGTCCCTATACATAAATAGCCTCCATCATTATCAGCATTCCCCAGCAGAGTGGTACATTTGTTAAAATTGGTGAATCTGCCCTGATAAATCATAATCCCTCCAGGTCCACAGTTTATGTTACAATGTCATTATACACTCGTACAAACCCACAGACCATACACCAACCACCAAGGGTGAACCATAATGTAAAAACTGGACTCTGGCTTAGCATTTTAGTTTTGTTAATTTGTATATATTTAGAATTTTAAGTATTTGCGATATTTAAGGGAAATTAGCCCATTTGAGAAATGGCCAGTTTTAGATACCAATTTAAAATATGTAATTAAGAAATTGATCTAGGTTTGTGATTTTTATTTTTTTATTATTTAAAAAAATTTTTTTAATGTTTATGTATTTTTGAGAGAGAGAGACAGAGCAAGAGAGGCAGAGGGGCAGAGAGAGAAGGAGACACAGAATCCAAAGCAGGTTCCAGGCTTTGAGCTGTCAGCACAGAGCCCGATGTGGGGCTTGAACTCACAGAGTAAAAGATCATGACATGAGCCAAAGTCAGAGGCTCAACTGACTGAGCCACCCAGGTGCCCCTAGCTTTGTGAGTTTTAAATTAAAAGACATTCTAAAGTTACTATCAGTATTAGAATATTTGAGAGACTGTAAGGTTTGTCACATTTTAAAGTTTATTTTATTAGAGCTGTAAGAGATTTTTAGACAATTGATGTACTTATAAAAGATTAAGTATATTATCTCTTACGTATTAATATTCATGTATTAAGTATATTTTATAATTTAATATTTAAATTATAACATGTTATGTATTATTTATATATTAAATATTATAAACATACACATGGTTTAAAATGAGTGAGGTTCATAAACTGAATATGTAAATGGAATCAAACATTAATTTAAAAATCTCTTAAATGTGATTAACATTTGGTATGTTTATGAAGATTAATAATATCTCTAAATTGAACTTAAAAGTTTAAGGAAGATCAAGATTTAAAAAAAATTTTTTTAATGTTTATTTTTGAGAGAGAGAGAGAGACAGACAGACAGACAGACAGCACAAGTGAGGGAGGGGCGGAGAGAGAGGGAGACACAGAATCTGAAGCAGGCTCCAGGCTCTGAGCTGTCAGCACAGAGGCCGGTGTACGACTTGAACCCATGAACTGTGAGATCATGACCTGAGCCAAAGTTGGACACTTAACTGACTGAGCTACCCAGGTGCTCCAAGATGTAGATTTTTAAGTTTGTAACTTTAGCAGATTGAGGATTAAATTTGAGAAATCAAAGTAGCTCTCTGAAATCTTTTCTGTGTAAAGAGAGGGCCTTGAGATTACAAAAAAAAAAAAAAAAAAAAAAAAAAAAAAAAAATTCTCTTTATTCTATCAAGGGTCCCGTAACAGCTCCTAGGTGTCTTGTCCCTCCCCGTGTTCAGTAGCTCTTACTTCCAGGTAGCCTGCCCTTAGAGGACAGCTGGCTAAGGCAGGATCCCATGGGGGAAGCCAAGAGCCTTGATGTCTGAGAGCCCTGGGGAGGTAGAGGCAGCTTTGCTCCCTTTTAGCTCAAGGGCGTATTGATCTGCACCCTGGAGACTGGGCAAAAGGGCTAAGAGATACAAAGACAGCAGGGAAAGCAAAATGCGAGGGTAGACCACAGGGTAAGAGGCAGCGCTGGAAACAACAAAGGAACCAAAGATGGTAGAAGCTGTGGACACACATTTAGAAGAGGATTGTGGCTTAAGCACGAAACCAGCATGGTCACTGTCTCATTTTATAGATAAGGAAACAGACTCTAAGAGGTTAATGACTCACCAAGATCTCATGCCTAGTCAGAGGTACAGATGAGACTGAGGATTGGATCCTTTGACAACTCCTAGTTCAGGATTCTATTTAGAGCATTTCTTGGTATCTCATGCAGGGTACATTGTTTTACTATCTTTACTCTTGATGGTCAACATCAAGGCAGAGCATGGGTTGGTGGTTCAGGTTTTACAATTTACCTGGAGGGCTACTGCCCGACTTCCAAGGCTTTGGATAGAAATTAGTTTTTAAATATACTCACCTCCTCCCTGTAGACTTTGAAGTCTCTTCTGGAATCTGGGCCTGAATCCTGGGCCTTTCAAAGCAACCCAGTGCTGAGGGGAATATCCTCAGGATTAAGATGTCTTATCCTGGTGGAGGTCTTAGGAGGAACACCCTTTTGTTCCTCTGAGGAACCTGTGCAAAATGCCAATATGGCGCATCCAGCTGGGATAGGTTCAGGTGGGAGCGGGAACAGGAGCAGTTTGGGGAATGGGCCTAGTGGGGAATGAGGGGCCAGTCAGTGTATCCTGGAAAATGGGAGGTTTCTGAATAAGGGTGGGGATAGAAGATCTGTTTTAGCAAGGCTGCCCCTGAAAGTAAAGAAATGGGGAGAGGCCCAAAGCAGGTGTTCTTGAATTTCATCCTCCAGCCAGCTCTCTCAGGGAGGAGCTTCCAAGGGATTTCCCTGAGGTGGGGTGAGGAAGCTCTGAGTGAGTGAACATCTCTAGGGAAGAAGGGCAGTGATGCCATCAAGGATTGTATGAAGTACAAAGGGGCCCTCATTTTGCATATTTTTCCCATGGCCCTTACCACATCTACTGTGTTTAATAACATGCTTCATAACTGGGTGGGTTTGCACAACTATTGTGGTAACCTCTCTAGGGAGACAACGTAGGCAACAGTATCCCCATTTTCTGACTGAGGAATCTAAAGTCCCAAAAGGACAAAAACGTGCCTAAAATAAAAAATCTAGGAAGAGGCAGGGCCTGATTTCTGAACCTGAACCCACTCCTCCTACGCCTTTCTTCCATTCTTCTTCTTTTCCTTCTCTTTTTAAAGGCTTTATTCGTTTTTCTTCTTTATGGAGGCAGTATATGATCCTTGTTAAATGTTATTAAATAAATATATTAATATGGAATAAAATATAGATCAAGAAAATAAAATTTGAAAAGAAAAAATTATAATTCTGCCACTTAGAGATGATCACTATGAACCCCTTGATGTATGTCATTTTGCATTCTTTTCTATCTTTACTCTTTTTTTTTTTTTTTTTTTTAATTTTTTGTTTACTGTGGTGCCTGGGTGGCTCAATCAGTTAAGGATCCGATTTTGGCTCAGGTCATGATCCCACGGTTCACAAGTTTGAGCCCTGCATTGGGCTCTACGCTGATAGGTTCGGAGCCTGGAGCTTGCTTTGGATTCTGTCTCCTCTCTCTGCCTCTCCCCCACTCGTGTTCTGTCTCTCTTTCTCTATCTCTTTTAAAAATAAACATTAATACAATATAAAAAATGTAAAGTTTTTGTTTATTTATTTTGAGAGACAGAAAGAGAAAAAAAACGAGTGGGGGAGGGGCAGAGATGAAGAGAGAGAATCCCAAGCAGGCTCTGCACTGTCAATGCAGAGCCCAATGCTGGGCTTGAACTCATGAACTCTGAGATCATGACCTGAGCCAAAACCAAGAGTCAGATGCCTAACTGACTGAGCCACCCAGGTGCCCCCATTTTGCATTCTTTTCTATGCATACAATATATATCATTATCAGTATGGTCTCATACAACTCATAATTTTTATAACATACTTTTTTCTCCTTGTTTTCTTTCTTTTTCCTTTTTTTTTTTTTTTTTTTGCATTGGTCCAGAGAGAGGGTAGAAAAGAGCCTTTAGAATAAACTCTTAAAAATTTTTTTTGACCAAAGTAATGTATGTATGTAATAAAAAAAAGTCAAAACAATACAACTCTTAAACCAAGAAATGTTTTCCATGCCCATCCTACCCCATACTTGATTCCATCTCAGAGGCAACTACTTCTAAATCTTAAAACTTTCTAAATAACAAGCTTATACTGCTGCTTGTCAGTTTTTCAGGTTTAGATATTATGCATTGACTTCCTCTCTGTATGATGGTTTGGTTTCTTACTTTTGTGTCCCCTTGTCTCTTACTCTTCCTTTCCTCCCTTTCTCCAAATATGGTCATAATACTGGTAATATGGATTAAATGAACATTCAGTGATCACATTTCTACAGGCGTGTAAATATCATTAAGGCTGAGCCTCATAGGGTACTGGGATTGTTCTTCCTATTTTATGTAACTCTTTGCCCCTGGAGTTAATACTTGACTTATTTGTGTTTTAATTTGCTTGGTTTACTTGCTTTGTTTTCTATACAGAGCTCTCCCACATAACTGTTAATCACAGCTTGATCTATTATTATTTTTCTCAAGAGAGAAGCCTTCTAGAGGCTCCTGTCTCCCTTCCCCTGTCAGGACTGGTGGCTCTCCAGAACTGCTACATATTTTCCTCACCATTACCTTGGACTTCCCTCCTCTCTCCTGATTTGGATCTCCTAGTTCTGACTCCTGTGTCTTCTTATGTCTTGGTTTACTCTCTTGGTTTTATTGTATATACTATCCAGCAGTGGCCTGAGACTGCTTATATGCTTTTTACCTTACTGCATATAAAGTTCACCCTTTTAATGGATGAGGAAATAAATGTTGGTTTTGTTTTCAACTCAACTCAAACCAAGAAAAGGAATTCATCCCATGTGGAGCCCAACAATTCCTGTTCCCAGAATTAGGGTCAAATTTGTTTTCTTTTGAAATTCAGCAAGCTTTTTACACTTGGAGACTTTGATTTGCATTGACCTTAATCACAGGGCAGTAGGAAAAAATGGAAGAAAAATCTTTATCTGAAAATCTAAGCTGTGACTTTCCTTCTATCAGAGGAAAGAATGGCATAGAGTTTGCTCAATTTAAAGAAAAGGGGAACTCGAACTGAGTATCTTCAGCCCACCCACAGTCTCCCGTCTTGGAGACTCTGGCAGGCGATGTGCAAATTGTCACATGTGGCTGGCCTGGCTCTTTCCCAGATTTCTGCCCTGTATGTGGCCTTTCAGCTCTCAGATGTGGTCCGGTGCTTCGTTTGCCACATTTTGTTTCAGTAAAGCATACAAGCCTTGGACAGGTGCTGGGGATATTGTGGTGGCTTCTGAAATCGTTTCCCAGAAGGCAGTGACTCATCACAGGAAACCCCTTTGTTTTCTCTCTGACCTTCCCTCCGTTTCCTGCTCCACCCATCTGTGCGTGAGTTTTCACATTCCTCACCAACAGACAACAACTTATGTCTAACTTTGGTCAAGAGTGGTAAGTGGAGATAGTTTTGGGAGTATGTTGGGACCACCTCTTCCAATAGCAGTGCCCATAAGGGCAGCTGGCATGTTCCTAATGCCTTGGCATCTCCCCATTGAGGTATGGGTCAATTTCCATTCTATGACTCCTGGAAAATCCCTTTTTCTGTGTCCCTAACCAGATGGACTGTCACGTTGTAAAGGAGGTGGATTGGCTGTCTTAGGCTTTGTAATAAGTGACTGCTTTTGTTCAACTCCTTTTCTAGAAAATATACATCACTGTACACTTAGTAACAAGCGTTTAATTGTTTTTGATGGATGTGAACTAACTCAAAGAGGATGGTTGCAGTTGTTGACCCACAGTGCTTCATATACAGTCAGGGTCTTCAATGGATAAGTGTTGAAATGAATCTTACAGTTCAGATTCCTACATGTTTAGAGTTAGAAGGGAAGTTAGAGACTATCCAGTTTTGCTTCTTCATTGTTTTTAAAGTTTATTTATTTATTTTGAGAGAGAGAGTGTGTGTGTGTGTGAGAGAGAGAGGGAGAGGAGCAGAGAGAGAGAGAGAGAGAATCTCAAGCAGATTTCGTGCTGTCAGTGCAGAGCCTGACATGGAGCTCAAACCCATGAACTGTGAGATCGTGACCTGAGCCGAAACCAAGACTCAGACACTCAACTGACAGAGCCACCCAGGTGCCTCAGCTTTTTCATTTTATAGGCAAGGATCTTGAGGCTCAATGAAGTTACTTTCTCATGGTCACCCACTCAGGTCCTGGCCTCGTTGGTCCTGGCCCTTCTGACACTGTCTATATGCTCATGCCTGCCTCTGTGGGGCTCTCTAGTTGTACTCCAGTCCCCACTTCCAATTGCTCCCCTTCTTCACTCTCTACTACCTTGGAGCCTTCAGCTGGCAGAGAGACCCTTCTGAAAGGTCTCACCCTTCCTCTGTCACTCGATTCCCTGAAGTCCCTCCATGGCCAGGCCTTTTTCCAGACTGCAGGCATGTTCAGACTACTGACTTTGGTTTCCCTTGGCTGAGAATCCATGACTTTCCATGAAGAGTGTGTTTCAAAGTAGTTCTTCAAAAATTCAATGGCACAATACTCACTAAAGAAAATTTGAAGGCACAAACAAGTGTTTTTTAACTTTTCTGGTGTTTTCTTTGGACATTCCCCACCCTAGCCCTCCCTTCCAAGGAATAGGTTGGTTATTTGATTTGTTGTAATCATCATCTTACTCATTCAATTTTGTATCCCGCTACTTTCCACTTGTGTTCTTTCAGTATAACTCTATGGGAGAAGGATTGGGAGCAAATACTAGTCTGCTTTTTTATGAAACCTTCTATTAGAACACTGTTACTTATTTAGAAAAATAGGTTCCTCTCCTTTTTGGTTGGGCAAACAACAATGTTCATGTCCACGGCTATTTTGAGGGGACAGGAAACATGCTCCTTATATCCCCTACATCTTCCTATCTTCCCCACTACCCCATATGGGGGAGCTGGGGTTGAATTCTCTGTCACTGCCAATGGGACACTGTACTTCCTGATAGTCTATGAACCAGAACTCTTCCTCTGCCACCACATCCATGTTCAATCCTTATTTTTTTTTTCTTTCTTAAGTAGGCTTCGTGCCCAGGATGGAGCCCCCTGTGGGGCTTGAACTCATGACCCTGAGATTCAGACCTGAGCTGAGATCAAGAGTCAGACGCTTAACCGACTGAACCACCCAGGTGTCCCCACATTCAATCCTGTCTTCTAGTCTCCATGACGGTAAGAGCTTGACCCCACCCATGATGTTGACCCGTTTGCCATCTCTGATCTCTTGTTTGTTGTGAAGGAATCTGTCATAAAATAATCATCCATGAAGCCTGCACACTGTACAACTCTGTGAAATCAGCAACCAAGTCTTTCTTAAGTCTTTTGCATGTCTCTATATCACCAGTATGATGCCCAGAATACAGAAGACACCTAAGAAATGTACATTGGGTGAATGAATGGGTAACTCTAATTGTGATTGCAGAATAGTCTTCCTTTTTGGTGACTCCAAAAGCAAAGCCACAACTGTGGTGAGGACATTCTCTCCAGAACATTTCCTACCACCAGGGAAAAAACAAACTGAATCAAATACTGAAAGTCAAGAAGGCTGAGAATTATCTTGGATAGGAACAATGGTCCCTGGTTTCTCAGGTTCTTTCTTCTTACTTCTCATAGTCCACAGACCGTGCATATTACAAAATCCTTTTTATCATGTAAGAATCTCAAATGCCTGATTTTTCTTTTGTTATTCTCCTTAATTTTGAAGCAAAAGTGGCTTATTTCCCAAGATAGGAGCAGCAAGCTCCACTTTAAGGGAAAGCCCAAATCTTCATAAATTTTCTTCAACACCTCAAAATCTTGGTCATGGGCTAACCTTGCTTGCGACGTAGAATTGTTTCTCGATGGAAGACTACTAGGCAGTAAAAAAGAATGAACAAAGTGGTAGATACAACAACCTTAATGAATCTCAAAATAATTTTGCTGGTGAAAGAAATCAGAGCAAACATCAGTGTATACTGTATGATTACACTTCTATAAAATTCTAGAAAACGCAAACTAATTTCTAGTGACGGATAGTGGTTGCCTTGTAGGTGGGATGTGAATAAGTAGGAGGCAGGGATTTTTTATAAAAGGACACCGGAAAACTTTGGGATGTGATGGGTATACTCATTATTATGACTGTGGTAATGACTTCACAAGTGTGTGTGTATGTCACAGCTTGTCGAGTTGTACATTGTAAATACGCAAATTTTACTGGATGCCATTTATACACTAATAGAGGTGTTTTTAAAATTGCTTCAAAGAAATGGAGTCCTCTGCCCCACCTTATATTTCCTACCTCACTTTCCAGCTTCCTCCTACTAAAAGGGGATCATACCCAATTTTGTTCCTAACGTGCAGTCAGTCCTTTGTTATGATGGACACTGACAGTTCTTTGCTGCTTCTGGAAGTAAAGAAAGTATTTAAACTGGGTCATTGTTGCCTCCCATGTGATTCTCAGCCCCTCCAGAATGCTATAAAGAAGGTTGCCCTCTTCTCCGGTCTGTAGCCATTTAGGGACTGCTCCCCTCTCCCCCCTCCCCACCATAGCTCCGGTGACAGGTTTTTGAACAAACAGCCACTGTTTGTGTAGCTGGCACTGGCATTACTGCAAGCCTGGGTGGGCCATGACTTCCCAGACCCAATGATAACCATTCTCAGACCTTTCACATGTTTTGAAGATGCTCTTCAAAATACCCATTGGTTTGTTCTACACAGGATGGCCTGAGACAGTGACCTGCCAGTGTTTGCCTGTTCCTTCTCCTACATTTCCTTCATCGCTCTCCAAGGTGCCTTAGGATTAGGTAAGGTCTAAATTAGTAGTAAGAAGTACAGACAGATCTCCTGAGGAAGTCAGCATTATTCTAATGTTAGAGATATTTCTAGAACCTAAGGAAGAATTGGGAATAAGACCTTGGAATATACAGATGTGGGATGTCAATAACCTGCTGAGGTGTTGGCTCTCCTCTCACCTTGCATAGATAAGAGGTTCAGGGTTTAGGTGGTTGAGTAGCAAAGCCCTCAAGTTAGAGCAGGGCTACTCACACCTGTGCTGGTCTGGGAACAAGGTAAGAAGTTGAGAGCAAGTGTTTAGAAACTTTTATAGGAACATGCTAGCATAATTTTATAACTGTTGGATCTAATAAAAAAAGTTGGGCTTATATTTTGCATGCCTTTTACTTTAAACTCTTTTTTAGCAATTTATTTTTATTTTACAAAAGTTGTAGTTCATCGTGGTTTGGAAATTACAAAGAAAATGAACTGGCTCTTCACTACAGATCATTTGAGAACAACTGAGCTAGTTCCATGGCCTCCGGAAGGCGGTTCCGGACAGCTTTCTTCCAAAGACGTGGTGGATGAGCTAGGGAGAGATGTGGACAGTGCCAGGGAAGAGGAGGACAAGGAGTCTCCCTCTGTCTGTAGTTCCTTCTCCTTGACCAAGCTACACACACATCCCTGGGGAAGCATTACACCAAGAACAGCCACAGTTGAGACAAAATTGGAGGAGACCGCAATAAGAGGAGGGACAGGAAAAGCTGTGGTTATCACCTGGAACTCCTGACTTATCAAATGTCCTTTATCATGGACTTTAGGGGCAGGTGGAGGAAGCAGCTGAGAAATAAGGATTTGAGGGGAACCAGAGCTCACCACTCAGCAGTCTGGAATGAGCTGAAATTGTGAGTCCCACTCAAGAGAATTCCCTACATTTAAGATGCTTATATAACCCTGGAGGAGGAGGAGGAGAGAGGCTGTCAATCATTGCCCTGTAATACATGCAGATACACTGACATATTCTTGTGGAATCACTGACTGGAGGAATCGTCCCCAAAGAAGACAGAGAGGGACAGAAAAGCTTTAATGAAAAGAGGTGGGATCAGAAAAGGGCTAAGTGTAAAATGGCTTCATTATCTATCTTAAAATGGGGAGTCTTTACCATCATATTTTAGAGCTGTCTGTGCTGGTCCCTGCTCTGTTTTTGTAGTTAATCATGGTATGAGGTGATACTCAGTTTCCCAGGGGACATAAAATAGACTATTGACCTGCTGGCCTTTGAAGCAGTCGACCGACAACCCCTTTGCTATCCCATATCCTGGAGAGGTGGTAGGATGAAGATGATACCTTTGTCTCGTTGCCTCTCTTACATGACTCAGTATGCCTTCCGTCACTGTTGCTGACAATGATGTGCTCCTTGACTGAGAGGAGAGAATCAGGTTGGGTGGGTTCCGGCTCTTTAATGTGAGAAAAGCTTTTGTGTCTTAGCTTTGGGAAAGAAAGGAAACACCCAGCCCTCTTGTTTTTTTGTTAAATTAGAGGGTGCTTTCTGCCTTGTAAATTCTCCTGAAATATATGTTAGCTTTGCCTTGGTGATGACGCAGACATGTCTGAGTGTGCCTGCTGTGTGGCAATGCATTATTTCTAGTCCGAAGTGTTGGGTCTCAGGAAACGTTGAGATTAGACCTTAGTCTCATGTTGGTTGGTGGTACGCCAGAAAGAGGCGCCTGCAGCATGGTGGGCTGCATCGTAAAGCAGAAGCAAGCTGGAAAACTCGGCTACATTTTCTCCTGTGCCAAATCCAAGTCAGTGACAGTGCGGTCATAGTTACTTACATTCAGGGATGCTTCGCAAGGTCTGGACCCAACTGCAAAGAGTTTTAAAGGACAAGAGTAACATGAAGGCTGTTACCAGCTACCAGACGATGCTATAGTAATTTGTAAAGCCAAGCTGGCCCCTTCTGGGGCGGAAGTGACTGACTCCCTCGATCAGGGAGACCAGGCTGTGGTTCTAGGTCTTTACTTCTCCCAGTTTCCTGCCCTGAAATAGTCAGGGATGGCCTGAAATAAAATTCAACCCACATCCATTGCCCCTGAAAATGTATAATCTGTTTGGCTAACAAGACTGGTCCAGTATGAAACAATGTAAGAAAATATTAGATTGTGGCAAAGATTACAAGTTATACAGGTGTTTCAAGCAAGAGGGGCTGATGTGGGTTTGAGGACTCAGGGAAGGTTCCTGGAAGAGTAGGGCTTGAACTGGCCCAGAGTCCTTCCCTCCTTTGGAATGGGGTTTGCATTCTGGACTTAACGTTGGATGAATAGATAAGATCTCTGGGCCACAAGATGGGGAAAATAACCACTACGTCCTACACTTTCTGTGAGCATTAAATCCTAGCTGAGTAAGTGCTTAGTAATGTTCCCTCTCTTCCTTCCTTTCCATGGCTGCAGGGAGTTCCTTCTGGGATGAATTCCTGGGAATGGTTTACCAATTTAGATGTGAAGCTTAGATCTGCAAGATTGTGATTTCTCCCTGTGGGGAGGCAGTGCCATAAACAAACCAGCAGTCAGTAACTCCTTTTCCTAACCATGCACCCAACTGGGCTAAGTATTTCTCTCTTAAACAAGGAACTCCAAGGCAGAACTTGTGCCCAGAGAGATGCTTTGCCCAAGTACTCACTTGGCTAAAAATACCAGAGTTCTCAATATTAATATTATGATTAATATTAATCAAGTTCTTAAGCAGTACAGCTTCCTTCCTAGCCTCTCTTCATTTATAAACATTTCCCCATTCTGCTATACCCAAAATAGGAAGTCCTAGCTCTGTACTAGAGTATAGTTTTTTTTTATTATTTTTTTTTAATGTTCATTTATTTTGGAGAGAGAAAGAGACAGAGCATGAGTGGGAGAGGGGCAGAGAGGGAGACACAGAATCTGAAGCAGGCTCCAGGCTGTGAGATATCAGCACAGAGCCCGATGTGGGACTTGAACCCACGAACCATGAGATCATGACCTGAGCCGAAGTCAGACGGTTAACCGACTGACCCACCCAGGAGCCCCTATAATTTTTCATTCTGGAAAAACAGCCCTAGGAATATGATGCCTTTAAAGTTTTTTAATCAGTAAGAAATTGGTCAGATAGGGAGGAAGTATAACATGATATATAAGACCATGGACTCTGGATGCAAAGTACCTGGACTTGCTTCCTGGCTCTGCCACTTTACTAGCTACGTGAGTTTGGGCAAATTATTTAATCTCTGGGTGCCTCAGTTTACTCATCTGTCTAGTGGGGAAAATACTTGTGCACAGCTCACAGGGTTGCTGCGATAGGCAAATGAGTTAAGATTTATGTCAAGCACTTAGAGCAGTAAGTGGTCAATGTAAGTAGTAAACATGTGTTGGCCATAGTGAATATTATTATGTCCTAGTGAAATGGGGAGAAGGAATGTTTCAGGCCTTGATGGATGCTGTGCCCTAAAGAAAGGGCACCAAGACAGCCAGCACTCATGGGGCCTGGTAACAATGGGAGGCATAGAAAAGAACACTCTGAGGGAGATAGGGACCCAAGTGCCAAATCCTAATGAGGTCATGTTTGACCACTGACATTGAAATTCCCATCGGAGTGCCCATTAGAATTGGACAGTCTCCGTTCTAGAGCCTGGAATCCCTGGATACGGCCTCTCTGCCAGCCCGGCCCAAGGCTTGTTTTGATGAGGGTGACATGCTAACACAGGACTGAGTCAATAACAGGCCCTTTGTTGTGTCTCCTGGACCTCTGGATGCCACTGTACGGACACGTCCAGCTTGGCTGGCAGCTGGCATCTTAAGGGTTCAGGTTGTTATCAGATGGGCACTCACTAAGCGGAGTCCCTCCCGATCTGGCGGCATGTGCTTTTGCGCACGTAGCCCGCATACCTCATATCTCTGCCTGGGCAATTACATCCCAGCCACCCTGCCCCATTCCAAGGCAGCCAGAGCCAGCTGGGACAGTGCTTGGGGAGGGAGCCAGGTGTTTTTCCCTTTCATCCTTTTTGATTCCGTAGGCATTTTCTCCTAAGCTTGGCTCTAACTGCAATGTCCAACGTAGAAAAACAAATCCAAAAGGCAGGAGCTAAGCTAGATCTGCGCATGGTGCTGCATTTTGCTGTTCGGAAACGAAGCCAAAAGGCACAGCCTCTGTCCTCCGGGACAGAACACCTATAAGCAGCATGTCCTTTCCCCAGCTGCTGCCCGCCAAGTTAGGGTACTCCATATATCTGCATATGAGTGGTTCACTGTCTGGTCTGATGTTCAGATCTATATTTAAGCACTAGTGTGGGTTTTGGAATCCAAGTGTGTAACGTGCACGTCTGGGCATGGTCTCTTGGCCAGGCCTGAGGGTTTTCAACCCACTCGGCTGGTCCCCAAAGCTGGCCTCTTGCATCATAAGTGATCCCACGCAGTTCTGATGACATATGGTTTACGACAATTCACCCTGGTTTGGGAAATCTCCCTGCTAATGTTTTCTTATCTTGGCAGAGAGAGAACCATGTTAGAATACTAGCAATTGGTACCATTTATTGAACACATGCCATGCCCCAGGCAGCTTGCTAAGGGTGCTTTACACAGTGATTTCCCACAGTCTTCCTGCCAGCGCTCCAGTGGAGGTAGAGTGATCAGCTCTGCCTTACACATGAGGACACTGAAACGTGGTGATGTTAGGTAACTTGCTCAAGGCCACTCAGGTAGGAGGTGGGAATGCCAGTATTTGAACCAGGCGTTCTGATCCCCAGCACGTTCCTACTCACCATAGTGCCCACTGCTGTGGTGTCTCTCTGCATGCACATCTTCAAGGATTAATTCAATGCCCAAGAATGATCATCGTCATTATTATCATTAGTTTAATCAGTCAGCAGCATACAGAACCTTCTCCCTGGTTGATACTTTGGGCTAATCTGCTACATCCTTGATGTTGGTATAATAATGCAAAAATTAAGTTGTTTCCTTATTGATTTCTATTACTTTGATCCGACAGATATTTAGTGAGCATTTGCTTTGTGCCGGGTATTATACTGGACCTAGGAAAGAGGGCCATTACACAGTACTTGCTTTCAAAGAACCACACGGTAGAAAAATAAATAATCTTCCTAATTCCCAAGATGGCCCACAAGGCCTTCTGAAATGGGCCCTGCCTTCCTCCCCAGTTTCATTGCTTTGCATTCTCTGCCTTTGTGTCCTTTTGTTTGTTGAGCTTCCTCCCGTCTCAGAGCCTTTGCACCCTCTGTTCCATCAGCCTGAAATACTCCACACGTTTGCCCTCTTAACTCCTCCTCACCCTTCAGATCTCATCTGAAATCACTCTTCTTTAGGGGATTCTCTCACAAGCCTATAGATTAGGTCAGGTTCCCCCTATTAAATCTTATCATAGCTCCCTCCCCCCCCCCTTTAAATTTTTGTAATTATTTAATTAATCCACCAGCTCCTTAAGGGCATGAATAATGCTATTGTTGTTCAGCACCAGTCTCGTAACACACAGTAGGTGCACATCAAGTACTCTGACGTGAATGGGGATTATAAACAATTTATTAGAGCAAAAACTGGAATGTGTTAGTCCCCAGTCCTCCAAGAATCAGACATCAAGACAGGATTAAACGTGCCAGGATTTTATTAGGGAGGGAAGTTGGGAGGGTCATCAGACTGTGAAGCAAGTATGATCCTAGAGTGAAGAAGGGAAGAAAGGAAGGTGGGGAGGACCATCATATATATTCTGGTGCAGCCTGGGGAAAGTTCTGGGAGGCCAGCCAAAGTTGGACATCAGAGGGGTGACCCCTCTCCCCCATGGAACAGCGTGCTTCGAATCCCCGTCGCCTTCACTGATTGGCTGGGAGTGCCATGGGAGGCGTGGTCTGGCAGCAGGACGTGGTGTTCAGAGGCAGCTGCAGGTGCTCCTTGAGTAGCTTCCTGCTCTTTGAGGGGCAAGTCTGAGGGGCTAGTTCTTCTGACTGTCATGTGACAGCTCCAAGACGAGGGGGGATGACACCCAACTGATAGGGTGGATGGAGATTACCAAATGTATGGCTTCCACAAAAGGGCAGGAAATCTTGATTTTGAGGCTCAGCAAGTATTTATTGAACACACACTATTCTTTGACACCGAGGAGGACACAATGGAATTGGCTATCCGCCGGCTCTCCTCGAACAGATTGAAGCTAGCTAAAAGACAAAGTAAGTTCACATGCCTGCTTCCTGAGCCTCAGCTTCCTTGCTTCTAAGATGAAGATAACTGCAATCTAGCTTGTGTGATGTGTGACAGGTAGATCTAGGGGCTTCTGTGAATAGGGTTGGGGCTCCGCAAACAAGATTTGAACGAATTTAAATAATAACAATTCATTGCCTTCCTCAATTTTTCAAGCTTTTCTAGTCACTTCAGCAGGGCTGATGAGTTTTCTAAGTTTTCGAAGAAACTTTTGGCTTGGGATGCCTGCCTTCTTTGTAATTACTCTCATCAACAGTCCCCTGGGGCTTTTTCTTTAAGAATATTTCAAGTAGAGGGGCGCCTGGGTGGCGCAGTCGGTTAAGCGTCCGACTTCAGCCAGGTCACGATCTCGCACTCCGTGAGTTCGAGCCCCGTGTCAGGCTCTGGGCGGATGGCTCGGAGCCTGGAGCCTGTTTCCGATTCTGTGTCTCCCTCTCTCTCTGCCCCTCCCCCGTTCATGCTCTGTCTCTCTCTGTCCCAAAAATAAATAAAAACGTTGAAAAAAATTAAAAAAAAAAAGAATATTTCAAGTAGAAGAACCGCAGTTTAAGTATGTGATCAGCACTAAAGGAAGATTTAGTGTCGAGTTACTACATTGAAGGAAATCTCTGGGAAAAGGCTCTGTGTACTTGGCTCAGTGAGCTCACTTCAGGGGTTGGTTTCTTAACTCTTAACCCCAAGGCAGTGTTCAGTTTGTTCTGTTACAGTACAGTCATTGGGACATTGCTTAATCAGGTCCTTTCCATAGGTGAAGGCTGTGGATCCCTGAGGGAACTGGAGATGTGGGGTGGGGTGGATCTCCTCCCTTTTCCTCACTGCCAGAGCAAGGGGGTGGTCTGCCTTTGCCTTTCCCCATTCCCAGCACCCTTCTCATATATTCCTTTTTCGATACATTTCCCCCCTTCAGTTTGCCCCCAAATGAATCCTATCTTGGTTTCACTTGTTGGGTTGGCCTGTTCTTTCTAGGAATGGGTTTTAATTCACAACTGTTTCCCAAGCAAGTAAATAGTAAATGCAGATACTGTGCCTCAGTATTCTCGTATATAGAATGAGGGGAATAGGGGCGCCTGGGTGGTTCAGTCGGTTAAGTGTTGGACTCTTGATTCTGGCTTGGGTCATGATCTCACTGTTTGTGGGATCAAGCCCTGTGTAGGGCTCTGTGATGACAGCACAGAGCCTGCTTGGGATTCTGTCTCCTTCTCCTCTGCGCCCCCCCCCCCCCCCCCCATGTGTGCATTCATGGTCTCTCTATCTCTCTCAAAGTAAATAAAGAAACTTAAAAAAAAAAAAAACAAGAATGAGGGGAATAGACTGGCTAAGGCATAAGATGTATATATGAAATGTGAACTACTCTAAAAAAAAGTATCATGGGAATGAAGAAGAAATAGGTTTTCTGGGTGAGGAGGCAGCATTTTATCCCAGATTCAGTGTTAATCATTGAGAAAGGAGTGAAAGAGACCCCATACTGATGAAGTAGCCTGAGCAACAGCAAGGTGTGTTTGCCATGCCCCGCGGAGACAGGTAATTTGTAATGGCTGGAAGATACGGAGGGATCCGAGGACAGATGAGAAGAAAAAAGTGAGATGGTGGGTAAGCTATGGCAGTCCTTGAAAAGCTCGTTCAGGAACATCATAGGTCAAGGAGAACCATTGATGTTTTGGAAGCAAGGGGACAAAGTTTGAGCTATTTAGGAAAAAATACCTAAAGGACAAAAAACGAGGCAGAGTAATACAGTAATTTAGGTGAGAGAATCATTTCTGTAGAAATGAAAATAAGAGGGCAGATCTGAGAGGTAGAATGATGGGGGAGTAGAGAAGAAGATGGTTTTGAAGGTAACCCAAGGTTTCAAGTCCATGTATACTGGGTCAGGGAGGGACACCACCGAGTAGGGGAACTGAAGACAAGATGTCTGCTAAGCTGAGAATGGGTATCTTCACAACAGATCATGTTGCATTTGACGGGTTGGCCAGATATGAGTCTGGATATGATACTGGAAGTTCAGATCCGGAGATCAAGAATGTGGTCAGAGCTGAAGATGAAGATATGGGAGTTGTCATCACAGGGATAGTAGTTGAAAGGGCAAGTTGTTTCGCTTCCTCAATCACCTAAAGAAAAGCATGGGTTTCCAGTTGTATGGGTGAGAGCAGGTGGAGGGATGGTCTCTGGTGCCGGGATGGCTCGTCCTGATCCCCGCAACACAGTCCTTGGATCTTTGAGATTCCAAGAAAAGGGCATGTTAGCCTTATCCTCCTTCACTTAGCACAGCTTCGCCTCTTGTCCCTCAGTTGTCCAGCTTCTAATTCTGCAAACAACAGCTGGAGAGCGTGAGTGAGGGCCAACTCGGCAGCTGTGTGTTGGGAATCAAGAAGGCATCCAGGATGAAGATACTGTCTGGCTACAGCTGCTGCCAAGATGGGTGTGTGTGTGTGTCAGAGAGAGAGAGAGGGAGGGAGGGGGGAGGGAGAGAGAGAGAGAAAGAGAGAGAGAGAGAGAGAGAGAGAGAGAGAGAGAGACAGTGATGGGGGTACTCATAGCCGGGAGTGGGTAAAAATTGCTGACCAACTTTCTTTTAATGGTGGTAAATGGAATATTCTTAAAAAGTTTTAATTCTGTACCAGAGAAGATTTCACTTTGTATTTGATTCCAAATCCTAGTGATTGGAAAATCAGAAATCTACCTTTCTGGATCCTCCAATTGCTCACGACCATGCTTTGCACACACACCCTGGCTGCCCTGGCAGCTGAGTGTGCTCAAACACTCTGGGGTTGGCTGGAAGCTGCCTCTAGGCTGGTGCCTCAAGGAGGGATCTAGAAATATGTGAAAAGATTAAAAGTTCAAGAAAAGGCTGTTGTTTCCAATCCCAGTTGAAGAGAGGCCTCTTCCTGGAAAGTGATAAGGGATTTGTGCATGTGGTTTTGTTCCTGGCCAAACATAAGTCTTGAGCTGGGTAGTGTGTTTCTAATCATAATTTGGATTACCCCTCACACTAACCAAATGCTTGGTTGTCTGAGGAGGCCAATCCTCAGGCCCCAGAGAGACATGACAAACCTCCACCAAAAAGCTAGGAAACTCCCGGCCAGTAGGCACATTCTGAGACTGGTAGGCTACAACTGCAGTCTCTCTGTGCTGGGAAAGGCTGGAAATTACTGTTCACAGTGTGTGGGCTTCTGCAGCCTGGAGCTGTCCCCTTTGGTCACTGTTGATATACTCCTCTCAGGGACCAGCTGGAAATGGCTGGCTCAGGCCAAGCTGAGCCACTGGGGCCATGTGGGGTTTGGAGGCGGGGCTCCCAGAAGGAAGCCAGAATGAATATTGAGACACCAGTGGCTCCCAGGTTTCTCCCAGGTCTTTTTTTGGCAGATAGGAGAGAAAACCAAAGAGGTAGGGCAAGCTAAGTAAGAGTTAGCATAAAAGCCTCTTAGGGGCGCCTGGGTGGCTCAGTCAGTTAAGCATCCGACTTTGGCTCAGGTTACAGCTGTGAGTTTAAGCCCCACATCAGGCTCTGTGCTGACAGCTCAGAGCCTGGAGCCCGCTTCGGATTCTGTGTCTCCCTCTGTATCTCTGCCCCTCCCCTGCTCACACTCTGTCTCTCTCTCTCAAAAATAAACACACATTAAAAAAAGTTAGCCTCTTAGATCATCCATATTCATTAAGACAGTTACTATGAGTTTGCAGTTCACTGTTGAGGGCCACACAAATTTTTGCTGATTTTGAATGTAGCCAACTTTTAAGAACAATGTCACCCAATTTGGAAATGCAGAGTTCTTTATGAAGGAAGCCCTGCACTTCAAGAGTACAAAATGGGCTAGGAAATGAGAAAAGGGTGGTTTTGCTAAGTCAGGATATGGGAGGCTTAGAGAAGATAAATGAATAAAAGGCAGGCAATTTCACAAATGAAAATGGATTCCATTTCATTAATGATGTGCAGGAAAACTTTACGTGATTATTAACACTTATGGCATACAGATGACATGGGCCCCACCCCCGCTGTGAGCATAGGACAGGATGTGAATTCCACTGCTTTGTCACCATTGAAACCTTTCTCTCTCCCTCTCCCTCTCTCTTCCCCGGCCCCCTCAGTCCCCACACGTGCATACATGTGGTGTGGTTTCAAAAGAAATGTTGGTGGTAGTTTAGAGGGCAAGACATATAATTGTTGTGTTTCTCTTTTCAGCTCTTAGGAGGAAAATACCTAAGAAGAGGTGATTAATCACTGTCTGAAAAGTGCTTTGAGATCCTCTGAAGAAAGGTAATTACAAGTATGAGACGTTGTTCCTGGATGTGTGATTACATGTGATTATATGTTAGAGTGGTGCTAGACTGCTTCAAATGCATTCCTCTCCTACATCTCCAAACAGGAGAGGGCTGGGATGTGGGAGGGGGGAGGGACTAGGAGGAAGAGGAGCTATTGGAACAAAGACCATATGTAGCGTTTCATGTCAAGCGGGAGGAAGCCAGCCTGGGGACCTGGGGTCTATGCAGAAGATGGACATTTGAGAGCGGAACCAGGACTTTCCTCTGTTCCCCGGGAGAGTTTGTCTTCCCACCCCTTTACAATCCGTACTCTGTGGACTTTTAGGGTGATCTCTTTGTTCAGGTTTTCCCCAAGAAGTCAATGACTGTGTGTCATCACAGGGGAAACCACCTTCAGTTTTCCAAGAGAACTGGAGGATTATTTTCCAGGTAATTGTTACGTGGGCAATAATCATTGATCATTAAAACCTTTATTATTCCCTGTACTTAAGGAGCTGCTTTTCTTAGAAAGTCCCATATCTTCTCTCCAACCACGTCGTATTTTAAGAGGAGGGGGGCTCTAATGTGCAGTATGTAGCCAGAGTGAGACCACCTCTCAGACTGTCAGCGGTCTCTGACCTCAGGGGCCCAGAAGCAGTAGAGGGTGTTGGTTAAACCTCAGATCCAGAGCCGGCTTGAATTCTGGACCTGCTGCTCCTACTCACAGCACTTGAGGCACGTTATTCAAGCCCTCAGAGTCATGGTTTCTTCATTTGTAAATTGTTTAGTAATGGTATCTACTTCTTTGAGTTATTGTGAGCATTCAAAGAGTAATTGTACATAACACAGGGCTTCGTAGGTTGGAAGGGCCAAGTAAGTGTTTGCTGTTGAAGCTTCTGTTGCTGCTACTACTATTTCCTAAGAAACTACAGGCTCGTTTAGAACAAATTATTTAGAGCAAATGACTACTACTGCCATCATTAACAAAGTCTCCTAAAGAACTAAAGGTTGATTTAAAGCAAAATGCTCAAGCAGCTAAGATTATTTTTGGCACTCTTCCACTTCTGTTCTCAGTTTCTCCCTTTTTGTTTTGGTTTTTCCAAATTTCTGACACATTACCAGGGCTTAAAGTTTTAGTGATGTGTTCCACATATGCCCTATGAATGTAAGCGACTTAAGGTACAGATACCTCCAAGGATGAATTCAAGGAGACTGAAAGCTGGACTTTTTTGTGAAAAGCAAAGTAATAAAACTTACCAACCTCTCGAACTTTGAAGCTGGACTTGAGGGACCATCTAGTTCAAACCCAGCTTAGTCAAAGGACTCACCTTTGGAGGCGGGCATAGTTGGTTGATCGAAGAATGGGATTTGAGTCTTGGGTTAAGTTAGACTTAAATTAAGAGCTATGATCACGTAAAACATGGTATGACTGCTTGTGAAGCTACTTCTCCTGAACTACCCTGTGGCAATGTGCCATTGGTCTCCATAAAAAGATGTTATAAGATTGCCCATAAAACTGTATTTTGTGCACTAAAGGAGATGTAGCTGAAGCGTCCTCCTGGTCTCTTTATGAAAACACTCGAGGGGCGCCTGGGTGGCGCAGTCGGTTAAGCGTCCGACTTCAACCAGGTCACGATCTCGTGGTCCGTGAGTTCGAGCCCCGCGTCAGGCTCTGGCTGATGGCTCGGAGCCTGGAGCCTGTTTCCAATTCTGTGTCTCCCTCTCTCTCTGCCCCTCCCCCGTTCATGCTCTGTCTCTCTCTGTCCCAAAAATAAATAAACGTTAAAAAAAAAAAAAAAAAAAGAAAACACTCGAGTGGCCATACCATTCAGTTCTAAGTACCGGAAACAGCTGGCACTTCTGGAACAACTGTTTGTTTTCATCTGATGAACGTCGTGAACGTTTTATGTGATCATTGATCATGTGATTAATGCTTGTCGCACTGGCTGCTAGGAAGCTCAAGGTCAAATTGATATTCCACCTCTATGAATAGAAGCCAATAGCTACTACAAATTTCAGATGTTCACTGCTGCTGAAAACTTTATAGCTCCTTTTCCTAAGCTGTGCTCACTACAGTAAGCTGGGAACACATCCTATGACACAATGGATATTTCTAGGGGGAAAAGGGAGTTTTGGTGCACTTTATATTGCACACTTTGCTTCCTTCTTGGATGTTCTTGATGCTTATATGGGTATCTTAAATGTTCTGAGAAGCCTGATAGTTTCAAATCAAATACAAAGAAAAAAAACCTTTTTAAACCTGTACTTGTAAAACTTGTTTGACCGCAGAATCCTTTAAAAATGTTATCTCCGAAGTCTAGTTTTATTTGAAATATGTTTTGGGAAATGCTACCTCTCAGTAACATGTAATCAAATCCTGTTTTTTGGATTTATGTCAGTACACAGGTTGGTTCTTGACTTGAGTCTTCCTACTTTTGCATAGCAAGGAGAGAGTTCAGGTGTGTATATTAGATCAGTCAACTGATGAGGTCCCTTTGAGCTCAAAAATTTGGTGATTCCTGATTAACAAATGAAGAAAAGTTTTTCACAAGTGTCTGCTTATGGAATTAAGAATTTAAGTTTACTGACATGAAGACTAAAGGTAGAAATTAAAACATTGTGTAATATTTCTGACATTCTTTGTTATATCTAATCTAAAAGATTGCTTTAAATATCACGTTTTTAGGGGCGCCTGAGTGGCTGAGTTGGTTAAGCATCTGACTCTTGATTTTGGCTCAGGTCATAATGTCACGGTTCATGAGTTCAAGCCCCACATTGGGCTTTGTGCTGACAGTGCGGAGCCTGCTTGGAATTCTCTCTCTCTTTCTCTCTGTCCCTACCTTACTCATGCTCCCTCTCTCTCCCTCTCTCTCTCTCTCTCAAAATAAATAAATAAGCTTGAAAAACAATTTTTTAAAAAAATCATATTTTTAAAAACAACCCCCAGGGATATAAAACAAAGATAAAAATTTCCTTTGAAAAGCATCAAAGTCAAAAAGTTATAAAATTTTCATCTGAACTCCTGTTTGGTTGTAGAATTTAACCCCTCTCCTTGCTGCTTTGATAAAGGCTTACATAATCGGGATGATGCAACTTCATGGTGTATCTTTTTTTTTTTTTTAAATAATTGATTATTTGCTGTACTTCTTTTTTTTTTTTAATTTTTTTTTCAACGTTTTTTTATTTATTTTTGGGACACAGAGAGACAGAGCATGAACGGGCGAGGGGCAGAGAGAGAGGGAGACACAGAATCAGAAACAGGCTCCAGGCTCTGAGCCATCAGCCCAGAGCCCGACGCGGGGCTCGAACTCCCGGACCGCGAGATCGTGACCTGGCTGAAGTCGGATGCTTAACCGACTGCGCCACCCAGGCGCCCCCTTCATGGTGTATCTTGAGGGGATTGTGCAACTAGGTTTACTCCTCAGACGTGTGCCCCATGCAGAGCCTGTGACGTTCATTTCACAGGCACCTTTGCCTTTAAGATCCCTTCCTCTCCACTCTCCATTAAAACTCAACAAACAAAAACAACAGCAAGGACCTCAAACCCCAGCCACATATATATTACTTGGGTGGGAGCCTGGGACCTGCCTTAGACAACGTACTCAACTTCTGGGGTGGCTTCATCCCTTTGACCGGTGAGCTAGACCCAAGGGGACATTTTGCGAAGGAAAATCACCTTCAAAGAGAAGGGATAGGCTGCAGGGAGAAAGCATAGGAGCTCCTGCTCAGGTCCTTGGTTGACATTCATCTCCTTCGGCAGCCTACCTAACATGTCACCGTAAACCCAGCGGCTTTCATTGCCTTTCTCTTTGTGTATGACTGTGGAAGCTGCGCGATTTTGTTATTGCTCTGGGCCACTTGTCTCTCCGATTGTATTTCTGTGCTTATCCTCCATGTTTGACAATGCCTACCATGTATCAGGTATTATGTCACAAAATTGCCTATGCCCCTGTCCTTGACCTTGAGGAGTTCACAGGTTAGAAGAGCAGATGGGCACTAGAAACAGTTTCCATTCAATGTGACAAAGACTCCAAAAGAGCCATGTATAATGGCCAGGGAGGCAGTAACGGAGGTGACATTCGAGTCAAGTCTTAGAGAATGTGTTAGACACTGATTTTTCCATTAATAGAATTACTTTTCTGCTTAATGGCAACCAGCCTGCTAGAAGGAGAAGTATAAACCAATAACTTGCTTTGGATTAACTCAGGAGACTGACAGAACCTATTAGCTAAAGGCTAGACTCTTATTTCAAGCAATTCAGTGAATGTTCAGGCCTTAATCATTTCAGTTATCAGAGGACCAGACCATCTGGAAAGTAGACTCTCTAGAACTTACTCTCAAGTTTCCCTGATGTAAAACACGTTCTAAGTATAGTCTTTGATTTTGGAAATTCCTAGGATTAGCTTTGGTGTGTGTTCAATAATACCTCGTTTTCCAATCTCATGGCAGATAGAAAATAAGTGGCATATTTAAATGGCTGTATAGATGAAAATAAGGCTCATTAGTGAAGAACTGGTTTTAATTTAAATTTCAGAGGAAATTTTGCAAAGTGCAAGAACATGAAGGGTCAGCTGGCTTCTTGAGTTTGCTGACACTGAAAGGTGGTTAGTAGACTGAGGGCTGGGCAGAGTCTTGTGGATTCTTTTCCAGTTACTTTTCTGAGACAAAACCACGGGTGTCAACCATGTGACATAATATCCATCACTTCTCTAGCTTTACGAATAGTTCTCTAAGTTGATGTTAATAGAAAATCTTTCTCTTTAGCAGATGCTCTTTCTTTAGACTTAGCATTTCATTTCTTCCTTTCCACTTCCCCAAAATTCAATTTAATAATGATTTTTGGCCATCTCTGTCTATTATATCCAGAGCCCAGGGTATCCTTATCTTCTGTTCTGTCAGGGTTGACGTGGTATCCATCCAGATGGTTTTCCAGTCCCCAAATTTAAATAGGACCCTTCACCACCAAGACCATGGGGCTGGCACCACATTTGAAAGCGGTGCTTATGTTCCAGTTGCTAGTTTAAAACTTAGAATCAGGGCGTCTTTTGGGATGAGCACCGGGTGTTGTATGGAAACCAATTTGACAATAAATTTCATATATTTAAAAATAAAATAAAATAAAATAAAATAAAATAAAATAAAATAAAATAAAACTTAGAATCTGCTATTTGCAGACTTGAGAGTTTTGCTCCTCACTATCTGTGGTTGTACACTCTCTGGTGGTATTTCAGTACGTATGTATGACTCCGACCAGTCCACAAACTCATTAAGAGCAAGGAATGTGTCTCATTTGTCTTTGTATTCCATAGTTCATTACATAAAGGAGGTGCTTAAGAAATATTTGTTAAATAGATGCTATGTGTTTATCCTAAAAGTTCATAAACTGGACAGTCAGATGTAGGTTTCCCTGTGCAAGGAGTGAAAACGGGAAAGTATCATGTATACAAGTCTCAGAACTTGACTTCTCATAATATTCTTTTTTTAAAAGGAAGATCAAGGAATCTCCTCATAAGTGACATGTGAATTTCTCCCCAGTGTGATCCAAGAATCCCCATTTACTTTGTGCTCAAATGGGACATTCTACTTTAGGATCTTGTATTTGTTTGTGGATCAAATACTCTCTCAAGAAAGGTGAAATCTGGACTGAAAGTGAATAATCTTGCCCTCTGTGGAAGGCTGAGGCAAGTCATTTCAGTGTTTCTTGTCTAAAATCCCAGTAACACAGCTACGGGTAACTGGACGTCTACTCTGTTTCGGGCATTCAGGCATATAATCTCATTTAGTCCTCACAAGGATTTCAGGACCTGGAGGGTTAAAGTCTTCCCCAAGGTCACATAAGTAAAACGTACCTAAAACTAAACCTAGGAAGAAGCCTCCCACAATCTGGCATTCTCCAAATCTCCGTGAATGAAAATTTTAGCATCCAGGTCTTCCAGCGAAGAATCTTCCCTCTGTGTCCCACTTCCAAGTCATGCTGGTGGAATGTCCACCCGTCCATAGACACCCTACCCTGCCCAACTTCCATTCCAGCCCTAGCCGCCATCTGCTCTCCATGGACAGCTCAGTAGCCACCTCAGAAGTCTACCTTGCCCTCCTCAAATCTATTCCCCACACCAAGGCTTGAATGGTCCTCTCAACACTCATGTATGATATGTAATTTTTCTTGATGAAAAACCCTCCACTGATTTTTAGGGTAAAGACCAAAGTCCTACTTTTAGGGTAAAGACCAAAGTCCTTAACCAGGCCTACCGTGACCTGCTTTGTTTGGCCCTAGAAGACTGTTAACAGTCTCTTCTCATTCTCTGGGCTTCTACAATTCCAGCCATTCCCTCAGCCTGGATTGTTCTTTCCTTCCCCTTCAGAACCTGAAGGTAGTGAATAAGTATTTGTTACATAAATTAATGCACTAACAGCTGACAAGTGACAGAACAGATTTGAACTCAGAAGTTCAGCACCCTCTGTCTTTGGTGTGTGGCCAGGCCCCCAAATGGCCCTTATTATCAAAGGACCTCAGGTGTGGAGACAGAGAGGAAGGTAGAGATTGGGAGGCTCATGCCTCCCTCTGGGCCTGGGAGGGGCTGTTGATTGAGCTTGTCATTGAACACTCACCCTGCTTCAGCATTACTACTGGCACTTTGTATAGATTCTTGCAATTAATCTCTCTCAACAAGTCTTTGGGAGGTTAAGTAACTTGCCTAAAGTCACCCAGAAATTAGGTATGGAGCATGGGTTCAAGCCTGAGCCATTTGGCTCTTCACCCACATTTGCAAGCTTTTGGCTATCTGTCCTTGGCTTCCTTTGTTCAATGTTTCCCCCCAACTTTGAGTCCTCTGATTTTAGTTTCTGTTCTTTTTTTTCTAAATCTCAGTTTTTATTTCTTCTTTATTATGTCTCCTTTCTTCCCCCACCTCTTTCCTTGCTCTGCCTTGCTTCCTTTTCTCCCTCCTAATTCCATTAGTGATGAGAACCATGACGTTATTTACCTGGAAATTATATTTCAGGACGCTTTCTCTCAGCAGCCAGGAGCTTCGGGCACACTTTGCATCTTTGTAAAACAAAATGCAGATGAGAATTATAAATCTCTAAGCTTGCAGGCTCATACTTTCATGATTTGTTAAGATACAGTTTTAAGATCATCTCTGATTTTGAGCTTTGAATTTGGAGTAGTAAAGGTAGTAAAAGCAATATAAAGGAAGTAAACTTCAAAACTGGCTTTTTTTTTTTTTTCTCCCTGTGAGAAGTCCACTATAAATTGTGGAGATGCTTCTCAAATAAAATTAGATTCCGCTGCTGCCTGCTGCTTCCCTCCACATTTCATCTCTTTTCTCTAAATCGCCGAAGCCTCTCTCGGGACACTAGGTAATCTGAAGAAAGAATAGAGTGTTCAGGCACCACAAGTTCTCCAGAGAGCTCAGGCACATCGATTTGCATTTCTGGGTCAGCATGATTTCACTTTCATTTAACCCTTGTACTGACCCTTGTTTTTCAACACTGTGGCTCTTCCCGCCATCTGAGAGCAAGCAATGTGTTCCACCCGTAGAGGGTAAATGTCCCCCAGCAGCCCAAAGCATGCAGACTACCCCCAATTCCCCTTTTCAAGGTTCCCGGCATCATTAAAGTCCGTGCAGTGAGGCACTGGCCAGCATTGTAGGTGTCTCTGAATGCAGATTTAATCACATTTAAAAAGGTAGTTTTGTGAGTTAATGGAAAAGGAAATGAGTAGTACAAGTTCCATAGTCAAACATGCCCATGGCTGCCATGGTTTTGCACCTCCTGCGAGCTTGTTAATCCTTGACGTAATGAGAACAACAACAGGGAAACATGGATGTTGTTGTATTCTGTCTCTCTTTTGTAGGAGTCATGCTGGGAATTCTATGAAGACCCCCAGTGTGTCAGAAAGAGGGACATGACATATTTCTAAGGCTTTAGAAAAGGCTGTTTCTTCTATCTTATTCAGAGTATAATTTCCATTAAGAGGGAGCAAAGATCCCAACAAGATTTAATTACTTGTGCCGTGATAGATAGAGGTCATTAGTTGTTCATCTACGATGAGGTCCGCTTGGCTAGAAGACCCTTGTGCAAAGGTAAATGTGCATCATAAAATGGAAAGCCTGCACAGATGTCGGGTATGAACCTGATGTTAAAGTAATTGAGGTAAAATATTAATGAAATGTTTGTCCCTCAAAGCTTTGCCTCAATTAGTAAGAATGATTTTGTTGCCTTTTTCGTAATTAGTGGTAGTAATGACGTATCTTGACGCAGTTGTTTTAAAAAATGTAGTAACAACATTATAAAAATATGGGTAGACCAGGAGAATAAAATAAAAATCACCAATATTCTTAATTCCCAGAGATAACCACTGATAGCGTGGTTTTTTTTTTTTTCTGTTAGTTTTGGTGTGAATATAAAACTGAAGTAATGCAATAAGTAGGGTTGAAATCTTTTTCACTTCACGTATTGTGAACATTAAATATTCTTCTGCTTCTGCATAGGGTTCTGTCATATAAATGCTTTATAAAGAATTTAAACAATTCTCTATTGGCGGACATCTAGGCTGTTTCCAAGTTTTTGATAATGTGTGTATGTAGTTCTCTAATGAGTACCGTTATAGCTATATTTTAAGCATATCAGTGATGATTTCTTAGAGAAACGTCTGGATACTTAATTGCTAAATCAAAGAATGCTCATTCTTTTAAGGCTTTAAAATACACAAAAACACGCCTTCGGGAAGGCTAAATCAATTTATACTAGCAGTATATACCATTGTACTCATTTTCATATATGTTCCCTAACACTACATATTATTTTAATTTTTTCCCCAATATTTCAAGTGAAAAATGGTGTCTCATACTTGTAACCTGCACTCCTTAGGTTCTTAATGTCCTTAAACATCCTTTCGAGTGATTATTGACCATTTAAGGGGCACCTGGGTGGCTTAGTCGGTTAAGCATCTGACCCTTGATCTTGGCTCAGGTCATGATCTCACAGTTTCCTGAGTTCGAGCCCCAGACAGGGTTTTGTGCTGGCTGCATGGAGCCTGCTTGGGATTCTCTCTACCTCTCTCTCTCTCTCTCTCTCTCTTTCTCTCTCTCTCTCTTTCTCTCTCTCTCTCTCTCTCTGCCCCTCCCCTACTTGTGCACATGGGCGCTCCCTTTCAAAATAAGTAAAATTTAAAAAGTAATTATGTCCTTTGAACATTTTTCTCATGTGTTGTGTATCTTTCTATTTGTAAGATTTTAAGAAATCTAATTAGCCTACTAATTCTTTGTCATTCTTTTGATTCGAGTTAAAAAAAAAAAACCCTCTAAATTGAAAAGTGATGCAGTTTTCTTTAGAAAGAAGAGCAGCTGAAACTAGTTGCATAAACAACGTCTGCTCCGACTGCTGGTGTGTGTGTGGGTTTGTTAACTTTGTGTGTACCTCACTCGTTTTCTGGCAGATTCTCTCCAATCAAGAGTCAGAAAACATCATCTTTACAAATAGTTGTGGTTTCATTTTGAGACAAATGAATTATTACTTTAAGTTAAATAAGGGAAAATTACAAATAGTTTTGAGCATTAGCCAATCTTCTATTTACAGCATCCATTTCCAAAGGCTTTCGTTTCAAATACTCTTAAAGGGAAATTTACATTTTCTTTTAATTCACCTGCTGGGCACTTAAAAAGAAGTTGATGTTGGATAAACTATGTCCCTTCCCCTCACCTCTCCCTTGCCCTGACTCCCTCTTCCCCTTCCTTTTTGTCCCTTTCCCTCCCTTCCTCTCCCCACCCTTCCCTTCTCCAGCCCCTACCCCTTCTCTTTAATTGGCTACAAGACCTTAAGTAATGTTCCTCTTTGCTTCTAGGCAGTAGGGATAATTGTGCCTCTACCTGCCTGAGGCAAGAGGGCAGGGGAGGTGGTTGAGCTGCCAATGAGATCTCTTAAGCATGCCAAGTATAATTTTCCTACTTAAAAATGTAGATGTGTTCAGGTGTGTGCCCACTCACACGCACATGATCCTTAATTTTTTTTTTCAGTTTGCCTTTCCGAATTATAAAATGTATATGTAATATTTAAAAATCTCTACCAAGACTGCTATTTTTTAATGACTGGCAGTAACTCCTTTTGTTGACTAATGGAGATAGTGATGGCTACATCTTAACCCAAAGAGGGGTTGTGTAAGGGTAATTAAACGGGCCTGTTCAGTTGTCCCTCGTCTGGAAAAGGACTGCTATCTTTAAACAGAGCAATACAATGGCTCGTTTCCAGATTGTTGGGTGGGAGTAAGGATAATACTTTCTGTGATGAAGTTGGCATTTCCCATCTGTTGTACTTGAGACACAGGCCTCCTTCTCTCTACCAATCACAAATATAAAAACTCTGCTGATACTTTGACCATCTGGATTTCCCATCATACCCTGTTTTCACACCTGGAGATTCAGAGCAGACCTTTGATTGATGTTTTTCAAAATTGTCTCATAAAATTAAAGGACAGACGAACAACATTTTTCTAAAATTGTGAACAGTAGAGCCACCATTCGTAACATTTGTTACTGCTTCTAGAATCGTTAATAATCTTAGCTTCAAGATTTTTCAAAAATGCATTTTTTTTTTTTAAAGCAAAACATCGCCTTCTCAGCAACTGCTTATGTTTAACGGTGTCAGAGCCAAGATTAAAGTGGTGGGTAATAGTAGTCCTAAGTTCAATATTAAGTTCAGTGAGTTCCATACTCTACTTTAAAATATTTCCATGTTCATGGTTTGCTTTCTCTTAGAGGGCCAGATCCTACCTTCATTTGGTCAGCTGGCAGGCTCTACTAATCGAATAGCTATTTGAAATACCACTTTGAATCTGTCCTAGGGTATGGCATTATTCTGAATTATTACGAAATTAGTCATTTCCACAGACCTCTCTGCCCTTATCTTCCTCGGTACCAAGCCCAGCTTGGGTTCTCAGTGCTGTTTTAGAAAAATGCAGAGGCCCCAAATTTCCTTTCCTCCTTAGTCACTCCTCAAGCAGCAGCTTGCCTATTTTTGCTGTTTCCTAATTTTTAAGAGGAATGACCGACAAGGGTTTAAGCTTTGGTTTCTCTTTAGATCCTATCAGTCTCCTCAAACACAGTAATCTCTGTTAGCCCCTGGTGTGCTGCTGGGGATTACTGGGCCCCACTGGCTAGCTGCTGCCTTTCCCCTGTAGAACTATTTGCTTTCAGGAAGCTGGGAGCTAATTCCCCTAAATGGTACGCCCTTGGAGACCCTTTAGCATGAACAACAGTGCAGCAACAGGAACTCTCATTCCTTTCCTGGCGTCAGACAAGAGGACCTGGGTGCTTAAATATCACATTTTTTATTTCCTTTTTAGTTCACCTGAGGGAGCAGGTGCAATCTTACGGCAGAATGAAGATGACCCTGGCTAGGATCATTTTGTCTGTTAACTCTGCCTCTGCGAGGAAAAGTCTTTTCAATAATTATTAACATGTTTGAAAGGTCTAGGGTGCAGGGAGACAATTAAATACACGATTTGGACTATCCACTCTGAACTATGTAGCATCACTAATAAAAGTGATAAAAGAAACCTTCATCAGGTTAACAATGTGGAGTTTGAAACACATTGCTGCCTCTTTGATGGGTTTACTTCCTTCTTTCCTTGTAAAGCTTCACAGTGAGTAGCCCAGGGTGAAACTGGAACTCGGTGTGGGGGAAAGAGTCCGGGTGGAGGAACAGTCATGTTATTAAGTTATTGCAAATGTAGTGACTGGTGATTTCACACGTACGCATTCCACATTACAGGAAGCTCACACATACAAGAAACCGTGCCCTTCTGGACCCTTACCACCAGATTTTCCATTGCCTACCTCTAAAATCTAATGCTTGCTCATTTTATCACGTCAGCTGCTTTTCTCTAGTGAAGAAGGAATGTGGTCACTTGAACTTCAAGGATAAGAAAGTGATCTGCATGTATCAAGCAAATCTAAAGGTCAAAAGGAATTTTTTAAGTTGCTTGCAGTATAGTATAATCTTCCTTCACAATGCTTCCTTTGAGATGGCTTTTTTTTTTTTTTTTTTTTTTAATGAAACTAAAATAATCTTGCCAGTGGGGTCATGGAAAATTTTACCAACTCCATTTGTTCATAGTTGCCCATCCCTTCCCATTTCTTTTCCTTCTTTATAGACAAAACTTAACAACAAACATTTGACTTATTTTTGTATTATTAAAAGTCATTTCTTTTTTTTTTTTTTCAACGTTTATTTATTTTTGGGACAGAGAGAGACAGAGCATGAATGGGGGAAGGGCAGAGAGAGAGGGAGACACAGAATCGGAAACAGGCTCCAGGCTCTGAGCCATCAGCCCAGAGCCCGACGCGGGGCTCGAACTCCCGGACCGCGAGATCGTGACCTGGCTGAAGTCGGACGCTTAACCGACTGCGCCACCCAGGCGCCCCTTAAAAGTCATTTCTAAATAAAAGCTTATAAAAAATTGAACAATATAAAGGAATATTAATAAAAAAAAAACAACAACGAACATACTCTCTCCCTCAGTCTCCTGCCTCCCAGCCACATTTACTTTTTACCTGTTGGTAGAACCAGAGTCAGTTAGGGTTTCTATGAATCCTTGACAAATGTGGTAAAGACACATGGGGAAAGAAGGAACTGAGTGTCAACCCTTCTTTTCCAACACGCACGAGTTTCCAGAAGTTCCACAAGGTGAAGGGGAAGGGGGAGAGAAAGTTGAAGGAGACCAAAGAGACAGGAGAAGAAAGACGCACCTCCCTTCTTTCTCTCTTGGATGTCAGCTCCTTGAGGTGGGGTTTCTGTATTAACTGTCTTGATAAATTTATCCGGTTAGAAGTAGTGCTGCTGAATGAATGAATAAGAATGAAAAGCAGGAGCTAACTGGCTAAGGTTAGGCAGAGTTCGGTGAAATCATTTATGCTTTTCAGTTTATCAAAGGCTTCCTTGCTTGTATTTTCTGTCAATACCTCAGGTTTTTAACCACTAAGCAGCCAGCATGTGCTCCTTGGAGGTTTAGTGCCACAGGTAGTTGCTGTTAAATTGGACTAATATTAAAGATAAAAACCCGTTTGGAACAAATCCATACTTGGGAGGGGAAACTTTGAGCCATTTCTGCCATTAACTCACTGGGGAATTTGTACTTCAAAGGTCATTAAGATTCACAGGCCCACTGCCTCCTTTTAGGGGAAAAGGGTCCACAAGGAATTCTCTAGGCTTAGTGCCCATCTCTCCGACCACCATGACCACAACTGGTTGAGCTAGGAGCCAACACCTGACCAGAAGATAGCCTTCTTTAGGCTCTCCAGGCCCCCATGAGGTAGCGGAGAGTAGCACTGGGTTGTTATTAACTGAACCAATCAAAGCCTCTGTCTTGGGAAGTCTGAACTTGAGACAGGGAGAGAGAGAGACCCAGAAAAAGAGAAAATTAGTCTCATTTACAAACGAGGTAGTCCAGTGAGTGTCAACACGGAAAACTAGAGATGTGGAAAGAGAAGGTGGTAAGCAGAAGCCATGAGGCAAGAGATGACTTTAGTAATGGATGAGGGTGTAGAAAGCCATCAGTTAGTAGAATAAGCACGTAGAGAAAGGAATGGGATTCAGGAGATGCTTTAGGAGTGACAGGATGCTGGAGAAACTGCTATTTTATTCCCAGTGTTCTAGTTCCCCAAGAGGAGGGCCACGTAGCTCTGGAAACCATTTAGTTTGCTTCCTCAACCCTCCTGGGTATCCCTATAATGGAAACTCTTACCCTGAAGTGAATGAGTAGGCCTCCATAGTTTGCAATTTGAAAAATCCCCATTTGTAAGAAGAGCAGGTTGTTTAGAGGCAGTCACAAACATCCCCTCCACTGCAGTTTGAGAGAGACATTATACAATGGCATAGAGATGGCCTGGCCAGAGCTTTACATGGTGGCGAACTCTCTGCTAGGGTCAACACAATTCAAGGTCTTGTTTTCTCTATCGTAGACTTTGGATCTTGATCTCATCCACGTAGACAGTGTTGGCTTACACCAAGTAGGAGATTTATAAGTCACTCAATGTACAGATTTATAGTGAGGGGTAGAGATTTCCAGAGATAGGACTCCCCTTTGTACAGTTTTTGGTGCTACTTAACACCTTCTCTTTATCAAAACTCTCTTTGGGCTCTTCACCCTTTTCTCTGAGCAGTACTTCTTTTCTTTCTCTTTGGGTTTCATGAATGTTTATGTTCGTTGTGGTTTGCCTTTCATTTCTCCTTATCTCCTTGCCTTCCATGGAAATGCCCTCCATTGCCATGGTTCTCCTCTGTCCCTATGACCACTTTAACACTTTCCCAGATTTCCAATTCTCCTGGACACTTGCACCTGAAAAGCTCACCAGCATCTCAAATTCAGTGAGTTCAAATGGAAGTTACTTTCTCCCCCGAAGTTCTTCCTCTTGTGTTCTTTGCCCTTCTCTAAGATGGGACCTCAGTGGACCAGACTCAAAGTTCAGAATCCTTGTTACTTCTTTTTTTTCTACCTATGCCCAACAGCAGTTGGGCATAGCAGTTCTAGCTGTGCAATACCAGTGTCATCCATTCTCCCTGTATATTCATTATCTAATGCTGCGTAACAAATCATGCCGCGGTTTAGCAGCTTACAAATGACATATTTATTGTTCCACACAGTTCTTGAGGATTAAGAATCAGCTTAGTTGGTCTCACGAGATTGTAGGCAGGCTGTTGCTGGGGCTTTATTCATCTCAAAGCTTGATCAGGGCTGGAGAATCCGCTTCAAAGATCACCCATGTGGTCGTTAGCAGGTCTCTGTTGCTTGCTGGCTGTTGGCCAGAGGCCTCAGTTCCTCACTGGGTAGGTCTTTCTGTAGGTCAGCTTATTACATGACAGCTTGCTTCTCCCCACAGGCACAGAGAGGAGGGAGGGAGAGGGAGAGGGACGGTGGAGGGGAGACTTAAGATGGAAGCCACAGTCTCTTTATAACCCTAGCTTGAAAATCACACCCCATCGGTTTTGCAATATCGTACGTGTTAGAAGCAAATCACTAAGTACAGCCCACATTCAGCCTGAGGGGAATTAAGACAGAAGTGTCAAAGAATTTGTGGACATTTTTGCTTTTAAAACCACGCCCCCTGCTCCTTTGGTTCTACTTCTATGGTCCTAAGTCAGGCTCTTGTCACTCACTCCTCACCAGTCTTCGTTCTTAAGATAAAGGCCAAGGTATTTAATACGGGCCACTCGGCCCACATGTCTGGTTCTGTGCTTTCACTCGACTGCGTTCTATTATCTGTCAGTTTGCTTTTCTCTTTTTCTGGGTCTTCTCTCCCTCTCTCCCACGTTCAGACTTCCCAAGAGTGATGCGTTAATGGTTCAGGCAGTCAATAGCTGGTGTCACTCCAGGTCACCTGGAATGGGGACTGGAGAGCTTCAAGGAGTCTGTCTTTTGGTCAGGTGTTGGCTCCTGGCCCAGTCTGCTGTGCCCAAGGTGGTGGGTGACTTAACCCTGCCTCACGTTTCCTTATCTCCAGCCACAATCCCGCCACCTCCTGCTCTGTGCCCCAGGCCTTTTTCAGGAGGTCACAAGGGCCATTTTCCCTCCTGCCACAAAGCCTGTGCTTGTACTGCTCCTCTGTCTGGCAAGCCCTTCTTTCTGATCCCCACTTGGCTCACTCGCGAGCATCTTTACATCCCGATAGGTGTCGCCTCTTCAGGTATGACTTCCTGATCCTTCGTCTATGTTAGGTTCCTTATGAGCGCTCCCGACACCCTGTACTTTTCCTTCACAACTCTTATTCATGTGGTTATTTAACATCGCATTCCTTCCTTAGACTGTAGCCTCCACAAGGGCAGGTACCTTGATGCTCACAATGTCTGACACTTAGTATGAGCACAGCAACTATTTATTATGTGTCTCCAGGCTCTCCTCATGGTGGCATGATTACTCTTTTTCCTGCATCCATGCTTCTCCCTTGCTCACACACTTTCAGTGGTCCTTGAGTGCCTGCAGGGCAGACCCATCACTCTTTTGTCCTGCATTCAAGGCCCTGTGTGATGGGGGCCAGCTCTCTTCTGGTTTTGTTTCTCAGCATTCCTATTAATGGCCCCAAAAAGTTCTAACTGAAGTGAATTACTTGCTGTTTTTTTTTTTTTAATTTTTTTTTCAACGTTTTTTATTTATTTTTGGGACAGAGAGAGACAGAGCATGAACGGGGGAGGGGCAGAGAGAGAGGGAGACACAGAATCGGAAACAGGCTCCAGGCTCTGAGCCATCAGCCCAGAGCCCGACACGGGGCTGGAACTCATGGACCGCGAGATCGTGACCTGAGCTGAAGTTGGACGCTTAACCGACTGCGCCACCCAGGCGCCCCACTTACTTGCTGTTTTTAAAGCACACTTTGTGCTTTGCTCTCTATGTCTTTGGTCCTCTTGGTCTCTATATCCTGGAATGTATTCTTCCTGAGATGATATAAAAATCTCTTTAGGAAACTTTTTATTTGTATCTTGTGCATTGCTTGTTTAGATATAGATATAGATATAGATATAGATATAGATATAGATATAGATATAGATATATACACCTCCTGAAAATTTTGCTGAATTTAATTTAAATCATAGACATCATGACATTTCACTTTTGAATACTATGAGAAAATAAGAGCATTTCTTTCTCAAACACAATACCATTTTAATACTTACTAATTAACAATAATCTCTTTATACCATCTAATATGCCATCTGCTTTATATTTCCTGAACGTCCCCCAAATGTCTAATTACAGTTGACCTCATTGAATTAAGGGTCAGCCCAGGTCCACACCCTGCATTTGGTATTTAGGCTCCTGATTGACTGTTCATCACTTGTGGCTTTGGCCCCGTGTCATTTAGCTTGGCCTCGGAGATGTAGGTCTGACAGGTTTAGGGCACATCCAGCTTGAGAATCCCAGGAAGGCCACAGGTTCAGGGTTTTGACTGCTTGGGGAGCAAGCTAAGTTGAGCCAACTATTTCTTCCTAAGCCCTTCTAAGAGTAAAATCTGGCCTGATCTTCTGCTCCCTGCCCCCTGTTGGCCATGCTCCAGCCACACTGATCTGCTCTCTCTTGTCACTCAGTGTACCCAGGGCCTTCACACACGAAGGCCCTCCCATTTGCTTATTTGGCTGCCTAGATTCTCTAATCCCCACTTGGCCTGCCCTCCCTCCCTTCTCTCTCCAGCCTGCCCTTCTACACACATTATTTGCCTGATGAATTCCTATTCATCCTTTAAGAATCGGCGCAAATGTTACTTCCTTAGAGAAGCCTTTTTTTTTTTTTTTTTTTTTTTTTTGCCTCTCCCACCTCCATACCCAGACCAGGCCAGAAACCCCTGTTAAATTCTCTTGTTGGACCATACTTTTCCTTTGCAGCACTTATTTATGCAACTGCAATGAAATAATTATTTGTGGGATTACCTTTTGAATGTGTCTTTTCCCAGCTGAGACTTGAAACTCCACAAGGAAAAGAGCCATATTCATGTTGCCCACAGCTGTATCTCAGAATTTTGCAGAGAGCCTGACAAACATAGGTGAGCAGTAGAATATTAATGAGCAGATGGATGGATGGATGGATGGATGGATGGATGGAAGTACGTAAGAAACCAGTCAAGTTTCTGAGAGAGCTTTGAAGAATGGATTAACTAGGCCAGTTGGATACTCTAGGACCTCCCATGCGTCTGGATGGGCAGTTTTGGAGAATGGTCAGAGATAGACTGCTTTTGGGTTAGAGAAGGTGAAAGGAAAGACATTTTTTTCCATGGTGTCAACCTGGCAAAAGGATGTCTTTACTTTCTTTGCATTTACTCCTGAGATATAGAGAAATCTCTCAAATCCATTCATCCTTGATGACAAATCACAAGGAAATTTTCAAGTCCCTGAAGTTTCCTGGCTTCGAAATTTTTTTTCTTTATAGGTGAGCATCTCAGAAATTGATGTTAAAGAGAGACAGAGCCTTGGATTCCACACATTTCCCTGAAAAGGACTAGATTCCACACAACAAAAAGTCTATTACAAAGCAATGTTAATCTTTTGGAGAATTTCACTAAATAACTTCCTACAGAGATCTCAGCGGTTCCTTCCATAATGTTCTGAGCAAATGTGCTGAAGCCACTTAAGCACAGTGCTTTCCTCATGATGGCAGAGCCCACAGACACTATTTACATGCCCCAGTGCCATTTAGATCTTAACTATAAATTACCGCATAAAGGTTAATAGAACTGAGCCAAGCTTTAGGAAAGGCCTTGTGCACAAAATTGCCTCATATATTGGTGGATGATAATAGAAATAAACACTAGAAAGAACAAGAGGTGTGGCAGGGATAAAAGAGCAAAGTTCTTTGAATATTACTGGAAATCCCTATCAATGGATCAGCAGGGCAGAGATGTTAATTTCTAAGGAACTCTTTTATTCCAGCAGCAGAAAATTCATTTTATGGTCATTTGTTTCCTATTGCCCTTTTGGCCTTCAACTGGTAAAACAGTCCATTTAAAATGCCTCCTGAATTAGCTCCAAGATTTTCCTTTGGTGCTGATAAGGTCTACCTCCTGAAAGAATAACAGCTGACAATGTTGATCAAAGAGGCTTTCTGCTCCCCAAACTTTAGAAATGTCCAGCGACATCTTTAAGTGAAAAAAGCCACATCTGCCTTATATAACAGTAATGTGATGGTCAAATGGTTTTGCTTCACCCCCATACATGTGGGTTATATATATCTGCTTTTGAACAGTTGCTGGGAACCTAAAACATTTCTAAGTCCATGGTTCTCTCAAATGAAGCATGACAGGTACATGCCTGGGTTTGAAATGAGTTACAGCTGATTTTCTAGTCACCCTGACAATTTACACGGGAAAGCAAATGGATGGGGTTGGTAGCTTCAGCTCTCTCTCTCTCTCTCTTTTTTTTTTTTTTTTTGAGTCTGTCAGATTCCAGATAAGAAGGTGTCTACTCTACCCAGTCCCCCAATCTTACTGGTTTAAAGGCCTAAGTGAACGTACAGACTGTTAGCAGATTATCACATGTCAACCCAGGAGACTGAAAGGGAGAGTAATGCTCAGCATCTGGTCCTTGGGTCTCCTCCCGTAACTGAGAGCAGTTGCAGTGACACCTCCATCCAGCCCTCCCCTCAGCGTCCCGGTGTGAGGGCTCATGGGCTGCAACAGATTCAGACTGATCCCATGTACACCATCCATGCAAAAGTGGGCCTCCGTTCTGGAGGAGGCAAGGACGAGCAAGACCTGGCAGAGTTTCTAGGTGTCACTTCACCCATCATGGTCTTGTGGCTCCCTGAGGAGGGGAGAGCTGTTCCACAGCTCAGAGGAAGACACTCCAGTAGGAAGTAGAGAATACTGTCTGAGACGGGGAGAAGAACTCCTGTGGGAGGGAAGTAATCACGTAACTGTGCAGCAAAGACGACAGTGGTGTGAGTGACGCCCTGGCAGTTAGGAAAGATGCCCTCAGCCGCTTACGATGCCAGGTTTCAGTTTCCTCCCTAAAACAACACATGAGGACCTTACCTTTCCTGTCCTGTCTTTTAGATCAGAAGCACACACACGTGATAGTGTGGAGAGAGAGAAACACTTAAGTCAGCTTTGTTATTCTCCAAGGAAGCCCCAGATCAGAGATCAGAAACAGAAATTGCCATACCGTGCCAGCTTGAAGTCACTGGAAGCTAGGTCTGTCTCGCACAGGATTTCATAAGGCAGGCTGGGGGGAAGCAAGTTTTCTATCTGACAGAGGCTCAGCGTTCACCCCAAACATCTTGTTTTCCCTGACCTCTGGCATCCCCAAATTTATCTGAAACTTTTTAAGCTTTTTGTATTTTCAGCTTCTAAGGATAAAAAGGTCTCACATTGCATAAAGCAATGGTTTCCTTTTCTTTCTTTCTGTGTCTCTCTGTCCTCCCCTTGCCCCAACCTATTTTCTGTCTGTCCATCCCTCCATCTATCCGAAAGCTACCTCTTTCAAGCTTCAGGGAGGTCCTTCCTGGTTCTAGTAACCTGAGATTTGGCAGACAAATCCATGCTCCCTTTATGAGTTTATAGATTTAACATAGATCCCTTTTCAGCTTTGGTTTTTTACATTCGTCCTATAAACTATGAGCAATCTGAAAGCCCACTCACTCAAAATCACTTTTCCTGATAACTCTAGTCAGCATTGTTCTCTGCCCCTTTCCTAATTTGTTTTCTGATACTACTTGGTGCTTTATTACATGTTGTGTTAGTTTTCTAGCTGCTGTAACAAATTGCCCTAAACTTAGTGGCTGAACACGGCACACATTTATCATGTTGGAGTTCTGTAGGCGAGAACTCCAACAGAGGTCTCATTGGAGCTAAAATCAAGATGCTGGGATTTCATTCCTTCCGGAAGCTCTAGGGGAGAATGTGTTTCCTTGCTTTTTCCAACTTCTAGAGGCTGCCTGTATTCCTTGGTTCACGGCCCCCTTCCTTCACTGCAAAGAGAGCAACATCGCATCTCTTTGAGGCACCTTCCGTTGTCACATCTCTTTCTCCAGTGTTCTCTGCCTCCCTCTTCCTTTTGAAGGACGCTTGTGATTACATTGGACCTTGATAATCTAGAATAATCTCCCTATTTTAAGGACATCAGATTAACAGTTTAATTACATTTGCAACTTTAATTCCCCTTTGCCATGTAGCCTAACAAAGTCACAGGTCTTGGAATTAGGATGTGGACATTTTGGGGGGCTGTTGCCCAATATTGTGCCTCCCATATATTGGTACTCCTTTATAAAGTTTTTCCCAGTTTGATGTATGGAGATTTTGATCTAAGTAGACTGTGGACTTCTTGAAGGCAACTCTGTGACAAAATATTTTGTTTTTCTACATTTTTGGTCTTCTGCATACCATTTTCAAAAATGCCAGAATTTAATAGGATCTTGGTAAGTACTTACCAGCCCCTCCTAATGGCTTTGATTCTTCCATTTGATTCTATCTTTCCTGGAAGTTTGTACGTACAGAATATTCAGGCACTGGTACACTGCATTTGTACATGTGGAATTTTACTGGAAGGAGTTATTGGGAGTGATTAGTAGTTAGCCTCTTCATCACTCTATTTTGGTTTTACAATGGATAGAAATATCAAAATTAGAAGTTGTGGGCATGTGTAATGAGAAGAAGATAGGAGAAACAGGTGACAAGTACAGAGATATCTTTGGGATTCCTCCAGCAGCTCCACCAGGAGGCAGATGGTTTCTTTCATGCAACAGTGGGAGCCAGACTATAGACCAAGCCGAATTCTGATAGCCCTTCCTTCCTGGAAAGTCCCAGAACCTCCTATGGTAGAAAACAACCACAATATTTCTAGCAGATTCCCAAGAGACTAATTGACCAAGGATGTCACATTCTATCTCTAAGACTAAAGAATTTTTTCCAGCAAGGAGCTGAGAGATGAAAAGGAGCATTTTACTCTTGCTTATTGGCTCTCTCTTTTAAGTGTTGGCCCAGTTAAAATATGTTTAACCACAGGCACCACAGTTATTAATTCATTTAACTAAAACCAGCTATTTGTCAGGAACTGTATTGGCCCAAAGGTCAAAGAACATTTCTCTAATAAACATTTTTATAGAGTTTACTGTGTGCTAAGTATTTTTCTAAGTGACTAAACCATCCTACTTGGTTAGTTCCCATAATAACCTCCCAAATAAGGTACTATTATTATGCCAGTTGGGGAAACAGGTTCAGGGTAGTTAAATAATTTGGTTTGGTGCTAGAGCCAGGATTCTATCCTTGTCCTAGACCTTTGGCTCTTGACCTCTACACTGTGCTGCCTCCCTTTTAGCTAGTCCCTGCTTACAAAGAGGTTATATGATAGGTAATGATAGAGAAGACAGAATCTGCAATGAGCTCCATATATAAATTGAGCTACTGCTTGTTTTTTACACTCTTCTATCCCCAGCACCTAACCCTAGGGACTGAATAAATATTTGTGGAATATTGTTGAAAGACTTTCGGGATTAATACTATGAAGTAAACAGGGGCGCCTGGGTGGTTCAGTCAGTTAAGTGACCGACTTAGACTCAGGTCATGATCTCGCAGTTTGTGAGTTCAAGCCCCGCGTCGGGCTCTGTGCTGACAGCTCAGAGCCTGGAGCCTGCTTCAGATTCTGTGTCTCCCCCTCTCTCTCCCCCTCCCCTGCTCATGCTCTGTGTCTCTCTGTCTCTCAATAATAAAGAATTTAAAAAAAACGTTAAAAATAAATACTATGAAGCAAACAAATTGGATGAGATGACAGATTCTTAAGGGAACTGACAATTTATGGTGGGTGGTGAGGGCGGGCCTCTCTAAGGAGGTAACATTTGAGCAGAGACCTGAAAATGAAAGAAAGGGAGCCATAACAAATGTATGGAAGAGCATTCAGTCACAGGACCAGCATGGTCAGGGGCCTAAGGTGGGCGAGAGCCCGAGATGTGAAAATGGCAGGAACCAGTGTGTGGGGAGCAGGTGTGGAATGAGGTGAGGGGAGGATGGGCAGAAGCTGGGCACTATAGGGCCTTAGGCCACTACAATTCCCTGTGGCAGGATACTGTGTTACGTGTCATGGAGAGACTCAAAAGAAGGGCACATGGGCCCTGCCCTTGGGATTCTTCAATCCAGTTAGAAAGACAAGGCAAGCAAGAAAAAAAAGATGTCTTTCAGCCACTACCCCCATTCTTTGGTGAACATCTTCAATTGTGGTTTTTATTTCTTTCCTTCTTTCCTTTCTGGTGACTTAAAAATCACTCCTCTTTGGTTCTTTAGAAGACGTTGACCCAAATCAGGGGCTGGCTTTTCACTTTCACACCTTGAAACGTTGGAACGTCTGCTTTGTTATCTGGTTAGATTTTTGTTCATGCGATGAAACTCTCATCTACAGTAATTTTAAATGGGTCCAACTAGGTCATGAGGTCCTAGAGCTAATATTTTACATCTGCAGTATTTTTCCCAAGGTTGAAATTTATCTAGGAAATATTACAGCAGGCCTGATATCAGCCAGAGAAATTTAGGCAGCTGAAATGAACTGGTAGAAAACAGAGTTTTCTTTCTTTTTCCAAAATGGCATTGTTGAAATATACCCCAAGAATACAGTGCAGGGTTGTAGTGTATTCAGAGTTGTGCAATTGGCACAACTAATTATAGAACATTTCACAACCCCAAAAAGAGACCCTGTGCCCGCTAGCAGTCATTGTCGGGTCCCTTTCCACAGCCTCCCGGTCCTAGGCAACCATTAATCTACTTTCTGTTTCTATAGATTTGCCTATTCTGAACATGTCCTATAAATGGAATCAATGCGGTCTGTGGTCTTTTGTGACTGGCTACTTTCGCTTAACATGTTTCAAGGTTCCTCTATATTGTAGTATGTGTCAATACTTCATTCCTTTTTGTTGCTGAATGGTATTCCATTTTATGAATACTACTACATTTTTGTTTTTCAGTTGATGGGTATTTACATTATTTCTACTTTTTAGCTCTAAGAATAACACTGCTACAGACGTTCACATACGAGTTTTTGTGTGAAGGTAGTTTCCTTTTCTCTTGGGTTTATACCTGGGAGTAGAATTGTTGGGTCATGTGGTAGGTAACTCCATGTTTAACATTTGAGGAATTGCCAAGCTATTTTTTTTTCAGAGTGGTCACAGCATTTTACATTCCCACTGGCACTATATGAGGCTTCTAATTTCTCCATTTCTCACTGCTCTGATTGTGTCTTTTTGATTAACCTAGTGCATATGAAGAGGTAGCTCATTGTGGCATTAATTTGCTTTTGTAATTATGTTTCTTCTTCTACTTTTTAAAAATGCCCAACTCTCCAAAATTATGGTTTCTGAATCATTGTGGTCTGAACATGCCAGTGTGAAGGAGGTCACATCGTGGCATAATTATATTGTGAAAGTGGAAATAACAGATGAACAATGAGCTCCATACAGAACCAGAGGCTTCTAAAGTATTTGCCATCCTAGTTTGGGTTTAAGACATTCTTTAAAGATTCTATATTATAGAGAATGCTGTAGTTCTGCCTGAGTATTGCAGTAGATCATTTACAACAGATGTCTTCATTTATCTGCTAAATATGATCTGAGTACTTGAGAAACATTCTCTGAATCTTATCTGTCAAGTTTATATCGGTCCAAGTCAGTCTTATTTCTCCTATTTTAGAAAGGACTATCAGGGCGCCTGGGTGGCTCAGTCGGTTAAGCGTCCGACTTCGGCTCAGGTCATGATCTCGCAGTCTGTGAGTTCGAACCCCGCGTCGGGCTCTGTGCTGACAGCTCAGAGCCTGGAGTTTGCTTCAGATTCTGTGTCTCCCTCTCTCTGCCCCTCCCCCACTCATTCTCTGTCTCTCTCTCTCTCTCTCAAAAATAAATAAACTTAAAAAAAAAAAAAAAAGGACTATCGGAAGGGAATTGAGTTGCCCAATACTGTATGGTAGGTGAGTGGTGAGGACTTATCTCCTGATCCTTAATGTTAATTTAGAAATTAATAAATCCTCAGAATCAGAAGAGATCTTCAAAATCATACATCTTCTCATAAGATTTCTCACAGTAATGTACATGACTGAGTACTTTTCAATGACATGGAAGTTCTCCACTGTATATGGCAATCTCTTCTGTTGTTGGCAATTCTGATATTTCTTTTTCATGCTGAGTCACCTTCTGTCTCCATGTCACTTCCACCCACTGCTCCTTGTTCTGTGCTTTAGAACCATGAAGAGTAAAAGTACTTAATGATGCTCAGTAAATATTTCTTGAGTGATTGAAATTATTATCGAATTATTTACAGGAAGTGGTCATATATTGTTTTTATAATTTAAAATAAAAATGAAAAGAGGAAAAAAAACCACTAACCTCTCTCTCTGTACACACACGCACATACTCACACATCCCCTTCCACCTCATCATTCCAGACTTTTGTTTCCTCTTTCTCTCTCTTTTATATAAATTTATTGGTTTTAATATGAATACAGAAGTCATATTTTTATTGTAGAAAATTCATAAACATTAAAGAAGAAAAATCTTATTTATGAAAAAATGTTTTTAATGTTTATTTATTTTGAGAGAGAGAGAGAGAGAGACAGAGAGTGAGCAGGGGAGGAACAGAGAGAGAGAAGGGGATGGGCAGAGCCAGAGGGAGACAGGCTCTGAGCAGGCTCCAGGTTCTGAGCTGTTGGCACACAGCCCGACAGGGGGACTGAACTCACAAACTGTGAGATCATGACCTGAGCTGAAGTCGGCCGCTTAACTGACTAAGCCTCCCAGGCACCCCAATGTTTATTTATTTTTGCGTGACTGAGACAGAGTGTAAGCAGAGAAGGGGCAGAGAGGGAGACACAGAATCTGAAGCAGGTTCCAGGCTCTGAGCTGTCCTCACAGAGCCCTACGCGGGGCTTAAACTCACAAACTGTGAGATCGTGACCTGAGCCGAAGTTGATTGCTTAAACAACTGAACCACCCAGGCACCCCGAATGTAAGATTCTTAATGGCTGTATAGCATCCTGTAATACAGACATGTCATAATATCTTTAAATGTTTTCCTTTTGATAGACATTTAGGTGTTTTCAAATTTATAAAGAGAGTAACATTCTCTCTTTCAGTCTTCTCTTCTGCAAATGAATCGTATCTGTTACCTTAAAACCTCCTTATATGCCTTTTTGCCTCTGGCTTGTTTTCCTGTTGGATATACTCTAAACTGCCAATCTCCCTCTTCAAAAGTGGTTTGCAGAACCGAGCACCTGGTCCAAACAGATGATGATGATGATGAATGTGGAGTTCAGGTGAACCAGTACATAATTTTGGGCATTGCACTGGTATCCATGTGGACCAAAATGGCAATAGTTTTTCTTGTTTCCTTTTATTGGGCTTCTAGGAACACAGATCTGCCCTGCCTCACATAGCTTAACTGCTGCTCTTTATTTTCAGTGTCCCTGACTATTCCTTTGTGGCCATTTGAATTCTCAGGTCTCTCCATTTCTGCTGCATCGTGGGTGATCTGTCCCCATGCGCTGGCTGGTCACTTTACTTGGTCTGGCAGATCTTCTTTAGCACCAACAATTTGCATCACCTTAAAAATAGTCTAGATATAAGTCTAAATGATTAAATGCAAACAGCTTTTCTTAGTTGAAAAGACTTTACTTCCCAATGGATAAAAGTAAGGAAGCTAAGTGATATATGAGGTTTCATAACTCATTTGTCTTCCTCCCATTTTGCAATTCGGGAGCTAATATTGGAGATTAAATAATGGACTTCGTTGACTTCAGTGCACCTGCTGCTGAATGTGTAAATTCATCCTTTCTCATACAGCCAGACATGACTCGCTAAGCAGCTTCCAAAGTAAAAGTGGTGACATGAATAATTCTGCCTGGAAATAAGGTCAACCCTGTTCTCCTGAGATCTGCACTGTGAGCAGGGAGCAAAGAGCTACATAAACCTTGTACCTCGAAGAACTCTGAAGATCTGTCCTCCTCCCTTCCCCCCAGTGCCTAAACACCAAGAAATGAAAGACAGGACAAGACATTTAAAAATCTGGGTTTTGTGGAAAGAAATTTAAACCCGTTTAAAAATCTGGGTTTTGTGGAAAGAAAGAGCATAATATATGAAGTAAGGGATGGTTGTGATGAAAAACTATTCTTGCAAAAAGTGGGAATTCTATAGATGCATAAAAAGAAGGATATACAAATAACAAAATCTGTTAACAGATTTTTTTATTAATGATTGGATAAGTGGTTTTTAAATCTAGATTTTAAAAACTTTTCTGCAATGACCATGTATTACATTATAATAACAACAAAATTAATTAGTGGGTTTATTTCTTGTACTTTGATTAAATTAAAAGGTGCAGATGTTTTTCTTCCTTCTGCTGAATTATTTGGATAAAAAGCAAATTTGGGTGGGAGACTGAACAAAATTACTTCAATGTTTGTTCTAGCCCCTAAGGCTCGATGAAGTTACCATCAAATTCAGTCAGCAAAATAGATGGCAAAGCATGATACAGCACAAATCACAAGTTTTTTAGATTTACAGTTGTGAATAAGCCACTCAACCTAGCTGAGGTGAAAAAGCAACATTTTTTTATAAGGACACAGACAGGGCTGATAGACAGTTGGTTGTACTTATACGGTGATACTGGTTATTTACATTCTAAAATGCTCTGTTTCTGTTGCTCTGAGACCCACCCCCCCCCCCCCCCCCCCAAGGCCTCCTCACTGCCTCAGCCACCCCGGTTTATTGGTTTATCTGCTGGGGATTTCTCAGGGTTCTGTGCCCCATAACAGAAGAGGTAATAAGGCCTGGAAGGGGAGCAGACTTCGGGACTGGGTAGCAGCCATCTGACCCTGTCTTGCTTTTCTTCCCTCTGCCCTTGTTAAATATTTTGAAAGTCACACCTAGGATGCATAGAACTCAAGGACAAAGACTCAGCTGGACCTCGGAAGGCACTGGATCCAGGCTCTTAGAAGCTCTCCGGCCTCTTCTGTTTCTTTTCTGTATGTCTGCTCCATCCTCTCTTACTGCCTTCTCTGTCTTTGTATTTATGTGATGGAAATTATGACTTTTAACAGTTCTCAGAATTTTCATTTGATGGGTCTGGCCACTTAGAGATCTTTCTCCCTTTTTCCCTCCTTTCCTTCCAATTTCAAGTGTCCAGGGAAGAAAATGAATGGCCAGTCTTCAGTCATGTGCCCACTCCTTTGCCAGACATTCATGACCCTATGAAGAGAGGAGATCATAGTGCCCAAGCAGGCCTTTCTTTTCCCATTATAAGTACGTGGATGGAGGGGTGGATACTTCCAGATAAATATGGGAATTTTCTAGAGATCAAGGAGTGAGGTATAAAACACAAGATCCCTGGCAAATGACTATTTCTTAACCTTCCCTTGATAGGGGCTTTTTCCAACAATCTCATCTCTTCATAAAAGAGCCTCTGTGGGGTGTCTGGGTGGCTCAGTTGAATAAGAATCGAACTTTGGCTCAGATCATGATCTTGCTGTTTGTGAGTTTGAGCCCCATGACCGCCTCTGTGCTGACAGCTCAGAGCCTGGAGCCTGCTTCAGATTCTGTGTCCCTCTTTTTCTCTGCTCCTTCTCAGCTTGCTCTCTCTCTCTCTCTCTCTCTCAAAAATAAATAAACATTAAAAAAAAAGAGAGAGCCTCTAGGGGCTCCTGGGTGGCTCAGTTGGTTAAGCATCCAACTTTGGCTTAGGTCATGATCTCACAGTTTGTGGGTTCGAGCCCTGCATTGGGCTCTGTGCTGACAGCTTGGAGCCTGGAGCCTGCTTTGGATTCTGTGTCTCCCTCTCTCTCTTCCCCTTTGCCCTCTTGCACTCTCTCAAAAATAAATAAACATTATTCTCTCTCAAAAATAAATAAACATTAAAAAATAATAAAAACTAAAAATAAATTAAAAAAATCTATTTTGGATTTTGCAAGAACCACTGTATTGGTAACAAATTTACTTCTAATGAAACAAGATAAAAATAAATGGGTTATTCTGCTTTGGGCCTTTATGAGTCCATTTTTAAACCATCATTCACTCAGATCAGACCTTTAATAGTCACTTGTCATAAAGTTTCTATTAATTATTTCATATTTTAGTAGATTATATATTTTTTATGAAGTTGGATTGATGGCTTTATTTCATAAACTACCGTTGTTCAAAGCATGTTTTCTCCTACTTCTATTATGATTATAAAATAACATAATAATGCCTCACAAAATTCAAATTACAGAGAAAATATTCACTCATAATCCCATGCCCTATACAACTATGATCATTTTCAATATTAATATATATTTTTATGAAGTTTCACCAGTAGTTATGTTTAGTATTGTATTTCTCTTTTTTCAGTGTTGCTACTTATTATTTTTTATTCATAGTTGTCATCTCTAAAATATGAATAAAATCTACTGAGTGAATAAACATACTAAAATAATGGAATAATCTACTTCACTATTTTTGGATATTTAGATTATCTCTTTTTTCTGTAACAACAGTGTATCCTTTCCCCCTTCCTAAAATTGTGTAGTTCTAGATGGTCCGTGAAATTCTAAGGGCTTGCCGTGCCCATAGCCTGCCTCTGAGGAAAGTAGCCACAGATAATTCTTTCTTCATAAAGTTGTCATACTGTAGGGGCACCTGGGTGGCTAAGTCGGTTAAGTGTTCGACTTCGGCTCAGGTCATGATCTCACGGTTCATGAGTCTGAGCCCTGCGTCACGCTCTGTGCTGACAGCTCAGAGCCTGGAGCCTGCTTTGGATTCTATGCCTCCCTCTCTCTCTGTCCCTCTCTCACTTACGCTCGGTCTCTCATTCTCTCTTTCTAAAATGAATAAACATTAAAAAAAAAAAAGTTGTCATACTGTAGATACTAGTGGACTGGGGGATCTGTGCCTGGACCAAAAGGCAGATATGTTTAGGCTGGGTATCAGAAAGGCCCATGAAGTGGCTCTGTAAGAGATTCTGCTCAAAAGCATGGCACCGTATTGGATGGGGTCAAACTGATCCAATTATCTCCTATATCTTGGTAAGTATAAAGGTTAGATTACACAGAGAAATCAAGATGCTCTATATACCCTTTTGGAAAGGGGAGAAGGTTACCAGTATACGAGTTATGATTCACCAAAGCCACTACTATATTCTGAATAACTGTGAACTGTGTTTCCCATTTGGCATGAGGCATGGTGTACTTGCCAATGTCAGAGGGCTGGGACTCAGGTTCATAGTCCAGCTTCTGATACTGTCATCCTGGACTCATGGAAGTAACCTTCCATTGTCTAATTATTTTTTTATTCTTTTGGATGACTTTCTGGGGATGAATTACCCAAAATGGGAGTCAGGAGTATAAATATTTTTATGGCTCTAGATACATCTTTTCAAATTACTTGCTGGTAATATTTCTGAGACTTTTTCCATGAATCTTCCACTCTTATTATTCTGTATTTTCTGAATCATTTCACCCATCTCTATAGCTATAAAGACTGTCAAGTTTAGGATTCCATTCAGTAAGATTCACCATTATTTTATGAATACAGAAGTATGGTGTTAATTAGGTTGACATGATGCTCTCTCATCATTTAAAATTTTAATTTCATAACTTTAAAAAAGTTCTTTTAGACTTTCGTGCATGTATAAAAAGGAAATGTAAGCACAGTATATTGGTTAATGTATTATTTACAATTTTTCAGAATCCAAGTCCTCAGAGCTACTTTTTGACTCAAATTCATCTTTGTTTTTCCATCACAATTCTGTCTCTTGTTCTATCATGAATATTGATAAATCAGCATTGCTTAAAAGAATTAGTAATGTCTCTAAGAATTTCCTCAAAGTCGTTGACACCCATTCTGAAAATTTTAATATTGGCCCTTTATGATCTTACCAAAACTTATTAACAGAAAGTCTTTTGACAACAACAGGACTCACATACCTTTCTCAAGTAGTCTTTGTGTTTTGTTGACTGGAATGTCCAGAGGTTACATTTGTCTAGTCCAGCCACCTGGACATGCACAGATGACACATCTGTTGTCTGACAACAATTATAAGATATTATCAATTGTAAGATACATCCTGATTTCAGAGACGTTA
>NW_024412396.1:12476365-12553045 GCF_014898765.1 Herpailurus yagouaroundi | reverse complement strand
TATATATATATATATATATATATATATATATATATATGAATGACATGGGCTAAAGACTAATTATAGGCAAATCTATAATCCCAGCCCAGACCTCAATATAAAACTGTCCTAGGTTTCTACTTAGATGACTCTTACATATCTCAAATGTGTTTATATTAGTTCCCCATCGATGCTGTAAAAAATCTCCACAAACTTTAGTGGCTTAAGTATTAAGAATGTATTATTTTACAGTTCTGAAGGTCAGGAGTCCAACACGAGTTTCATTTGGCTAAAATCAAGGTTCAGCAGGGCTGTGTTTCATTTAGGAAGTGCTAGGTGAGAAGCTATTTCTTATCTTTTCCAGCCTTTAGAGGCCCCCCCACATTCCTTGGCTTGCAGCCCCCTCCATCTTTAAAGCCAGCAATGGCCCATCTTTCTCCCCTCTGTTCTCTCACTTTCCTGCCTCTCTCTTTCACTCAGAAGGACATAGGGTCCACCCAGACCGTCTAGGATACTCTCATCTCAAAATCTTCAATCACATCTGCACAGTCCCTTTTCCATGAAAGGTAACATGTTCACAGGTTCTGGGAATTAGGATGTGGACTCCTTCGGGTGGGGCATTATTTTACCCACCAGTGTCCAAACTAAACCCAGAATATTCCTCCCTGATCAAGTTTGCCCCTCCTCCAATCTTTTCTTCCTCAGTGATTTAAACCACAGGCTGTCAGTTGCCCAGACCAGAAGCCCGGATGTCATCCTAGAATCCTCCCTCTTACTCAGTTCCCACATCCAATCCATTCTTCTTCCTGGAAAGCATGTAAGTCCACTGAGTTCTACCTGTGTGGTCGCTGCCCCGGGCCAGATGCTCCTCCTCATCTCTTACCTGTTTTGCTGCTGAGGCCTCCCAACCAGTCTCTCTGTCACCAGAAACGATAGACCTCAAAACACACCAGCGTGACATTCATGAGCCTCAGTGTTGCGTCCACTTTAGCATATGCAGCCGGGGAGAAGATGCACACGTAGTAAAATGCTGAAGGCGTACATTTGGGTAGCACTTTACAAAACACTTTGACATTCTTACCAGAGTTCCTCAGTTCTTCAGCCACGTGAGTCAGGTACCATTCTCCTTGTCAGTGAAGTTAAATGACTTAGACTCAGGTTTCAAAACAAAGTTGCATTGCTTTCTCCTGCAGTGTCACCTCCTCACCCTGCTCGCTGTCATTTCAAATTCCACACATTCAAAGACAATTCCTCCTCTGACTTCCCAGGTTCTGTCATTGAACCCCCTACCCCAATGCTCACCCACCTTCAGATGTACCCTTGACCTACTCCATCCCTATCCCACATCTAGCCAGACACCGAGACTGGTTGAAATTTCTTTTGAACTATCTCTTGCCTCTGTCCCCATTGCCTCCACTGTAGTCAGAATGTCCTGTTTTCCCTCACTGCTAAGTCAATTCGGCTGCCTTGTTCCTAGTTTTCCTTCATCCCATGTATCACTGCCAGAAATAGAATCTGAAAACACCATTTTATAATGTCACTCCCTGGGTCAAAATCCCTCAGGGGCTCCTTATTTTCTATTGCACTGACCACAAGCCCCGATGTAATTGGACCCCTACCCGTCAAGTTTACATAATTACCACGGTATTCCAAACCCCTGTTGCAGACAGGCTGACCACCTACTGGGCCATACTATTTTTTCTCACCATGCATTCACCGTTGTCAACACCTCACGCAGAATGTCTGTTCTTCTCCCTTTGCCTTTCCAAACCTTGTTCCTCTTTAATACCTGACTCAGTTTACCTCACCCCTGAAGCCTTCACTCATTAACCATCCTCCGAGATCATGCTCCTTTCTAATTTACAGAGTGTGATTAGGACTTTGCAGTCAAATGCCTCCTCTTGTACATGGTGTCTCATGCACATCAGTCTTGTCTCCAACCAAACTGCAACCAACTTGAGAGCAAGGCCTGAGTTCTCTGTTTTCTTACAGATTCCTTTAATTATCCCCAAATTGGAAATTCATCTCCAATTTGGGAATAATTTATTAGTTCAATTACTTTTAATATTTCTTTAAAAAAATTTTTTTTAATGTTTATTTATTTTTGAGACAGAGAGAGACAGAGCATGAACGGGGGAGGGTCAGAGAGAGGGAGACACAGAATCTGAAACAGGCTCCAGGCTCTGAGCTGTCAGCACAGAGCCCGACGCGGGGCTCAAACTCGCGGACCACGAAATCATGACCCGAGCAGAAGTCGACCGCTTAACCGACTGAGCCACCCAGGCGCCCCATACTTTTAATATTTCAAACGAAGTCTACCTGACAGCGCAAGGATTTATATTGATTGATGGATAACCGATAATAGCTGAAAATCCCATCTGAATCACCTTCAGTTCTTGAAGAGGGACAGAGTATAAATAACTAACATAAACTAAACACAACCATCATGATAGTTGATTCGCAGACTATTGAGTGAGGTCTTTCTTGGGTGTCAAGTGCTATAGGAGACTCTAAAGTTGGAGAAGATGGAAACGATTGAAAGAGGGTGTGACCCACTCCCCCAATCACAGGGAATGTAGCAAGTTTAGGAAGGGTAGTGTGCAGAGCATAGTCTAATGATCGAATCAATATGGGCATAAAATGAAGTCAGCATATGAGAACAGTGTTCAAGTAAGATCTTCTGATCCAGAGATGAGTGGTTAGTTTACAAAGTGATTGAGTTGTTACTCTGAAGACGTCACAGCACTGTTCTACAAGCAGTAACACCACCACCAAAACCAACAGGAAAGCAGGCAACTCTATAACCAGAGTACCCAAGTGAGAGCGCATCCACTCTGAGAAGACCTACCCCGTCAAGATTTCTCTCTACATGTGATCATTTTACTAGCTTTGAAGCTCAGTTTTGCAATCCAGTCAAGTAAGGATTGTTCAGGTCTTTACAGTGAGAAGAGACAACTTTCTTATTATCTAGTGATTTTCAATGCACTGCTTAGAAAGCAGCAGAACCCCTTCCTCCACAACACACACACACACACACACACACACACACACGCACACATACACACGCACACACACACTACATGTCAAAGTCATTAGCTATTTGTACCCTAGATGTGGAAGAAGGAATTCCCCAGATGATTTTTAAATTCTGGGGCAATTACTACATACCGTTTCGAGAGCCAGAAGTAAGAATCAATCTGCCAAGCAACCATTAGGAATGGAATTGCTTCTGCTTCAAAGTATATGCTGGATTAACTTCTAAAGTAGTTAATTACTTTTCAGATCATGCTGTGGTGTCACACAGCCTGAAGGGAAAAATGCTGCCACCCAGGCTAAGGAGGTGGGAGAGAGGGAAGGTCACGATTTCTGTTATCTTGCAGACTGTGCCTAATGGGACTAGCTTAAGAGCCAAAGAATCAAAAAGCATTTTTTTTTTGTTTTAGCCAAAATAATATTAAATAATGTTTATTTTTCTTTAAATAAATTAGTTGTTGAAGTGAATCAACTGCTGGTTGCTTGGTTATTAGAAAGATTTTACCTAAATTGAAGCTGCTTGTCAAAGACTCAGTAAGTAGCTGAATGTTTGGGTTGAATTACTTTCAGATCCCTTTCTGCTTTGATAATGGACTAAATTTTCCGAGCCAAAGATGGCAAGAGTACAGAGTCCCAAGATTCATTTCACTTCCAAAGTACCTGATGAGAGATGAAGAAAACACTGGTCTAAATGAAAAGATTGGGAGCACAGATGGCACATGATATGTCTGTACTGCTGTTTTACCCCTTTCAGACCCAAGACCATCTTCATTTCTCATGGCACTCTTAACTCCCACCGACTCTGCTCCCGGCTTCAGAATCCTGCCCAACAGAGTGCTTTGGGAGACCACTACTAGTCAACTGGACTGGACCTGGAGATGAAACCTATTTGCAATACCTGATTTAGCAAGAATATAAGCTCAGGATGGAAAAGCTCTAGAAATAGACACGCATTCTCAGAGCTTGTCAATGTCTGCCAAACCTAGGGGAAAGAACCTCTTTGGTTCTTTGAACCTGTGTGGTTGATCGACACTCTGATGGATTTCAGTCTCAGGATACCTTATCAAAATATTAAAGTTGAAGAGGCCAAAGTAATCCTGTTCTATGTGCTCCTTTTTATGACTCAGGAAACTGCATCAGACATGAACAGCGCCAAGCTGAGCCCTGGGCTTCATGCTCCTGTGTTCTTTCACCGTCTCATGCTGCCCGTCTCCTGACCAGGTGCTGGGCCCAACAGATCCTTAGTGTCTTGCTTATATTGTATGTGCATTTACACATGGACTTGTATTGATTATTGTATGAAATAATGCTATATGAAAGATGATTCATTAGTAAACTAGCAATTTTATCAATTTGTAAAATTCTCATCACAGCTTACTGCAGAGATTAACTTAATGGTCAAAAACTACACAACCTGGATGTCTCCTGATTTTTAAATACCAGGAAGTTTAGCATCTACTCCTAATGTGGATGGAAAGAAATGGAACCAGATCTCACAGTGAAGATAGCAGTTTATATAAATTCAAAACATAAGAGAGATTATTAAATGATCTATAACAGCTTCCCAGGATTTCAGCATTTCCTATGCTTACTTAAATTTTTAACTAAAAAGAAAGGCTCAGTAGTGTTTTGTTTTTTATTTTAAGTGTTCAGAAGAATAATATTTAAGGTTCTTTGTAGGACCCACAGAGGAGACAGAACACAGACCTCTTCTGCTCAGGTTTCTCTTTCACTAAGAAAACGGTCCTGGCCTTGCCATTGACCTCTTCCCTTTTTGCCAGGCTACCTAGGTTGACTTTTCCTTTTTATGCCAAAAGCAAGTAAGGGATAAATAAGGGGTCTATGTAAATAAGGGGTCTACTACTTTAAACCAGCAGTTCTCAACCTTAGCTGCACATTAAAATATCTGCTTTTAACAGTCCTGGCCCAGATCAATTGAACCAAAATCTCTAAGGCTGGTCCCCAGGCATTGCTAGTTTTTAAAGCTCCCCAGTGTTTCCAGTGTGTAGTCAAGTTTACCAAACACTGACTTGAACCAAAAGGATGAAATGTTACTGCAAGAGCGTCATAAATCAGATGAAGGCCAGGCCCCAGATGCAGTTCCGACAGCATCAGAGCCACACCCCACATTGTCTTTGCTGTTCCTGGTGCATAGCACTGTAAATTTAGCATCCTTCTGCAGAGTGTAAGGAAATCAGGGAGCAGTCCCAGGCTGAGGCAATGGATAGATGGATCCCAGCGTTCTGGAGCCAGCAAGTTTTACCTTGCAAGGTGCACATGTGAACACCTCTTCTCATATTCCTAGCTTGAAATCAGCCATAGTGAGAGTATTTACACAATGGAAATTGGCAAACCCTACCAACTGGGGCTTGTTTTTCCTTAGGGAGCCAGTGTTAAACATTTATCAATACCAAATTGTATAGATCTCTAGTCTCTGACCCTAGTCAACCCTGAGAAAGGGAAACTTAAAGGCACCCTTGGCTCATTAGCAAGTCTGAGCTTATAATATTATTGCTTCTTTAATTATTTGCTAATAAAGAGGGGGAGTAAAGTCAAATAGCAAGAATAATTAGGAATTTGCTACTACCACTATGATTCTGGTAGCTTCCCAGGTAACTAGGAGAGGATAACAAGAATTTAATATGATCCAATACATCCCTTTTCCTTATCACCTTTGTCTATCACTTTTGTCTAGGTGTCTGTCATTACTTTAGGTAGAAAACCAAGATAGAGGAAAGGTGGATAGTTATCATAGTAGTTAAGTTATAGTTTAAACTGCTCTAACACAGCGACTCCAAATCACAGGGAGTTAGGCAAGAAAGAAAATGTTAACTGTCTTGGAAATTTGGTTCAAGGCTGTTATGGGAGCTTTCACCTCTGACAACTCCCAGCTCCTGTCATCACATCTGCGTACCACCTAATCAGGAGGGGAGAAGGAGTAAGGGGAGCACATACCATTCCCAGTTAAAGACACAACCAGAATGAGTTACATCACTTCCACTCATACCCACTGGCCAGAACTGTGTCTTAATGGCTGCGCCTAACTGTAAAGGAGGCTGGGAAATGTAGTCTTGACTAGGCAATGTGCCCAGCTAAACATCAGAAAGTTTACTATTAAAAGAAGGAGAGGGTGACTACTGATGGATAAGTGGGAGACTTTGCCACACCATCCTACTCATTTAAATGCAAGTTTGTGTGTTATTGTCATGGCTGGAGGTAGAGACTTCGTAGGACACTACTTTAAAACATTTTACAGGCTACAATATCTTCTCGAGGTTTTTGAGTCCTGACTCTCCCGGGAGTTTCCTATGTTAATAGAAAACATCATCTCTGGAAATTCACCAGAGAACTTTTAGAGTTTATTTCAATGTGCACATGGGGAAATATTGTATATTATAAAACTTGGTCATAGACTTTCCCATGTAGCATTTTACTTGATGAATTTGGGGCCCAAATAAGTCTTTCAAAGACCATTTTATTAGGACTTAGGAAAACACACGGGATGTCTTTACAATCACAAACTACAAAACTGTAGGCCATAAATATGCTCAGTGTAAATAAATTGGAATTAATGTAATTTCCTGTCTTTCCCTCTCCAAACCGCTTTACATCATACTAAAGTCTTTCTTTAAAAATCATTTCTGTCGTAGCACTCTTCTGTTTAGACACCTTAGTGCCTGTGTTTTAAAGTCAAAATACTTTTGCTTGCTGTTGTGGGGCTCCATGTGGGTGTGCTGGAGTCCTAACCAAACATGTATGACAGAAAAGAGAGGACCGATCAGGTCCTTAGGAGACTTGGATTCTAGGTCTAGTTCCCCCACTATCTAGGTGGGTGACATTGGACACACCCACACTCTGACTCTGGGTGGAGCTGACCCTGAAGCTAAGATTCAGGACTGCCTAGACCAGCGAGAAAAAGAGCCTTCTTTAAAGTAGTTGCAGAAATCAGCTCCTCACATTATTCTCAATGATTCCTGCCTTCTGGTGTCCACCCCCTTGTCTAATCCCTTCACCTGGAGTGTGGGCTGTACCTGATGACTTGCTTCTAACAAAACACAGCAAAGGGATGGCGTGTCACTTCTGAGCATAGATTACAAAAGAGCAGGCTTTTTGCTCCCATTCTTTCTTTGGTTTTTCTTGCTTTCTCTCTGATGCGACAAGAGGCCATGTTGTGATCTGCTCTGTGTAGAGGCCCATGTGGCAAGGAATGGAGAGCGGCCACTAGCCAGCTGCCTTGTTGTGAGTAACACCCTTGCGTGGCCAGGAATTGATGCTTCTGGTCAACAGTCAGCCAGGACCTGAGACCTGCCCACAGCTGTAGGAGGGGGCTTGGGAGAACATCTCCCCTTGGTCGAGCTTCGAGATGACTACAGTCTTGTCTGACGACTTGATTGCAGCCTCTTGAGCGACTCTGAGCCAAGGAACCCAACTAAGCTGTTACCTGGTTCCAGATCCTCAGAAACTTGTGATAATGACTGGGTTGATATTTTAAGCCACAAAGTTTTGGGATGATTTGTTATGCAGCAATAGATAGTAATACTGAAGACCCAATATCATCTGAAAATGTAGGGGACTTGGGAAAACATTATTTAGAAATTAAATCTATTAAAACAATTTAATTTTCAAAATCATGTGCATAGGAAAAGCAAATAAAAAATTAAATAACTAACACCAGTAAGTCTTGGTCTAGTAACTAAGATATTCTCAAACTTTGACCTTCAAAGAAACGTGTTTGATCTTCCAGAGAATGAGGGTTGTTCTGGCACAATACAAAAATACTGTCTCCTTGAGAATTGGGAAGTAAAATATCTGAGGCAAACATTGTTATATAGGCGAAAATTTATTTATTTATTTATTTATTTTAAATTTTTTTTTTCAACGTTTATTTATTTTTGGGACAGAGAGAGACAGAGCATGAACGGGGGAGGGGCAGAGAGAGAGGGAGACACAGAATCGGAAACAGGCTCCAGGCTCCAAGCCGTCAGCCCAGAGCCCGACGCGGGGCTCGAACTCACGGACCGCGAGATCGTGACCTGGCTGAAGTTGGACGCTTAACCGACTGCGCCACCCAGGCGCCCCTATAGGCCAAAATTTAAAGGCTTCAACCAATTTCCTGTAACTGTGATGAAAAAGAAGAGGAAGCTCATTTTTAGGAATATTATAGAGCTGTACTGTCCAATACAGAATCCGCTAGCCACATGTGATTATTCATAGATAAGTTCAAATTTATAACTGAATAAAATGTAAAATTCAGTTCCTCAGTCGTACTCGCCACATTTCTAGTGCTCAAAAGCCTCCATAGACAGTGGCCACAAAATCGGACAGTGCCAATATAGAACAATTCCAAAATCGCAGAAGATTCTATTGGCCAGTCCTACTGTAAAGTGTTTTCATGATTCCTAATACCAATGCTTATGAAGTTTGTTTCACTGTTGTCCTCTTCAGGAACAGTTAAACCAGTGTAAAATGTCCAGTGTTGCTGGCTGCTCTGGAGGTATCAGCAGCTCAGCCAAACTGAAGGTATTCTAAACACATTGCAGAGCATCTAAATTGAGTGGGGAGAATTTATATTCTAAAAAACATTGGAAGGCTGGGACCATAAAGGACTACCAAAGACTCAGTCTTAAGGTGAGCCAGTGGGAATCACCACTTCTGATACAAGCTCCCAAACATAGGCCAACTCATATTATCAATCAGGGCTTCACTTTCCATATTTATCCAATGAGAGCAAAGGGCCGATGATCTCTCAAGTTCCTTCAAGCTTTAAAACTCAATAACTATATATATTGCTCTAATGAAAAAACTGTCACTTGTGCAAATTATTTGGTGACTCACAGATGCAGGTTAGGCGTCCTACACCTGGTGTAAAACTGCCTCCTTGGGGCACCTGGGTGACTCAGTCTGTTAAGCGTCTGACTCTTAATCTCGCCTCAAGTCGTGATCTCATGGTTCATGAGTTCGAGCCCCGTGTCGAGCTCTGTGCTGACAGTGTGGAGCCTGCTCGGGATTCCCTTTCCCTCTCTCTCTACCCCTGCCTGGCTTGTGCTTACACTCTTCCTCTCTCAAAATAAATAAACTTAAAAAAACAAAAAAAACCTCCTCCTTCAGGTTTCCTCCAACATCTGGCCTCCTTTCTTCTTCCTGGATGATATCAGAGCCCAGAAAGGAGAAGCGGGGAGGGAGTATGATTGCACCTTGGGAGTTCAGCCACCTTCCTCTAAAGATCAGGCCATTCCTAACTCCTAGGCACCTTGTATATCCCTCGGTGGGTCCCGTAGGGCTGTGGGAATTTCTTTCACATCATGTGACTGCCACAGGGAGTCAGGACTGGTGGTCTCTCAGTGCTTTCTCTTTCTAAGGATATTTCACCACCATTTCCACTGCCCCGGGGTTACTTCATGTTGTGGGCTAAGATGCTTGAGGTTTTCCTGAGCTACTGTGTCCTGGAAGGCAAGAAATAAGTCCTTGTGCTTTGGATTCTCTCAAATTTATCCGTTCATTCCAAGTACTTCCTACTTCCTGTGGGCTCTTGGATCTTAAGGTTTGCCTGGGGGTGGGGGGTGGAAGAGGGAGCTCCCACACTGACAGATGACCTCTTGCCCTTCACCTCACTGCTACTTCATGTTTAACCCCAATGGGTTTCCACCTTACCCTGCCTCCGTACACTGTTTAGCAAACTTTTCCCTCTCGGGCCCTTAAAAAATTCTGAAAAACTTCCATATTTTTATGTTGACATCTGAACATTTTTATCTCCATGTAATAGTTACAAAAGATGTTGTCTCTGATGTATTTTCTGTTGTATGTATGCTCTAAATATATTTTTGTTAAAACCTTAGGTTTTGCTCATTCAACGTATGGAAAATAACCACAGAGAACCTAACCGGCAAAGTCAGTTTTTGTTATCTATCCAGTCAGCCAAATCCGCCATGCTTTCTGTCAGGACAAGTCTAGATTTTTTTCTCAGTTTAAGTCAGTGTTTCGGTGTAAGTCCTCATGACAACCACATCACGTCTGAATTCTAATATGTAAAAACAAAGATAAATAGATGAGGCACTTAGCCGCCATGCATGACGATGCAGCCTGAATGAAATAAGGCCCCCGTGGCCCTCAGTATTTTCCTGGGAGCTCACCCGGTACTGCTCCCAGAGATCCCTTCCTTGGTGGCGTGCATTCTCCAAATGTCCAGTCATTTGGTGACCCAGAGGTTGTGGTACCCTTGGGATTCTGGATAATGAGAGGTATCATTTTCTTTTGTAAAGAAGGAGAATACTTGGAAAAAGCAGGTTAATCTACAAATTCTAAAAGAGGGTTAATTTTAGGAAATAATGCACATGGAAGTGGACCGTTTGGAAAACAGTTCCCTTAAAATTCCCAGTGACTATACATCCCTTAGCAAATCTTCGTGCACTCCCAGAGATACACACATACCAGTGTGAAGACCGAAGCCGTGTGAAGTTCTGTGCTCAGACCCCTGAGCTTTACTCTTTAAACACTGAAAAAGAAAACTTTTTGAATCAGGCAAAACCCTTTTTTCTCTTAACAAAGCCTGGAATTATCTTGCTGTGAACTTAAGAAATTTAGTCTGACACTCTAAGCTGAGTAATGACTTTGTTCTACTTAAGTATTCAGCCTTTCCCTGAAGTAGTCAAACCCATTGATTCAATGAGTGAGGGGGTCATAGGACAGCACCACTTATGGGGAATGAAAATTACTTTGGTTTAATATTTCAAGGGCATCATCTTTCCTTTATCTTTCATTTGGAACAGAGCTTAAATGGACTGAGTTGTTCCAGAGCAGAGCCAAAGGCACGGAGGCAGACACAGATTTGGAGCTGCTCTGAGGCAGATGCCAAGTTGTGAAGCAGTGGGAGGGGCTGCCCCACGTAACCCCCGCGCCACTGGGGCCTCTGCCTGTGGAACCCAAGCAAGATGGACTTGCCCTCCTCCCTCGGCTTGTACCAGAGTCCAGACCTGTGAGCAAGAGTTTGGCGAGTTCTTGTCTTATGGTTAATGCCGACTCTGGGTACCTGCCGTCAGTTGTGCTGTGTCTGTTTTGCAGCGTCTCACTCGAGGTTTAAAGTCACCCACAACTTTAATTTTCACTAAAAAATTAGAGTGGGTGGAAGTAAAGCAGAAAAGACAGGATCTGTTAACATCACGGGGAAAAACCCCGAACAAGCCAAGTAACATTCTCATGGCACACTAGGTAGAAAGACCTCCCGCCAGCCCCTCTCAGAGATGGCTGCAATGGTCCCAGCCTCTCTCCAACTTGTGATAATGCCCTCTCTCCTCATCTTTCTCTGCAAAGCTCTCCTCCATCCCCATCAGGAGAACACAAATTATTCTTGTCTCATACAGAGCGCTTGAGCATGGGGATACCCCATGGTTTTGAGGGCTTACCACACCCTAGTGCCCCACAGTATTCTGCATTTCTCCCAACTCTATTCTCATCCCAGATGGAATTCTGCTGTCATCAGAATTATCTTGTTATACTTGGAAGGTAGCGAGTTTCCCATTCATTAAGTCTGGGTGAGGGTCTGACAGAATCATGCAGAAGGGATTCCAGCCCTGGCAGTAAAAAGTTGGGGAAGTTGAATTAGGGAAGACTTTACTGTTCCTTCTACATCAAAACTCTTGGATTCTACCCTTGAACTTGAGATATTTTTAAATGAAAATAATATTACTATTGGTTCTAATGATGGCAGTAATAAGTGCACACTGTTTTAAAGAAACCAGATAATACAAACATAGAAATTGAAAGAATTTACCCATATTTCCTTTACCCAGAGAAAAGCACTGCCATTTCCATGTTGGCATACATCATTTCAAATTCCAGATTTATACAGTATTATTTATTTACTTACTTTATAAAGATGGATTGAAACCTGCCACTTTATAACCTGTTTTTTCCCCAGTGAATATAGCTCCACATCAACAGTTATAAACCCATATCATTAAAAAAAATGTTTTTTTCTTTAATGTTTATTTTTGAGAGAGAGAGAGAGACAGCGCGTGAGCAGGGGATAGGGGGGGTCAGAGAGAGAGGGAGACACAGAATCCGAAGCAGGCATCGGGCTCTGACGTGGGGCTCGAGCTCACAAACTGTGAATTCATGACCTGAGTCGAAGTTGGCCGCTCAACCAACTGAGCCACCCAGGTGCCCCTAAGCCCACATCATTTTTAATAGCTACCTGGATTTCTGCGGCATACTTAACCAACACCCTATTGTTGGACATTTAGGTTGTTTCCAGTTTTTAGATCATGCAGCAATAAGGGTTCTAGTACATAGCTCTTATGGAGAGAGTTTCTAAAGTTTCCCTTGCCTGAAAACTTGAAATTAACCACTCTACCACACATTTTACGCTTACGGGAGTCTAATTTTCTTCACTTTCTTAAATTCTTTAAGATGCTGTTGTAAAGCCATTTTAGAAAATGAAAATGTTATCAAAACAATACTATGTTGTTGCATCATTAGGTAAAGGCAGCTCTTTAAAAATTAAAAAAAAAAAGGCTTTATTTGCATATGCTCCAATGTAATATACCATGTTAGAAAATATTTCCTGTAATTATTATTGGTAAACCTCATAAGGATAATTTTTATCAATTTGCAACTCATTCTATCACTCCAGGAAAAGTTGGAATAATCTCAATCTCCTACAGGGAAATCCAATTTACATGAAGTTATATGTCCATAAAGAAACAGCTGGACTGTGATCCAAATGACTGTAATGAAGCTGATGATATTTAACAGTAAAGTTTTCTGTAATTAAATTGAAGGGAGCTCCAAAAATGCTATCTAGAAAAAATTCTCAGATGCCCTCACATCTAATGGCAGGATTTCCTCTGCAAAGAGAATTTTTTCTGTTAATGTTTCGGGGTTGATTAATCTGAGTTTGTGTATGACCTGGTGACTATATTAGTTAGATGTACCTTTCCAGTTCCAAGTACCAGAAATCAGTTCAGGCTAACTTAAGCTGAAATGAGAAATATGTTATGGGAATACCGAGGTGTCGTGTCAATGGAGTCTTGGGGAGGTTCTGACACAAAGACCTGGAAAGTTGGGTGGCTGCTTTGGCTGGGAGTCAGCACTACCAACCGGCTCCTTGTCTTTGCCTGTGCACTGGCCTCTCCTGAGTCTGTTGCCCCACAACTCAACCTCCCTTATCCTTTACATGTCCAGCTCTCTCAAGAAGGAAAGTCCGCTGATTTTTGCCCTCTGCCTCCCAATTCCAAATCTATACAAAAAGGGTCTATAGAACGGGGATCAGATGACTCCCCGTTCCTCAACTAGCTGTGGCCCGGAGGCCAGAGCACATCCCACAAGATGGCTGCGGGGGAGGCAGCGGCTGGAGTGGTCACTGTGAGTTGGGAGAATGCTCTGAAGAGGTCCCTCTGAGCATGAAGCTTGAGAGAGAGGTGAGCCCCAGAGATAGTCAAACACCATTAGATTGTAGGAGTTGATTATAAACATGGGAATAGATGAAATGGTTTAGTTAATTTTTAATTGTGTGGAATAAGGAGGGAAGGACAAGCACAGAATCCTGAAGAATATGACTTGAAAGCTGAACAAAGGAAAGGGAACCATTTCTCCCAAACTAAACCTGACTTGTCAGTGAAGAGAACTCCAGGAATGTGTCAAGAGCTGCCAAAGGCATTTGCTTTTCATTTCTGGAATTTAACAAGTTCACTGCTTGTTTCCCTCAAGGGATTTTCTAGATCCTTTGTCTGCTTCCCTTTCCACCTGGTGTGGGTTTTATAAATTTTCCACCTTGATCAGTAATGACTCAGTTGTGCTTTTTGTTCTGGTATTTCTCCACACAGGGATGAATCCAGGTTTGAATGGGACCTTGAAGTTCACACAATAGTGGAGGCCATTTTAAGAAAAGAAAATACAAAATTATAAATATAAAATAATACACAGAAGCATTTATTTAGGGGCACCTGGCTGGCTTAGGTGGAGAGTACTACTCTTGATCTTGGGGATGTGGGTTTGAGCCCCACGTTGGGTGTAGAGATTACTTAAAAATAAAATCTTAAAAAAATACATTTATTTAGTATGAAAAGAGAAATGACAATAATTACAAATTTTTTAATGTTGACAAATGCCACAGTATCACAAAATCTAGAAATTCACATAGTTTTAAAACATGAACTCCGTTAAGGGGCGCCTGTGTGGCTCAGTCAGTTAAGCGACAGACTTTGGCTCAGGTCATGATCTCACAGTTCGAGGGTTCAAGCCCCACATCAGGGTCTGTGCTGGCAGCTCAGAGCCCGGAGCCTGCTTTGCATTCTGTGTCTCCCTCTTTCTCTCTCTTTGCTCCTCCCCCACATATGCTGTCTCTGTCTTTCAAAAATAAATAAGATGTTTAAAAAAAAAATTAACTCCACAAAGTACCTCTAAAATACTTTTCCCCTAAATTTGTGACTTCATAGTTTTAATCAATGATTCATATGGCAATGATTTTGCAATATCACTTCTTGTAAAGTAAATAGAAAGGTAATTTTCTCTTTCCTCTAGCATAGTTGTTTAAACTTTTAAAAATTGATAGTTTAGAACGGTTTCTTTGAGCCTCACAACCATTACTGATGATATGTCATGCAAATATTTAAGATTATTGTCAAATCTGGGAAAACCGTTAGGCGAGGCTTCTTTTCCTCTTTGAACTGTAAAATTTGGAAGAGTTTTCCATAGACTGGCTTCTGGCTCCATACAGTTCAAACCTGCTTCTCCGCTGAACACATGCATCCAGCGCTGAGCTCTGTGGGGGCATTTATATTTCAGTACAGCTCTGGCTCTGGACTTTGTGTGAGGACACCTCGCACAGGAGTTGTCAAGAGCTCAGTGTGGAGGCTGGTCTTGAACAGGCTACTCACCGGGGTGGGAGAGAGACAGGTGAGTGCATGTCTTAAGGTTGGAGAATCTGAAGAGGAGATGGCAGGCAGTTGAGGGAGTTTGTGGTAATGGCTTCAGATTTGACTTAGTTTTTAAATTTATTTTGAGAGAGAGAGTGTGCGCATGCACATGAGCGGGGGAGGGGCAGAGAGAGAGGAACAGTGAAATCACGACCTGAGCCAAGATCAAGAGTCGGATGCTTAAGGGAGTCACCTGGGCCCCCAAGTTCAGATTTCACCATGAGACAAAGGTGGCTGCGAGAGAAAGACGTTACGGATAGGGTTGCCAGATTCCAGCAAATCAAAATATAGGACATATTAAATATGGCAAGGGACATACTTACACTAAAAATTATTCATTGCCTATCTGCAATTCAAATTGAACTGGGCATTATGTATTTTATCTCACAATCCTAGGTGGGCCTTTCAAGAGAAGAGTGAGGCTCTGGAATCGTCCCTGAGAGACTGAGAGAGCTAACCAAAGATTAGTACAATGAGGACCCGATTAGAATTAGACACCAGAAACCTCATGATGGTGGTGGTGGGGTATTTCTCTAACGGAGCCCAGAGGCTCAGGTGCATTGGCATTCACGCAGCCTAGGATTACAGAAACAAGGTTTAAAATATATGATAAAAGATGGAATTCAGCTAGGTTTCTCATCTTTTTATGCTTACTATTTGTGCTTTCACTAAAACCCAGGCAGCAGAAATTTTAAAAAGAAAGATGTACTGATTATGGATTGGAATCCAAATCACAGAATATGTTAACATAAGAATATTTTATTCTCCACTTCCCAAACATGCCATAATATATTCACCCAAAGCAATAAATCCCAAGCTGCACGAGCAAATTATAAACAAATGATAGAAGCTGAAGTTTCCTCTCAAAAGAGGCTAAGGAACAGATAATTTAGAAAGAACAGATTTTATTGGAGCGTCAATAGTTTTCATGACACAGATACTTAAACTACTCGTTTTCAGCGTTCCCATATAAAGAAAATTATAAAAGGTTTTTCGGGTTTTTTTAAAGAAAAGATAATTTGACAGATGGAGTCTTTTTATGGGATCAGTAGAAGTGATAAAATTGAATAAATTACCAAGATTTTATCTCCATTTCTGTAATTCTCCCTAAAGATTTAGAGGTGGCAGATTGAATCAACTGGGAAATAAATTTGCATGTTTATAACATGTCTAAAACAGGAATTAAAGACAAAAACTTCTCACTTGTTTTCAAGAGTGGTTTGTCTTGAGGAAACTTGCTCTTATGAGATGACATGTTTCCTAACCCAGTATCAACGTTCATCAAATGAAAATGTATTACCAAAGATATGCAAACAGAGGTTTGGTGAACAGTGTACTGTCTATTATTGACATTCATGTTAAAGAACAAATAAAAATAATTATAAGCCAAAAACATAGTTTAGTTTAATGAACTAAATTCTAGGTAATTTTAATTTTTATTTATTTATTTATTTATTTATTTTTTGAGAAAGAGAGAGAGAGAGAGTAGGGGAAAGGAGCAGAGGGAGAGAGAGAGAGAAACCCAAGTAGGTTCCATGCTCAGCTCAGAGCCTGACGCAGGGCTGGATCCCATGATCTGAGCAGAAATCAAGAGTCAAGACGCTCAACTGACCGAGCCACCCAGGAACCCCTCTAAGTAATTTTATATGTGAGATGATTTGCTTATGAACAGGCTGGACTAGATTTTGAGTAAAATGGAGCCATAGTATTTTGGTGCACAAGGTAGCTAACTTTTATGATCCCTGAGTTATGTGATCACATTACAGAACCAGCAGTTCTGCCTGCCCCGTAAGGAGAAAGTGCCGAAGTACCCCTCCCTGGGGGTGGGGGATGCTACATGCACAGTGTGTCTTACTCCAAGAAAAGCACCGAGGGACCAGGTGCATCTCGTCCCCCCACATAATTCCCCAGCGTTAACACCTCCAGCAGCAATGGCTTAGATCAGAAAATGAATGGGACCAGGTGCTGGGATGTACAGTTTGCGTTGAACCAGGGGAGGTGGTATCTGGAGAATCTGTCACTCCCATGCCCCTTACTTGATAGGTGAGAATCCTGACACTTAGCAGAAGTGGCTGCTCCAAGCCTCACACACTCACCAAATGAGTGGCAGAACCAGGGCCCCAATAGCCAACAGGGAGTGAGGCAGAGGCTGAAATGTGAAGTCTTAGGGAGCAGAAACATCTCTGAGGGCCTAGTCCCAAGTCCTACTTCAGCCGACACTCTCATTTTCCGCTGGTTTTTGGCATTTTCTAATTCAGGATTTGCATAAGGAATATTCTCTGTGTTCTGTAATTTTTTTTCTTTTTTGCTTGAATTTGTTCCATAATAACAGCTTTCTAGGTGTATCAATGGGTACTTTATTTATGTACCCATTGATAAGAAAAATATGCGGTAGGCAAGAAATCATGTGGAATGGATTCATCAGTTTTTTTGTTTTTTTTTTTTAAAGCAGAAAATCAACTCCTGCTTCCTGGTATATTTTTGGCCGCTTACCCCTCTTCCCCATTTGCAAATGTTTGCCTTTGTTCTTGTATTCAATTAATTTTGTCATGTAAACAGTAAGCAAATCATAACATTTAGGGTTCTTTGCTTTTGTATTTAATTGTACTGCAATGTGTTTGAAGCAGAACCCCTCTCATCTCCAGCTCAATCTATGGTGGGTTAAAAAAAAAAAAAAAGCATGTTAGGATTTATTTTCCTACTGGGTGTTTTCCCTCTTTGTGTAGGATTCCAATTCCAAATTAGTGTGGTTGCTATGTGTGGAAGGGAGCCGTGTCAAGAGAATGTGGCCCCAGGGAAATAAGAAATTGGAAAGAGGTCGGTGCTTCCAAACTTTGGTGCATCTTCCTTTGAGGAAACACTAAGATATTATTTGGATAAAAGATGGCCCTAGAACAAACATGACGTCGACTTGGCTGGGGAGAGAAGCCGAGAAAGCTTGTAACTACAGTTCTCTGTTCCCTCTTCTGCCAAGAGCCGAGCATATCTGCTGGCCCATCTCACCTGGCTCCAGACACATCCCACACTCACTGGAGACCTCCCCCTCTGTGCTCGGCCTGCCCGGCGAGTGTTTGTGACAGCAGGGGAACTTCACTTCTTCTCTGATTGAGTGTGTAAGCCTTGGAGGTAGACTGGGCGTAAACCTCAGCACTGTTGCTTACCAGCTGTGTCACCTGGGGGAAATCGCTTGGCTCTTCTTCGCCTCAGTTTCCACAATTGTAAAACTAGGATATTAATTAGTAACTTGGAGAATTGCTCTGAAATTAAAGGTGTAAAGCACTTAGCAGTGTCTGTCGTAGCAAAGGCACCGACTCTGTGCAGCCTGCTCTCTGTCCTTCCTCCCTGACCCCCCTACTGCGCTGCTGCGGTTCTGGCCGGGTTCTGAGAGCAGCCTCTCAGTTTCTAGTCCTACCCCAGCCTTTTTCCAAATCTAGGATCACATGATATTGCCTGCCTTAAGTTTTACACGCATCCCTTTGCTAGAAATCCTATGGATAGGCTTTGTTTTCTTGCCCCTCTATACCTTCTCCATTGCATTCTGACCTAGTGATCCCATCTGTAATTGTGCCTCATCTATAGGGAAGACTCGCAAATCCTTCTCCTACTCTGACCCTTCAGACCAGTGTTTGCCCTCACCGTTCCTAGATCTGACCTGCTCAGAGGATACCATATTATTTGCAATTAGCCACTTTGCAGACACGGCCTGTGAATGCATATTAATATCATCTGTTTTTTGAGCATATAGTATACCCATGTCCCTGCACCAGAATACAACACAGGAGGGAAAAGATGTGGTTCCTGCCCTCAGGGACTCCTGGGTCAAAGAGGGTTCCGGTGCCAGGTACGTGCATGGCATCTCTATAAACGGGTGTCCCTGGAAATAGAAAGTTATTTCCATGTAAACACTACATCGTGTCCTTTAATGCCGTCAGTGGAGCCAAGAATGAACCATTGGCAGTACTAGCAAGTGGGAGAGGATAAAGGAAAGGAAGGAAAGAAGGAAGGTTAGAAGGAAGAAAGACTTCAGAACAGAAAAAGAGGGAGAAACCACAGAGGAAGAGAAAGTGGGTGTATATACGATATACCACAGAAAATGTCCGAATCTTGGTATTCTTGGTAAAGGTAGAAAAGTCGCCGGGTTGAACTCCCGTCGAATGCTTCAGTTTCCCCTATATCTCCTCCCAGCTGTGTTATACTTCTGCCTGAAAAATTCCAAGGCCAGCAACTCACTGATGAATACCCCTGGAGCCCAGTCCATGCCGGACAGTGATAACTGTTAGAATGTTCGTCTAATTGTACGTGGAATCTAAAATTGCTTCCTGTGGTTTCTTACCCCATTGATTTTGGTTCCCCTCTGGGGCCTTAAAGCTAACCCGCACTTCTTTCTGTGGCCTTCGAAACCTTTGTGACTTCGGTCCCGTCTAGCTCTTGCACTTCCTGTATATCATGTTTGCAGTGGCTCTTTTCAGTTCCTCTCACACACTAAGCACATTCCTTCCTGAGAGCCTCCTGACAAGGGCTCCTGTCTCCTGCTCTTTGCACGAAACACCTGCACAAATAGATGCACGTGAGGTCTTGTAGGTGTCAGCTCCAGTGCCACCTTTTGAGAGGAGCCTGCCCGCACTGCCGTAGCTAAGAAGGCTAAATTTGGTGATATTAAAAAAAAAAAAAAAAAAAATCTGATGGCAAATCTCCTATATGCCCTATGTGAATCAAAAGACCAATAAAAAACTGGGAAAAATATTTGCATATTACATGTTACAGTGATAATTTCCCTAAAATAGAGAGCATTTCTACAATTCAGTAAGAAAAAGACCAGTTGGGGGTGGCTCCGTCGGCTGAGCATCTGACTTCAGCTCAGGTCATGGTCTCATGGTTCCCGAGTTTGAGCCACATGTTGGGCTCTGTGCTGACAGCTCAGAGCCTGGAGCCTGCTTCAGATTCTGTATCTCCCTCTCTCTGCCCTTCCCCCCACTTGCGCTCTGTCTTTCTCCGCCCCCCCCCAAAAATGAATAAGCATTAAAAAAATTGAAAAAAAGGCCAATTAGGTTATTGGTCTACTGTAAAAAAAAAAGAAAGAAAGAAAACAGGCAAAAGATAGGAACAGTTCAAATAAAAAACAACCCACATATGCTGCTCAAACACATGAAAAATTACTCAAAAAAAAAAAAAAAGAGAGAGAGCAAGAGATAGTTTCATCTATCACATTGGCAAAGATAAATAAATAATAGTATTACACCAGCAAGGCTATGAGAAACAGGTACCCTCGTATGCTGCTGGTAACATTGTAAACTGGAACAGCTTTTATAAAGGTAATTTCATAATATTTATCAAAATTACAAATACACAAATGCTTCTTTCACCCAGTGATTTTTGCTTCTAGAAATTTGCCCTACAGATATGTTCTCAAATGTGGGAATTGATGTATGTACAAATGTACTCATGGCAACGCTTTATATAATAATAAGAGGCTGGAAACAATATATGGATCTATCAATAGGGGGATGGATAAATAAATTATAGTGCATCCTTACAATAAAATAGTATGCAGTTATTAAAAAGAATGAGGCAGATCTGTTTGTGGCACTGGAGTGCTTTGGGTGTATTTTATATTAGCTTACAGGCATTTTATATCTGCTTTTTTTTTTTTTTTTTTTTTTTTAAGGATAGCCTTTAAAATTGTATCAGCTTCCGGCCCCACAAAATCTGGATGTGCTCCTGGTCCCAACACAGTTGGTTGACAAACACCCTCCTGTGAGTAACAGAGGTTCATTCTACAGTGATGAGGAAGAGGAGGATATGGGCGTGGGAGCGGGGGCCATGGTGGACACGGTTGGATCAAAATGGCGAGGTTGAAAAAGTTTCACCCGTGATTCTGATATGCTTCCTCCTTTGCAAATGCACCACTGCTGTGTGTTCAACCCACAGGTCCCCAATCCTGCCCGGCCACCCGTGCTTCTCCTATAGGGCTCTGAAACCACACTCACTCTCAGATGAAGACTAACCTTGCAGTTAAAGCCCAGGTAGCTCTATTTCATGGCACCTCCCTGCCTTGGTCAGCCTAGTTCTCTAGGCCCTTGAGGTGCCCCAAGAAGCCAGACCAGAGTTGTTTCCTCTCTCTGGCTTTTTCTTTTTCTTTTTTTTTTTTTTTTTAAATTTTTTTTTTCAACGTTTATTTATTTTTGGGACAGAGAGAGACAGAGCATGAACGGGGGAGGGGCAGAGAGAGAGGGAGACACAGAATCAGAATCAGGCTCCAGGCTCTGAGCCATCAGCCCAGAGCCTGACGCGGGGCTCGAACTCCCGGACCGCGAGATCGTGACCTGGCTGAAGTCGGACGCTTAACCGAATGCGCCACCCAGGCGCCCCTCTCTGGCTTTTTCCATTTCTAATTTGAATGAAACACCACTACTGTTCACCGCGTGTTTATCAAAAGGGTGGCAAGAACTGAAGTTCCCAGATCATTCTCTAAGCCACTCGATCTTCTTGGAAGCAAGCAGCCTCTAAACAGTTCTTATCTTTTTAAAATCACCTGGGTATTCCCTTTCTTTTTTTTTTTTTTAATTTTTTTTTTTTTAAGGTTTATTTTTTGAGAGAGACAGAGCATGAGCTGGGAAGGGGGCAGAGAGAGAGGGGGAGTCACGGATTCTGAAGCAGGCTCCAGGCTCCGAGCTGTCAGCACGGAGCCTGATGCGGGGATCGAACCTACGAACCATGAGATCATGGCCTGACCCCAAGTCAGCCGCCTAACTGACTGAGCTACCCAGGGGCCCTTGGGTATTCCCTTTCTGTCTCTTTTTGCCAGTTATCAGATGAAGCACACCGCTGCTGGGGAGGTTTGGAGAATTTTGAGGAGGGTGGGGAGTAAATGGGGCCGGCAGGAAAGATTACAGTGTCATAAATCAAGAAGTGAAGTTACTTGGATTTTTTTTTTTAATCAATTCTTTTAAAAAGTAAGTGAGGCATAGAACTTTGAAAAATGGAGGGACACTCAGAAGTAGCTCTACCATATTTGGTCAGACATGATTCCATTTACTTTCCTAAATTTTTCCCCCTCCCTCCCTTCCTTTCTTTGAATGAATAAAATTGGCTAAAAATACTCTATAAAGATTTCCTTTTTTGGTTATTAATATTATTTTGGGGGTACGTCCCAGGCTCTGTGTTCATCTGCTTTGCCTTCAGACGTAGAAGACAAAGGCATCTTCAGGCAGTACCCAGCTGAAGATCTCAACGCAAATCCACAAAATAATTTGAGGAAAGCAATTTAGTTTTTAAAAATTGAATTGAACCTTGACTACAGTTGTGTTGAGAATGAACACGTGAGGTAGGGCAGTAACCAGCCACTCTGGGACAGTCCAGGAAGTTTTGTCAAACACAGCCCACTCTCCTTCCCTTGCCAGTAGGAGCCAACTCAGAAGAAGGCAGACACCAGACAGGACCCAGGCGGCCGCCACAGGTGCAGCAGAGTCGGGGCTCTCAAAGAGGCCACACCGCTGTGGATCACACTAAAGAGAGGCAGGCCTGCTTTGGATAAAGTCTCAGCTCTTGAGCAGTGAAGCCCAGGCAGGCAGGCACATCGACAGAACCCCAGAAGACTCCATGCCCTGTGATAAGGACCAGAGAGGGGGTCACAGCACCAGAACCCTGCCATTAAGCTCCCAGGGTTCCCACCAGCTTGCCACCAGGAGAAGCCGGAGAGTGACACCAGCAACTACAGTGTGTTTCTTATGGCTCAGGCAGCTGGCAGAGGCCCTGGGGTTCTTCCAAGGCATCTGGGAGCTAAATGGGATACCAGAGTTTCAGAGGTTCCTGTGAAGGCCCGAAACGGGCAGAAGAACATCGAAGTAAGATGATTCTCAAGTAAGATGATTAATCAAATGGGATGTCTCAAAAGGTGCCTTTTCCTACTGATAAGAGCTAGACACTGGCGAGGACACCTCAAGCTCTTTGAAGAGAAAAATAAGCCCATGTTGTTGTGGGAAGCTATGGAAGGATTGGCTTTTCGTCACACTTGATACCTACTGTTCCCACGCAAGTCCGAGCTGCCCAGACTCCCCACAACCGCTGTCAAAGCCTCTACCTGGTCTCTGCTATATCCAGCCTCCCCCCCCCACATTCTCTGCACAGCTGCCATAGTCCTCTTTTAAAGAGAGAAAGTGAGGGGCGCCCGGGGGGTTCGGTCGGTTGAGCGTCCCACTCTTGTTTTCAGCTCAGGTCATAATCTCACGGGTTTTGGGTTCGAGCCCCACATTGGGCTCTGCGCCGCCAGCTTGGAGCCTGCTTAGGGTCCTCTTCCTTTCTCTCTGCCCCGCCCCTGCTAGTGCATGCTCTCGCTCTCAAAATAAATAAACATTTGACCCAAATAATAAAAAGGGAGGATGCAATCGTGCTCCCTCTGCAAACTGAAAAGTCTCTACCAGCTCTCGATCTTATTTCGTAAATTAAAAAAAAAAAATCTGTGGGTCGGCAAACGTTTTCTGTAGTAGGCGACTCAGTATTTTGGGTGTTGTCTGACCTGATATCTACTGTGCAGTGATGGGCTGTGCTAGGGTGGAAAAAAAACAGATTGCCTAAGGGAAAAAAGCTGTCATGCAAATGTGGAGGTAGAAGCTTCCACCAAGAACGGGTACGCCTCGTTTCAGTAAAACTGTCTTTGGCCCACAGGCTGTATTGCACCAAGTTCTGAGAGTCTCTGTGTTCACTCTCCCTTCTTTCTGGGATACTTTTTCCTAAGATTTTTGCATAGATGGCTCTAAGTGGTAGCTAACTCACTAAACAGATTAAAAGTATGCTCGGAGACTCAGCAAAAAAAAAAAAAAAAAAAAAAAAAAAAAAGGGGGCGCCTGGTTGGCGCAGTCGGTTAAGCGTCCGACTTCAGCCAGGTCACGATCTCGCGGTCCGTGAGTTCGAGCCCCGCGTCGGGCTCTGGGCTGATGGCTCAGAGCCTGGAGCCTGTTTCCGATTCTGTGTCTCCCTCTCTCTCTGCCCCTCCCCCATTCATGCTCTGTCTCTCTCTGTCCCAAAAATAAATAAATGTTGAAAAAAAAAATTAAAAAAAAAAAGATCCCTAAAAATGAGAAAATATTTTGGAATGAATTTGATTTTAGATATTTCCCCAAAAGTATTCAAGTAGTTGTATTGAGGGTGGGGGGTAGAGAGATCGGGGCTTTGTTGACATTCTTTCCACTTATTTTAAGACTTGGTTGGCTTTTTAAAGTTTTCATGACCTGGGGAGTGGGAAGGAGAGAGACATCCTAATTTTGATGTGTTCAAGTCTCGGTGTGGCCCTGCTCATGGGGTGTTCTTAGGGAAGGTTTCTTCGACCAGTGACTTGAAGGTGCCCCTCTGCCACCCATCACATTCTCCTGTTACATTTTCCCATTGCACTTAATCACTACCTGAAATTGTTGTATTTTGGTTTTTTTTGTTTGTTTGTTTTTTGAGTGAGCACAAGTGGGGGAGGGGCAGAGAGAGAGAGGGAGACACAGAATCCAAAGCAGGCTCCAGGCTCTGAGTTGTCAGCACAGAGCCCAACGCGGGGCTTGGGCCCACGAACTGTGAGATCATGACCTGAGCCGAAGTTGGACACTGAACCAACTGAGCCAGCCAGGAACTCCTAGACTATTTTTTTTTCTTTTTTTTTGAAATTGTGCTCTTTATGTGCTTCCTCGTTGGTTGTCTCCCTTTTGTAGGTAGGCCTCCGAAGCCCAGGAATCCCATCTGTCTTGTACCTCTGTATCCTGCACCTAGTATAGTGTGTGACAGAGGGAAAACATGCAAGAAAATATTTGTTGACTGACTGACAGACTCAATGAATGAATGCCTACCTGAAGGATATAAGAATGCAAGAGTAAAAGTGTTTCAAGAATGAGATCGGATCCTAAGTGAAATCCTCTGCTTGACCTTCGTAGAGCCTTAAAAGTGACTCGGAACCCAGGATGGATAACTGGATCAGCTTTAGCTAATGGACTTAAATCAATTTAGGCAAAAGCAAATCTGTCAGCTGAAGAACTTGTACCAAATCAGTTTTGGTAGAACATTTTGCAACTACATCATGGGAAGATTTTTCAGCTCTTTATTTATCTTTTGTCAATTTGGTCTCTTTTCCCAAAATGTTTACTTTTTTCCTTCCACTTCTTAGATTTTAATTAACTTTTGGCTTATTCTCTACAGAAACATAATGTAAACATCCAACAATGAAAAAATTATCGAGAAAATCAGATTTCCTTGAGTTCTACACATGAATTTAGAAACACAGTTAAATGTGAAGCACATTCATTCAGTGTATAGCAAGCATCTGATTTGTGTCAGGCACTGTGCTGGGCATCGGAACATACCACAGTGAACATGTCCCTGCCTTCAGACTTCTGAGAGAAAAGAATGTAAAACAGACCAAAACCAAAACCAAAACAAACAAACAAGTCAAGTGTTGATAGTTACTATGAAGGAAATAAACAAGGAGCTGAGATGGGCAGAACTTACTTTTGTTAGGGTGATAATAAAGGTCTTTGTGAGAAATAAAATGTAGGAAATGATCAGAAGAAGCTAGCTTTACGGAGGGTAGGGAAAAATGTAGTCCAAGGTGAAGATACCATATATGCACTAACGCTGAGGTAGGAGAGCTTAGCTTGTTTCAAGAACTGAAAGAAAAGTGGTGTTGCTGATTCACAGTGAGCGAAGAAGACAAGGCATGATGACAGCCTGGTCCCCGGGGCTTTGTAGGCCATGTTAATGAGCTTGGACTTTAAAAGCAGGGGTTTCCCAAAGGAGAATGACGCCACCTTATTTATGTCTAAGGCAAGTCGAAAAGAAGGGAGGAGACCGGAGAGAAGGCTTCGTAATGCACATGGGAAACAGAGGTGGGCCAGACGGGCCGTGGCAATGGAGATAGGGAGGAGAGGACGGAGTTACAGTTTGGCAGTAGAGGAGTTATTGGTGAATTTGATGCCGGAACTGAGCACATCAGTGAGTCTCTCTAATTGGGAAATTGGGTTATTGGTGAATTTGATGCCGGAACTGAGCATATCAGTGAGTCTCTAATTGGGAAAACAAATCATTCTAGGTATTTCAAACAGAGGGAATTCAACTTAAGGAATCAGTCACAAGTGTTGGAAAGATTTAGAGGAACACAAAGGGAAGGTGTGGTAACCCGGAGGTAAGTAAGCATCTGCAGGAAGTCAGGACCATTCCTAATGCCGGAGGGAAAAGAGGGAGGCGGTGATGGCACCTGACACTGTGGGAAGCCGCTGGTGCCGTTGGACCGGCCACTGCCCCAACCGCTGATGCTGTTGCTGGAGCTGCCTAAGGCTATCGGAGCCCCTAGCCGCTGGTCACTGCCACAGCCACGGCCAGAAGCTTTTAACAAAGAGGAGGGTGTCTCCCCATCATTTCATCCAGTTTCCCACCAATGCTTCCCACTGGCAGCATCTAACTTTGCCAGCTGGCAAGAGAGTCTGGGAAGTGCAATTCACAGGATTCCAGTCACCTCTGACAGAGCACCGCACAGAATGGCGGGAACGGTACTTGGCACCAACCGGCCAACGACCAACACATGGAAGAATGAAAGATTTGTTTCATGTAGAAAAAATAATCCCATATCCTTTACAAATACGGATTTATTTTTACAAAAACAATATGTGCCCATTGGAAAAACATTAGCAATTAAGACAAACAATAGAACATAAAAAAAAAAAAAAACCTTTCATATTCCCACTGACTCAGAAATAATTACTAATAACATCTTGGTCTCAATCTCTCTCTTTTTCTCTCTCAAAAAGGGGCTCTTACCCTACCTTCGGTTTTGTAACCTATTGTACTAACTATATGCCATAAACATTTGCTGGACATTTCCTTTGTTCCAACTAGCTCCCAGTGTTGAATATTTGTGTTTTACTAACATTTTCCTATTATAAATATATATAAAAAGGAATTATTGCCTGAAAGCAAATTTGCAATTTAAGAAAACAGTTCACAAAGAATACAGTTGTAACCTCCAACTTGACTATTATGAGATTATTTGCTTAGGTAGATAGAGAAAACTAATTATTTTGAACAGAAGGTAGAATGCCAGGTCTTTCTCTCCCTGCTGGGGAGAAGAAACCAGGACTCAGGGCAGAACTGGAAACGCGTGGTCTGGGGAGGGAGAGGTGCTTAGCCCCACACTCTACCAAAACTGTGCTTGCCTCATCTGTCTGGTCTCCGTGAGTCAGATTTCTGACAAGGAAGCTGGTGCCCTGGGGTGCACAAAAGGGGTGCCACAGAGCTGACGTGTCCTTCAAGAGTAGAGGCTCTTTATTACGGGTGCAGGATGACCATTTCTCTGGGGTTACCTGTTAGAACGTTTCTGAGGACGAGTAGCTGAAAACCGTGACTTGAACTGGTTTTTAAAACGAGAGACTGCGTTATCTCACATTCTCACATAACTAGGAGTCCAGAGGTAGGACAGACTCCCGGAACGGTAAGATAAGCCGCTCAGTGACGTCACCAAGGTCCCAAGTTCTTTCAACACTCTGTTCCACCTTCGTCCGTGTTGGCTCCATCCTGAGGCTGGCTCTCTTCGTGGTGACTAGATGACTGCCAGAGGCCACCGAGGCCGCACGTTTAGCATAGAGAAAAACAGAGAGACATCTCCCTCCAATATAAATTCTTTTCAGTGCAAATGCTGCTACACGTTAACATCACCAGGAGCGCTTTATTAATTATTTGTTGCTGTTATTTCATTATGATTAATTACTTGATCTTTATTAATTTATTATTCATTTCTGATGGTGATGGTGATTATGATGTAGTATGTATTTACTTGCTATTTTAATTTTTAAGCTGCTGGACGCCTGGGCCTTATTGCTGGAAATATTAGTTTCCCAGCTGGAGGTAGTTTTTAGGAGCTGCCGAGCGAGTCTAATGTACAACCAGGGCGGAGAACCACTGGATAAGGCTGGTTTAGGTCACCTGCCCACCCCCTGGACTGACCGTTACCAGGGTAATGTCATGAACTGATTGGCTTAGAAAAGTGGATCTCCAAGTGTGACCTAGACCAGCAGAAACAGCCCCTGGGAACCTGTCAGAGATGTAAATTATTGGGCCCCACCCAGACCTGATCGGTCCTGGGAGTGGGGCTCAGTAACCTCTGCTTTAGCCAGCTTGGCAGGTGATTCTGATGGATGCTAAGGTTTGTGGCACACAGCCTTAGAGCAGTCAGGCTCCTTCTGTGGAGCTAGGGAGGAGGTAAATATGTGAACAAAATCAAGGTCTGCGAGAACAGTGAGCCCCAAGTCATTGGAGCCTGTAGCACGCCTTCCTTTCATAGTCAGCCTGGAAGAGCGGGGAGAGGGGGAGGATTAGTGACCTGAACCCCAGAGACCCCTGGTTTTACAGAGATGGTCTCCCAGTGGTGCCAGCAAGCCTCAGCCACCACAGTGGGCTGGGAATAGGACGGGAAGAAGGCATGTTCTGTAAGAGCTCAAGTTTCTGTAGGAGCTCAAGGGCTGGAAAGACTGTTTTGGTTTACACTTTCCTGAAAACACCGTGACCTTATTTCAACCACGGTGCAGTTTCAACAGGATCCTGGAAAAGAAAAAGGTCATTAGGTAAAAACACAGGAAATCTGCACACAATAAAGACTTTTGTTAAAAATAATATATCAATATGGTTCACAAATGGTGACAATGTGCCCATATCCGTACTAAATTAGATATTAGTAGTGGAAGCTGGACATAGGGCACATGAGGACTCTGTATAAATCTTCACGACTTTCCTGTAAATCTACTATTGTCAAATAAAACATTTTTTAAAAATACGGTACATGAAGATGTGAAATTCTAATGAATGAGAACACTTTTGGAAAAGATGGTATAAAACGAAGCATAAAACATTCTTTAAAGTACTCCATGTTAATAGAAACTTGACCCTGCTGTATTTTTATGATCAGTATCATGCTTTGAGCCAGAGCAAATGCTTTTTTTTTTTTTTTTTTTAATTTTTTTTTTTTCAACGTTTATTTATTTTTGGGACAGAGAGAGACAGAACATGAACGGGGGAGGGGCAGAGAGAGAGGGAGACACAGAATCGGAAACAGGCTCCAGGCTCTGAGCCATCAGTGCAGAGCCCGACGCGGGGCTCGAACTCACAGACCGCGAGATCGTGACCTGGCTGAAGTCGGACGCTTAACCGACTGCGCCACCCAGGCGCCCCAAGAGCAAATGCTTTTAAAACATTTTCAGCTTAAACAAGAGTTGAACTGGAAAATATTAATGAAGATTCCTGATATTTCTCACTTCCCAGAATCTGCCCACGGCCTGAATTATCAACGAACAAGTGAGAGAGGCTTAAGCTTGTCCATATGTTAGAACAATTAAGAGCCCATATAGAAAGTCACTTTCATTGCCATCCCTCTAGAGCTGGAAAGGAGTAGGTTGGCTTGACTCACAGGGAATGGGACATAATCATATGCATCTTTCTCTAAACCCGATTCATAGCAGTGAGCTGGAACATAAGTTCCCTTCAGGCACTCTCCTCTTGTTTCCCAGCTCCATTTAAATTAAATGTACTTCCTGTGTCCTGAGGGGTGAGCGGCAACCCGATGGACTGAGGTGAGGCTTCTCACCAAGGACTACTCAGCTGCCAGCAACAGACTGTCACTGGATTTATGTGGGATTTCTGGAAACACTGGGTCATAATCGGAATGGAGCAAGGAGCAACTCCTAATTTGTAGTTTGGAAGATTACTCGTAATGTAGGCGACTAATTTATGCTCAGTTTTGCTTATCTCCTTTCTGCACCAACTATCAGTAAGGGAACCAATAATTAAAACTGTCATTGCAGGTGAGAGTGTTATAATTAAGAGTTCTAACAAAAGAGAGTACTTAAGGGCAAAAACATTACTGTGCCAAGCAAGTGGCTCAAGATGAGTGTTTCCCCTGATCTTACTCCATTGGAATCTCTCTGATTTTGTCCAGTGTTGTTATAATCTCTTACTGCGTGACTGGGACAAGTTCCTTAGCCTCTCTGTGTCTCATTTTCGTCATCCTCATGATGCAGAAATATACGAGTAGCTGTTGCTCGGCGATGTCATCAGAATTAATAGAAGTAATGTTAACACTTGAACACAGTGCCTGGAATGTGGTCAATGTTGCAAAACTGTTTGATAAATCAACAAATAGCACAGCCCTTGCCCACATTAAAGTCATTCCCATGTAATGATCAACCTCGTGGTATGGCATGGCAAAAACACAAAAGAGAATATTTGTAGCAGCTAGGGGAGAGGGAACCTCAGGCATAGCGGGACGCTGAAGGGGCAAGAGAAATGTTGCCAGTCTCTGTCAGAAATTAAAAAAGGATGTGATGGGACTCTCCCGTATTATTGGTGGGAATGTAAAATGGTGCCCCTGCTGTAGAAACCAGTTTGGTGGTTCCTCAAAAAGTCGTAGGATTGCCACATGACCCAGCAATTCCAGTCCTACGTGTATATACCCAAAAGAATTGAAAGCAGGCACCCAAATACTTACATATATATATGCTTCTAACAGCATTACTCAAAATAACCCCACAGTGGAGACAACCCAAATGTCCATGAACTCATGAACGGGTAAACACATGGGGTATATCCATACGTTGGAATATTATTCAGTCATAGAAAGGCATAAAGTACTAATAACACAGCATAACACGGATGGACCTGGAAAACATGCCAAGGGAAAGAAGTCAGTCACAAAAGATCACATCTTCTATGATTCCACTTATGGGGAATATCCAGATTGAAAACAGATTGGTGGTCATCAGGGGCTGGGGGTGGGTGGGAACTGGGGAGTAACTGCTTAGCGAGTACAGGGTTTTCATTTGGAGTGGTGAAAATGTTTTGGCGCTAGAGAGAGGTGGTGGTTTGCACAACATATGACTGTACTAAATGCCACTGCATTGTTCACTTTAAAAGAGTAATATGTTTGGTCAATTTTACCTCATTAGAAAAAAGCCCCCAAATACAGCCCAGGATGAGAGTGAGTGCTCTCTTTATTCTAGAGAAGACAGAGGTGCTCCAGGCTTCCCCTGCCACCCACTAGAGACTCCTTCGGGGCTGATTGATGTCCAGCCCCTTCGGGCCTTGCTTCTCTCATCTGGGATCGCTTTGAGTTCAAATTCTAAGGCAAAGAAATCCAACATCCTCCTTTCTCCCTGACTCTGTCACTTGCTTGAAAATGGATGCATCTGTACTGCGGATGTGCCCCGGAAGACGATAGGATTGTAGTTAAATGACAGGGAAATTCATTTGTTTTGGTTAGTAATATGAAAATATTTTAATATTATTATAATGCCACAAATTAATGGATAAATAACTAAAACAAATATGCTTTAACAATTGGTTTGGAGTTTGCCACGCTGACGCTCGGACTCTGAGCCCGCACGCGGCTCCAGCCTGTCTGCGCCCCTCTGTGTAATCACACACTGTGCTTTTTGCCAGTCACAGTATCTCGGGTTCTTTTGCCAAGCGCAGTGCTGGCAGCCCCAAGTTGATCAGGAGGCGCTTGATTGATTAAGCCTCCCTTACCGAGCAGGGAGGGTGGCAAGGGATAATATCCTTTTAGACTGCCCACATTTTGCAACCGAATCATCTGGAACAGTTTAAGACTATCAGTCACTATAACCTGTTCATAGACGATTGCTCTAGTTACAACTAGACTCTAAAATTATTGAAACATTATTTGACTGGCAAGCCAAATTTACCCAGGCCTGCGATTTCAAGTCCTGAGTCAACATGTTCATTCCGGGAGATGGGCATGCGATTTTCGGTATTTTGCTGACTGCCGCTTCCTCCATCTGCTACTACAGATTTCTAGTCCTCTATAAATTCCCTCCTAATTATTCCTATGAGCGTCAGGTGTATCTACAACGAACCCTTAGCTAGGGGCTCCTGGGTGGCTCAGTCGGTTAAGCGTCCGACTTTGGCTCAGGTCATGATCTCGCGGTCTGTGAGTTCGAGCCCCGCGTTGGGCTCTGTGCTGACCGCCTGGAGCCTGTTTCAGATTCTGTGTCTCCCTCTCTCTCTGACCCTCCCCTGTTCATGCTCTGTCTCTCCCTGTCTCAAAAATAAATAAACGTCAAAGAACCCTTAGCTAGAAAAATTTCAGCCAACTACCAAGGATTATCTGTCATTTTTCCTTTTTCTTTCTTCCTTTTTTTTGTTCAGGGATATCTACTCCTAAGGTCAACAACACACCAAACCTGCAAACACTACAAGCCACTGCCTAATAGGGCCCATATTCAACTCATCTCTGGCCACACTTCTCCTGGTTTCCCCATTATCTGTAACGCCCCCGGAGGAGATCACTGAATGGGCCAAAGCAGTTCCTGGCTAAGTGGGGGTTTAAGCAGAAGTGGGAGAAGGGCTTTCCTCCCTTTTGGTATCGCATCTCCATTTCACTCCTTGCCACAAATGAACAGTCCTTCAGCTTTGACTTTAGGTTTCCTGCTCCCAGGATTTGAACATTTACGATGGCTGGATGGGGAGACAAAGCCAAGAGACAGATACCCTGCAGAATGCCCGTCTCCTTCACTGGCCTCAGAGGTTTTTGTTCTGGACCCAGCAGATCTGCCTGACACTCTTACAGTGACTTTATTTTATTTTATTTTTTATTTTTTAAAATTTACACCCAAATTAGTTAGCATATAGTACAACAATGATTTCAGGAGTAGATTCCTTAGTGCCCCTGACCCGTTTATCCCATCCCCACCCACAACCCCTCCAGTAACCTTCTGTTCTCCATATTTATGAGTCTCTTCTGTCTTGTCCCCCTCCCTGTTTTTATATTATTTTTGTTTCCGTTCCCTTATGTTTATCTGTTTTGTCTCTTAAAGTCCTCATATGAGTGAAGTCATATGAAATTTGTCTTATGCTGACTAATTTCATTTAGCATAATACCCTCCAGTTCCATCCACGTAGTTGGAAATGTCAAGATTTCATTTTTTTGATTGCCAAGTAATACTCCATTGTGTATATATATATATATATATACCACATCTTCTTTATCCATTCATCCATCGATGGACACTTGGGCTCTTTCCATACTTTGGCTATTGTGGATAGTGCTGCTATAAACATGGGGGTGCATGTGTCCCTTCGAAACAGCACGCCTGTATCCCTTGGATAAATGCCTAGTAGTGCAATTGCTGGGTTGTAGGGTAGTTCTATTTTTAGTTTTTTGAGGAACCTCCATACTGTTTTCCAGAGTGCCTGCACCAGCTTGCATTCCCATTACAGTGACTTTTCTTTAGGCAGGTTCCCCCAGGTCCTCAAGCCAATAGACCCCTCCTGCAGCCTTTCAGACAAGTCCAGACGTGCCCTGGACCCTCGTGGAGGTTGCCATGGCTAAGGGTTGCACACCAGATTCCCAGTCACTTTTATTAGGGGTGGGGGGGTCCCAGGATGATGGACTCCTGTCATTATGGAGCTGCTGTGGAAATTTGCACAACAGCTCCTTGAGGCTGGCCAAGTCAAGCCTTTACCCCAGTTGGTGCAGCTCCTGTTGAAAGGTCATGCTGACAGTGCCAACAGTCACTATCCTGGCAGGGAACCTCCTCTCAGTAAAACAGAAGTTTTACCAAGGTTTCTTATGGACCGCTCCTCCTGAACATTCCTCAGGTTCTTAGGCCACTAGGCGCTCTGTCTGCTTCTTTTCACCATGTAGCAGCGGTGTCTTTTCCTATCCTACTCTTTGTTCTTGGCCTGGATTTCCCTCTATTGCTCCCTTGCATATCTTACCTCTAGCATGCAGAGAGGAGAGGGGTGTACAAAAAAGATGCAGAGGATTGTGTACAAAGTACACAATACCTGTAAAGCCTGTACATTCTTTTGTTCAACTTAAATGAAGAACCTGAATGCAATCCAATGTAAAATTTAAAATATGGAAATGACTTTGCATGCAATTTATGGATCTCTTTCCCCTGATTCTGATCTCTGGTGTTTGGCAGGAAACAGAATGAAAAATCCATAAAGCAGTCAGCTTACCTTTGGGTAACTAAAAAGTCTTCCAGGTGGTGTCCGTCCCTCCTGTGTAGGTGTAGATTCTTTAGAAAAAGTGAGATTGGAAACCTAAAATTTAGTCTATTTTTGAGGGGATTTACCTATAGGGCTGTTACATGAGCATGTGATTGATTCTGAAGGCAGGCTTTCAGAGCATCCTATTTCAGTAAGAAGCTTTAAAGAGAAGTTGATGGAAACATCCAGCAAAGCAAAACACAGCATTTTCAGGGTTCAATCAGATAGTACCCAGCATTTTTTCATTGTGCACATCCACTCCTCCCCGCCCCCCTCCCCATTGAGAGAGCACAGGGCTTTGCACATAGTAGGGGTTAGGGAAATGTTTGTTAATTTTAGTTAAAACTGGATTTCTCCCAGTCTCTCAGTGGCTGGAGCCTCCTGACGTCGGTCAAACAGCAGAGGAAAGGGGAATAAGGAAAGGCACCAGTAAAGCTGTAAGGAGGTCACTGTTTAATATACATATTTGTTCGTGGGTTTGTTGTTCTGTTCAAGGGGTGACTAGCCCAGAACGTGGCAGTAAACTGTGCTAATTTCATTTACATTTTAAGAGTTGGGATCTAAGTTTGTTATGGGATTTTATGCAAAACATATGCAAATCGATAGCATTCTAAAAATTCCCTGTGTTCTCCAGCCTCTCCCTGAGACACAAACAAGTGAGGCTGGCGCCGGGCAGTGGTAGACGGGGAGTGGGTGACTGGCCCGGGGAAGGGCTGTCCCAGAGGCGGTCCCGGGGCGGGGCCTGGGCGGGGCCGGTGACGCGCCTAGTCGGCCGGCTTGGGGGCTGGACCTTAGCCTCTCCCCGCCTGGGGCCGCGGCCGCACCGGGGGTGGCTCCGCATCTCCAAAAGGGGCCCTCCGACTCTTCGCTGGGCCAGTCCGGCGCTGGGTCGTGGAACCCCGCGCAACTCCCGCTGGTTTCTGAAGGGATCTCTCCTCCAGAGTTTCGAGCAACTTTCCCCTCTGCCTGGCGCGGCGGTGGCTCGGGGACCGTGGCCGCCGCAGGTAGCTGAACCCCGAGCCACGCTCCCCGAGCCTCGGCTGCGCGCGCGCGCGTAGGTCGCTCCGGGTCTCAGTGCACGCTGGGGATCCCCGAGCTCGGTTCTGCGGGCGAGATGCCCCTGGGACACATCATGAGGCTGGATCTGGAGAAGATCGCCCTGGAGTACATCGTGCCCTGTCTGCACGAGGTCGGCTTCTGTTACCTGGACAACTTCCTGGGCGAAGTGGTGGGCGACTGCGTCCTGGAGCGCGTCAAGCAGCTGCACTGCAACGGGGCCCTGCGGGACGGCCAGTTGGCGGGGCCCCGCGCCGGTGTCTCCAAGCGGCACCTGCGGGGAGACCAAATCACGTGGATCGGGGGCAATGAGGAGGGCTGCGAGGCCATCAGCTTCCTCCTGTCCCTCATTGACAGGCTTGTCCTGTACTGCGGGAGCCGGCTGGGCAAATACTACGTCAAGGAAAGGTCCAAGGTAGGACGCGCGCGCGGGCTCCCCGCCACCGCTGTAGCCCGCGGGGACCCGGGACATTAGGAGCCCGTTGTCTGTTGCCTTCGCGAGGCTGCAAGTGAACTTTAGTTTTTAACCAAGAAGCGAGAAGTCGGTCTGGTTCCCCCTCCCCCACACCTCCTCGGAGCGAAAAATCTATGCGGAGGACTCAGGTGTATAATTCCGACGACCTGATGTTCACTGAAATATAATGGGTCTGGTGGCTCGTACAAACCGGATAAGCTGTGGGATTTTGGTCTGATTTTAATACGTGGGGGTTCTCAAAGGTCCAGATGGGGGTCAGGATATTAGGAGCATTGTGTATGAGCTGAGACAGGTGTGAGTTATTGATATTGTATGTCCACTCTAAAGTCACCTAATACTGTACTTCACCCCGTTCAGAGGGTATTCCTGCCAAAGCTCTCTTAAAAGAATTCTGGAGCCGGTTGTGATTTTGCAATGTAGCCTTTCGTTTGTGGAGTTTGGCAGGTGTGATAGAAGTCTGACCTGAGAAAGAGGAAAGCTCCTCTTGACTTTTGAGTGCTGCCCTTGGCTAATTGCACCCAGGACACTATTGGATCATCTCCTTGGCTGGGAAAAGTCTCTTGGTCCTGAGCCCTACACCACCACCTTCCCTTTCCCAACTATCAATCGATGGAGAAATCCACTCAGAACTAATTAAGAGATGGGGAGAGGTAGTGAAGTACCTCTGGAAAGAAACCATGTTTTTGTTCACACCACCCAAAGTGACTCCCTGGGTGGTAATTTATCTTGGAAACATTTGCAGGTAGATTGGCAGAAATAGGGAACGTGTAGCACCATGATATTGGTCCATGTACATAACTTTGGGGTAGTCCCATCTACTCAGTCTTTTCTACAAATGATAATGCGGCCATTTTCCGGTGGCAGTTCTGAGTGACTTGCACTTGAATTTGCGGACTGGTCAAGGGGCACTCAGAACTGTGGAAAACTTCACTATAACACAGAGAGGCAAAGCATGCTAGCACGGGAAGGAAGGTGCACCATTCTTTAACAATATATGCAGTATAATCTCAGTTTAAGGTTAACCTTTTGATGAAACATACCCTTATTGTCACATTTGTCTCTTAGGTGTCGGGGACACTGCTAATATAGGGCAAGTGGTGAAGACTGGAAATGTGTAGAAACGAAGGGGTTGGAGTGGGGGAAACAGAGTAGGGGAGAAGCAGATTGCTGTATGCCTGTCAAGCCAGGAGGACATGAATAGAATGTGTGAACCCACAGTTGTTAATCGGACGCAAATAAAGTAAATGTTAGGCGAAAATGCTGCTCTCTAAATTTTATTTTGATTTGGGGAAAATCCAGAGTTACCTGGACTGTAAAGAAGATTGACGTTCAAGTGTGTCTTTACCCTTCGTCTGTCGTTTGGGTGTGTGTTAGAAAGCTGTTTGTCTTGGTTAGCTTTGTTTTTGCAGTGACTGACCTTGCTTACCGGGCTGGGAATGGGGAGGGGGGAAGGGCTAGCCTCAGTGTCACAGAAGTGCTTGTTGCTTTAATCTGGAAGAGCAGATGGCTTCTTATCAGTTTTAAAGTTTCATTTAAACTCAGGTGCTAAGAGTTTTACCTCCAGCATTCTAGGAACATACTGTGTTCTGAGGGAGGTCAGAATTAATTGGTAGAAAGACATCACTAACATATTTCAGAGTTAAGTATTTGTATTTGGCTTTGATTTGAAGGACAGTGGTTGGGTTTTAGGCTAGATTTCAGGCAAACTGAATGAAAAACACTGTGTACGTCTGGATAAGGAAAAAGAAAGATCTCTAGATAAGATTCTTTAGTTATAGATTATCTTCTGGGTAGAACAAGTAACTCCTCAGTTAACCCTTTCAGAAGGTGACTGTGAATTGAAAGGAGAAATTCATCTTTTGTCCATACCTGGATTTCCAGCTTTTCTTTGGTTGTCGTGGCACAGAACTCTTCATTCCTGTCCTTTAGAAAAATCACCTCTAGACTGGGATACTCCCTGGTCAACTGGAGCCCAATGTAAACCAGGCTTGAGCAAATTTTATTAAGAGTCAAAAAATAAAAAAGTTTGATTTGCCTGTATAAGGAATTCTCCTTAGCTTTGTGGCCTTGGGTCTCTTGTTTGATGTCCATTATTAAGGCATGGTAGAAAAACAGTCCATTAATACATGATTTATATTAGTTTCAAGTTAGTTTAACTTTCTTCTCTTCCCTCAACCGAGTGCCTTACTCTGTGCCATTTCCCAGATTAGCGATACAGACCCAGTTTCCTGCTGCATCCTCCAAGCAGGTTTTAGTAGAAACTAAATTTTTAAAAGGCACAGTTTATACAGTTATTTTCAACATTTATTTGTAACTTTTTATTAAGGAAAATTTCAAACAGGTGTATAATGTGGAGAGGTTAGTATAATGAATTATGCTCCTAGGACCCATTTTCAACAATTGCCAATTTATACATTTATTTTACACCAATTTCTTTTAGATATTTCTTGGGGCTTGTCTGTTAACCCATTCATCCTAGTTAAATACTTTTTTTCCCCTGGACTTTTAAAGGTCATTGAATAATGCAAGAATGCCCTTTATCTCAATGAAGCAAAAGCAAAGGCATTGGGAGTAAAATAGAGGTATATATATTGGACCTAAAAATTGGAATTGTGGAAGAGTATGGAAAGAAATACTAAAAGGTTCCCCCTCCCTGCCAAAAAAGTTGTCACCAGTCAGAGTTTATCTCCCTCCAGTTTGTTGGAGAAAAATCCAAGGGTGCTGGAGACCCTCTGGGGAAGCGGGTTTCCTAAAATGTGCAGCAGCATGGCGCCCCCTAACTTCAAGCATGGTCATTGCTTTCAGGCTATCGAGATTTCTTATCTATTACTTACTCCCTTTTGGAGAATTTAGACCATATCCAAGATAAATATTGGTCATAATTTGCTCCTTTTGCTTTGGCTGCCTAGATCTTGAAAATGGCTGTTTTCCAGAGAACGTGAAATTCATGGAACCAAATGTTCTCCTGCTTGAAGCATCTCACTGCAGACTCACTAGTTAGTAACTTTAAGAATAGGAACTACTTTTTATTGAGCAGTTTGCCCTGTCTGGCACTGTGCTCAGCACTTTATAAACACTGTCTATCTGACTTAGTCTTCGGAACCACAATCTTCAGCACGCTGAGTGATTAAATCATTTCCCCAAGGTCGCAAAGGGAGCCAGAAGAAACCATTTATTATAGGTGTTAGGGGTTTAGGCTTGAGCTCAGTAACTTTGTGGCCTTAGGTAAGTTGCTTAGTTTTCGCCAAGTGTGAAATGGGGGATAATAATACCTTAAAGCTTTTCGGGGGGGAAGGAGCATTAAACAAGATAATGTACATAAAATTCTTAGAATTCCGTGCCCCCATAAATGTTACGAAGCTGTAACCTGAAGATTTAGAATTCTTTCCTTTTCTTTCTTTCTTTTTTTTTTTTAAGATTGAGAATTCTTACGTGGATCTTACAGAGTTTGTGTTCTTGACTATAATGCTTCTGCTTTTTGTCCTTTCATTTATCTGGCCCGCGTACACTCTGTGTGGGGTACTTTGCAGGGGGCGGGGATACAGAGGTAAACAGGCATAGACGCTGCCTCATGGAGCTTCTATGCCCATGTGCTTGTGAACGGTAGGATTCTCTAGTTCACACCTGATTAATTTGCAAGCTGAAAACAGCAAAAAAGACAAAACCCAAAGACTGAAGAAGAAAGCGTGGAGTGCTGTGCTCATGTATTTGTTAACAAGGTTGGTTATTAGGATCCCTGACTGGAGTAGTTCTGGACGATGGGGTCATGGGAGGAAGTTGTACTGTGAACAGATAGATCAGTCCCGAGCCGGTCCAGACAAATGATAATTCAGCAATAAGTTACGAATAAAAGAAAACATGTTGCAAGGTGGTGGGTTTGTTCGTCTGCTGCGGTTTGTTCGTCTGCTGCTGAGCAGTAGCAGTTGTGGCCCACCCTTCTCGTGATATCAGGAATGTCTTTTCCTCAAGGGGGCTTATTATCATGGTTGAAAGCTGCTTTAAATAAAAAGGGGATAAAATACTTCACAAATCAGGATATGTCTCAGGACCCTAGCGTAGGAAACACCATCAGGGTTCACAGAAGACCAGAATCACGAACTTGGAACCAGAAAGTCCTAAGGCCAGCTGGTGTATTAGTTTTTTTCTCTGGAGCTTTATGGCCTTTGTCTTTGCTCCGCTCTGGATTTCTTCCTCAATCTTCTTACCATCTTGCTTTGGCTGCTTCTCTATGCATATGGCTCAAGATGGCGGCCCCACAGCCATCTTGGAGGCCACCTCAGCCTAAGTCTGAGATCAACAGAGGCTTGACTAACATTCTGGAATCCCTGTTTTCATTCTCTGGAGTAAAGTTTGATGGTTTCACCTTGGCCCTGGGGACCTAACAGCCTGGCTTGAGGGTGGTAGTGGGGCATGTAGTATCATGTGAAACAGTGGTTATCAGGGCCCATGAAAGGTCCCGTTCTCAGAATATGGTGTTTGAGGACCAGACACGATGCGTGGTGTCTCTGTAAGTAAGATCTTAAAAGTCTGCCTGTGAATAAGGTGCTTTAGGGGGGAGGAGGCATGGAGTTTGAAGCACTGGAATATCTTCTTGTAAGGATGTGAGGAATGTCTATAAAAGGTTTTGTATTTAAAAATAGCTTAGCTCCTGGAGGCAGGGTATTCATTCAAGGAAATAATTTATAAAATACAGCCTCAGTTGACAGTGAAGCAGGTTTCCCCATTGGGTGAATTCTTATCGTGTTCCTGGTCCATTTTGTTGAATGACACTTAGGAGCAAAGAAAAGACAATAGGGGCACACGTGTGTGTGTGTTTACCTTATAATGTCTTTTGCTCAATTTTGGGCCACTGGCCCCTCCACCGCAACCTTACCTGCTTTGCGGTGAGGTGGCAAATCAGCGGGTGTCAGTTTATTTATTCACAAATCATTAAATGCCTTGTGCTGAGGTAGACCTGTGCATGGATTGACACAGGGAGGTAGAAGGTGATTACAGAACTACCTGAAGAAGTATGCTGAAAATAGAAAGTGAGGTGAGATAGTTTTGTGGGTTTTTTTTTAATGTTTTTATTTTTTGAGGGACAGAGACAGACAGAGCGCTAGTTGGGGAGGGGCAGAGAGAGAGGGAGACACAGAATCCGAAGCAGGCTCCAGGCTCTGAGCTGTCAGCGCAGAGCCCGACGTGGGGCTCGAACCCACAAACCATGAGATCGTGACCTGAGCCGAAGCCGGATGCTCAACCGACTGAGCCACCCAGGTGCCCTGAGAGTGGGGCGAGATAGTTGTCACTAACTTTGCTTTGCCTTTTTCTGGTTATATAGTCCACTTATCCAGTGATTTGTCATTTTTGTTTCTCTTCTTTGGGCTTTCAGCAACTTCTCTATTTACTTAAAATGAGAAGTGACCAAAATACACTTAAAGTAAGTGGCCCCAAATACTCAGAACTTTAATAATACAGGTTTTTGAGCTAACGAGGTATGAGAAATCACACCTGTGTTGTCTGTCAGTCGTTCCGCAGGTAAGGTGTTTTTATATTTGGAAAGATGAAGCCTTATACAAGCCCTGGAAGGAGGGATTGGGGCGTGTCTTGGGCCTGAGCAAAGGTGCCTTAGAGAGGGGCTCTCCTGGTTAGGCTTGCTCCATGAGTCAGGTAGACCAAGAGACAGGGTCGTTAGGTTAATTCACCTGCACCAGCACATGATTTGGGGATTTTAAATATAATTATGACTTTAAGTTAATAAACATCCTTAAGTGGAATTATGTGCATCCACCCTTAGGTGGAATTATGTGCATTTGACTTTTGGGTGTCATGAATGATTTCCCTTTCTGACCTTGCTCCGCTCAAGCCAAATTTGTAAATTCCTCCCTGTATCCTGACTCTGGCTAGAAATATTTCAAATTTGTAAATAGCACGCAGTCTTGCATATTACAACTGCATTCTGAAAACACACCATGTATGGAAGATTTCTCCGCTGAAGCTTCAAAGTGGGGTGGAGTTAACCCATAATGAGCAGAGCACATCTGAGAAGCATCGTGCACTTCCAGCATCATGCACTCCAGGATAAAACTTGGTGAACCTTGCCTGTGGGCCACGTTTGCTCAGTTTGGCAAGACTTCTGCTTCTGAATCACCTTTGTGGTCTTGGGTACAGTAAGTGACATATTGACCCAAGTCTACTGAGCACCAAGGAGCAGCTTACAGGTTAGCACTATAGAGGAGGTTATTAATTCTTTGTTAATTATTACAGCAACAGATTTGCTAATTCCTTTGTAGTATCACTTTGTAGTTGTTAACTAATATTGCTCTAAGAAATGGGTGTCATTTTTCTCTAGTGTTTGTCAAATGCTGCCGTTCTGACTGTAATGATAGCTCAGATGTCTTCTGCTGGGCAACTGCCAGGGGTGCCCAGCGGGTAGTGGAATCCAGAGGCACTGGAATTGTAAATGCGACAGACAGATCATTTTATGTTGCCAGACTAAGGAATTCGGTTTTGGCAGATTGCCAGGAGCCGTTGATTTGGCTCTGATTCAGAGCCATGTGTCTGTTTACCAAGCAAGATTAGTTAGCTTGGTTCATTATACGTACAATTTATACCCCGTTTCCAGCGATTATTTCAATCTTAAACCAACATGGGACTTGCCTTAATTTTGTGTCTTCTTTTGATAATGATTTGTGCGTTACATTCCTATTCTTGGTTTTGGTGTGCTGGTAGTGATTGAGGGTTATATTTTTCACTCCCTCCCCCAACTCAATCCCAGCCTTCCAGACATGTGGGTTTATAGTCGTATAATGCAGGCTTTCAGATCTTGTACTGGATTCCCTCATTCGGTACCTACTTACTGAGCATCCCTCATGATCAGTGTCATGTGATTGTATATACCTCCTTATTAGGCCAAGCCAGCTTTTTATTCTGTAGGGGAGATAATAGTGATCACTGTTTCTCAAGTTCTGGAATAAAAGTGGCTGTTTCCTAGTAGATATTATTTTTCCTTCCAAAATGGGACCAAAATACTATTCCCATGTAAAAACAGTTCCAAGATACAAAGACTCAAAGAATAGGATAGTCGTCCCGATTAGTTCTTCACTGGGAAGAAAACAAAATGAAAAACTCAATTCCAGCTGTCAATGACATCTCTTTTTGGTTCTACGAGGGGGGACGTGAAGTTGTTTTGAAGTATTCAGGGTACTACTCTTCTGAGCATTGTTTGGGAGTAGTAAGGACATGGCTGTTTGAAACAGACTGAGCATCTCTTGGAGTGTGCTCTGTGTTCTCGGGACGCAACACATCGAACATAGATTCTGCCTGGGCCCCTCCCTCGACGTTCCCTCCTATTTCTACCTCATCGTTCTAGTTAAACCTGAGGGACTATTACTCAGAGTTTCATGCCCCACACAGAATTGACAGTGAGTCTTTTGTGTGTCTGTGTGTGTTTGGGATGGCTTCGTTCCGCCTCATACTGTTTTGCAGGTTAATTTGAATGATGGGAGTGGATAAACAAAACCTTTTATTTTATTTATTTATTTTTTTTCTAAGATTTTGTTTTTACATCTTTACACCTATTTTGGGGGCTCACACTCAACCCCGAGACCAAGAGTCACATGCTCTGTGGACGGAGCCAGCCAGCCAGGCACCCCGAAATAGAATCTTTTTAAAACACAAAACATTGGCGGTGCTGCCTCTGTGGCGCAGTCGGTTAAGCATCCGACTTCGACTCAGGTCATGATCTCACAGTCCGTGAGTTCGAGCCCCGCATCGGGCTCTGTGCTGACAGCTCAGAGCCTGGAGCCTGCTTCGGATTCTGTGTCTCCCTCTCTCTATGCCCCTCCCCTGCCCCTGCTCACACTTGCGTGTGTGTGTGTGTGTGTGTGTGTGTGTGTCTCAAAAATAAATAAACATTAAAAAAAATTTTTTTTTTAATTTTAAAACAAAATATTCAACACAGGCAGGAACATGCAGTAAGTATTATTGGTCAAAATTTGGCCTATTTTGTACTGTTTTGGCTTTTTGCCTTTGTTTTGTTTTAGGTTTGCTGTGGAACCTCAAGGTTTGTCTTTTTTTTTTTTCTCTTAACAAAATTTTTTTTTGCCTTCATAGTAGAAATCCCTGAGGAGGGAATTATTTTCAAGCGACTGATTTTAACCATAGATCACCTGCCTTTGTTTCTCATTCTCCGTGTGATCCGTTTTAATGTGATTTTGCCAGAATGTAAGTAGTGTAAAACTCAACACTAATCATGTAGTCTCCATGCACTAAAAAAAAACAACAACCATGCTCTCACCCCATTGTCCACTGTACGTGCTGTGAACTTCTTACCCTGTCATTTAAGGCCCTCCATGTGACCTCATCTGACCCCATCTGCTTAATCTCCTGCTGACCCACTACCTTCCGTCCCAGTCCCTGAAATACTAGAAGCTGATTTGCCAGGCCCACTGAGCCTCCCTATTGTCTTGCGCTCTTCAGAATGCATCTTAGGTGCCTTTTCCATGAAGTTTTCCCTTCGGCAGCCTAGAACTCTGTGGGTAGCTCAGGCCAAGCCTCCCCACTACATGCACGCATACATGAATGTATTTATTTACCTACTTACTTGCTTACCCTGCCGTCCACTTACTTATAAATTCCTCAACGGCAGACACTGGTAAACTTGATATTTATATAGATATATATAGTCTCTTACAGTTCATAGGTGTTTGACTTAATTTCATCTTCAAAAGGAACTTTGATTTCAAAGGCTGTCAGGGTGTCAAAAAAGCTATGAATATTTTGTTAGGTGAAAAAAACAAAAGATTTTGCACTGTGGCCCCTAATTTCATGTCAAAGTGTTTAAATATTTTATTACGTTAATGTGCTCCGAAGGAGCATCTCAAAGAGAGGACTTTGGCTTTATAAGGTTGTTTTTTTTTTTTTTTTTTTTTTTCTTCTCAGTTCTGAAATTTTTTTCTTGGCCCCAGGGGGTAAGGTCTCCAGGTCATACCCAGATCCTGGCAGCTCCTACCGGAGGGGTCTGGCTCAGAGAAGCAAGAACACCCAGGACCGTGAGGTTCAAGCCCTGGCTTCTGATCCTGGCTCTGGCAAGTGGTGTCTCGGGACCTCAGTTTCCACTTCTTCATGAACGAGATGGATTTTTTATTTTTATATTTTAATTTAATTTAATTGGGAGCTACCACTAGACCCTAGGATGGGTACTTTACATTTTAGTTCAGTGACCTGAGCCGAAATCAAGAGTCAGACGCTCAACTGCCTGAGCCACCCAGGCGCCCCTAATTTTTTTTCTTAATTGGTCATTTATCTTCTGACTTTGAAACAAGTCTGAAAACCTTGGCTGGTTTTGTGATCTTGGGCCAGTCAGTTTTCCGAACCTTACGTTCCTCCTCTAGAACATGGATACGATATTTAACTACCTCCAAGATGATAGGGAGTTAAATGAAAATTGAGACTAAATTTCCATCTGAGAGGGCAAATAGGTGCTCCCAGTGCCTCTTATTTGATTCCCGAAGAGACTCCTACCAGCAGTCACACTCCAGCGCTGACATGACAGTAATCCTCAACAATGCTACAGAGTTACAATTGGAATGTTTCCTGCCAGCTTTAGGAATCACACTGCAAAGCCTGTGCCAGAAACTGCCTGAGGAATTCTCTCACTTCCTGCTCTATGCACCGCCCCCTCCACCAACGACCACCCTCCCCAGATTCACTAGTGACAGTCGCCTCCTTAACGCTTTACCTTTTATCATCCAGGGCGAGGTGTTGCACAAAATCTGTTGGTTTTGCCACAGAACAGCCATGGTTCTCGAAGTGTGCTTGTTGGACCGGCCGCATCAGGATTACCTGGAAATCTGCTACATAAATATGAGTTTTGGGGCCTTCGCCCCGAACCTAGTGAGTCAGAAACTCACGAGTCTTCCAGGTGTTTCTCACACGTGCTAAAGTTTGAGAAGCGCGGAGTAAAGTAAGAGGAGGCCAAATAGGGGTGGTGCTATATCTTCTTATACTTTCTTAGTCAGAAAATCAAAGTTCAGTCATTTGATCAGATGTGAGCTAATTCATTGCTAGAACTGAAACATACAAGCATGTGTAGTTTATTCGGGAAATTTTTGAGAAAAAGCCACCACATGTTATTAACATGTTCACACATTGTTTTTGTGTTATTTGTAACAGTTAACCTTAAATTTTCTAGAGCCAGAATTGGAGCGAAATTGGGAACCGATTCCCTCCTGTTCACGGTGAACAGAGGCGGAAGGAAGAGTCTTTGGGAATGAACTGCAGCGTGTTGCTTTCCCTCCTGTGTCTAACAGTCTTGCGAGAAGTGGGAGCTGAAGGCACCAGGAGGAAGGGGGAAGAATACTAGTGATCTGGGATGAGCACAGACTGGAAGCACAGATTGCCTTGATTTCGTGCTCACTCTTCTGTGCTCCCCGTGGACACCACACAGAAGTCTGAGGTGGTCCCTGGCCCTTGTCCCGTGGAAGGCCCTTGTCCCGTGGAAGGCTGCAGTGAGGAGCCCTTTGGGGGTGGGGCAGGGGGCGGGGGAGGGGAACACGGACAACTGAATCCAGCTTGATGGGAATCAAAGGTGCCACCGGGAGGAGGCTGGGGACTAGCAGCTCTTTGCCTCTTCTGATTGCTTGCCTTGGAGGCCTTCGATTTCCCCGTTCAAAGTTCGAGCCTGCGTTTGGTAAGTCACGGGAGTCATCCGAGGCTCACCCTTGCTGCTTTATCGTGGAGTGGAAGCAGGCGCTCTGGAAATAAGAGCACCTGTTTTCAGTTAACAAATGTTTCCTGATATTTTAGAAGCAGTGTTTAGTGGTGGAAAGGTCACGCTTAGTTCTATAATGTTCCATGAGTTACTTTTGGTTCCTGATTCGGTTCCTATGTTTGTAAAATAGGGCTTGTATATAAGGAGAACATGGGGAGAATTAAATTAATGACCCCTGTCCCCCAAATTCAGAGCCAGGCACTCCTTTATTTCTAGTCCCCTTGCCGCTCCTGAAATAGTTTATACTTTATTCTCAGAGGAGCCTTTTACTTTCTACTCCTCTAAGTTCCTCCTTCTAGATCTTACCCCTCCTCTAAGCCTCAGGTCTGTGTCCAGTGTATTCTAATTAACGTGATTTTAAGAAGTTCTGTATTCAGTGAGTTCCAGTTCACATGGAAGCAGTGGATTTGTCTCCTAAACAGGCTTTGGCCATGAGGAAGGAAAATTCATCTCATCCCTGGGATTCCTCTGAGTTTACCAGGTGCTGCTCCTTTTGCAAATACATTTTTGTATTTATGTTAAATTTTTATAAAGATATTTTTAATTTTTTTATTTGCATTTTTGAGAAAGAGAGCTCGTGCAAGTGAGGGTGGAGAGAGAGAGAGAGGGAGAGAGAGAGAGAGAGAAAGGGAGAGAGAGAGAGTCTCTTAAGTAGGCTCCATGCTTAGCCCAGAGCCTGATGTGGGGCTCAGCACACAGCCTGTCTGTCACGGCCCTGGGATCATGACCTGAGCTAAAATCGAGTTGATGTTCAACCAACTGAGCCACCCAGGAACGCCTAACATTTTTTTCTTAAAAAAAAACAAATTTTTTTTTTTAATGTTTACTTATTTTTGAGAGAGAGCGTGAGCGTGGGGGAAGGGGGCACAGAGTGAGAGGGAGACACAGAATCTGAAGCAGGCTCCGGGGTCTGAGCTGTCAGCACAGAGCCTGAGACGGGGCTTGAACTCACGAACCATGAGATCATGACTTGAGCCCAAGTTGGACGTTTAACTGACTGAGCCACCACCCAGGCTCCCCCTAAAATTTTTGCTTAATTGGTCATTTATCTTCTGACTTTGGAACAAGTCTGAAAACCTTGACTGGTGCTGACCTGAGCTAACAAGGAAAGGTCCTGAGAGGCTCATTTCCTCCCGTAGAACCTGGGCCTGGAAAGAGCAGCCTGGGATGACTTGGGCTAGTTGTTGAGCAGTTGCATCCTAAGTAGATGTGGGCCCTGCCAGGGCTGCTAAGTGTTTAGAATGGGAGTGAATTTGTCCTCCAGTGGGAGTAACTGAAGCAGAGACCATGTAGACCGCTGGTACTTTGAGGCAAGATTCAGAGTCAGTTTCCTCGGCTCTGTGCTTTTTGTTAACCGCTGCCCACCCTCCACCACCTTGGAGCCTTGGTTCCCAGACTCCGTGCCAAGCATGCTGCTTTTTCATAGTTGGTGATTTTTTTCTTTTTTTGCATTTTACAATTTTCTATGATTGTGGAAAGAGTTATAGGCAGGGGTGAGAAGGCCTTCAAATGCCTCAGGTAGAACTGAAGATCTCTGTTCCCTCAAAAATGGATGAACTGGTTAATGTTGGACATGAAGTAAGCTGTGCAGATACAGCATGACTTGGTGATGATGGCCTCATGCTCTGCGGCCAGACTAACTGGGTTCAAAAAGGAAAGTTACCTAACCTCCTCGTGCCTCAGTTTCCTCATCTGTAAAACGGAGGTAATGATGGTTCCTGCCTTATGGGTTATTATGAATATTGAACGAGAGATTATTCGTGGAGCTCATACCACAGTGCCAGGCACGTTGTAAGCACCATCCAAATGTTTGTTCGGTAAACAGATGTGTCTACTGAATTTCGTGCGTTCTAATTCTAACTGATTTGCCATGTGTCATTTCTTTCGTTGAGCAGATATATCTTCCTAGGTGCTGAAATGCACACACAAATATAAGATCTGCACACACAAATATAGAAAGTTCTTTGACTTTATTTTTTCCAGCATATTTGCGGTGTTCCTAGTCAATACTCTGAAAATCCAGTGGGAATTGCAGGTGAAGTGTTTTCCCGGTTTTTCTTGGCTTAACAATATTGTTCCAAGGCATTTTTCATGATGTGTTTTGACTGGTAACTTTTTTTTTTTTTTTGTATATTACCCATTTATAAAATCTTGTCTTACCCGTTACATTTGAGTTATCATAGATTCCCTGAAATATGTTAGGATTCATTACAGATAAGACTTTAAGGACAGCCGCATTTAATTTTCTGACAATCCTGCAACCACCGATGTTTTCAGAGACTTCAGAGAGCTGCAGGTAAAGTTTTGTTTTTCTGATAAGGCTGTTTCTCACATCAAAAGAAGTTAAATATTGTGAGCCCCTACCCCCAGATCGCCTCAGGGATCACTCATGAATTTGTTTTTCTAGACAACAAAGATAACTTGTAGGTTCACCTGATAACTTTCAGGGTTAATGACTTCTACTGAGAACTTGTGAGCAGCGTGACTCAGGACAGACAGCTGCTGCTTACCTTCCCCGTAATCAGGAAACTAAATGGGGTGGTATGTGTAAAGCACCACCCCAAAGTGCCACCTGGCAACATAGGTCCTCGGGGAAATGGCAGCTGTTACAATATGGGGAAAGGTATAGGAAAGGATATGGTTAAACGCCCGTCTTAATGTCCTTCACCCTGAGTCTGGCTGACTTTTGCCAATTTCATAAGTGCAAGGAAGCCCTTATTCAAAACATTTCTCTGGTGACTGGAGTAGTGCTGGGGGAGGGCTATCCTGCGCCGGTTCCCTCCGCAGTCTGCCCTGCGGTGTGCTCGGGTGTGGGCTGGCTGCCACCCTCACGCAGCGCACGTAGCCCTGTCACTCAGCCGTCACCCTGCTGGCCCAGAGCCAGGCCTCCGGCGGGGGAAGGGCCGCCTTTCCAAACCCAAACAGCCTGTATTGATATGTCGATGTTCCCCGGCCTGTTTACTGTGCTTAATTGCAGAGCTCTGGCTGAATCCTCTCCAAGGAGAGGAATTAACCACAATTCAGAAAGGAATGACAATAGTTTCTTAAATTCTTGGCCTTGCAGAGTTTCAATAGCTTCTCTGGGGAAGATGATTCACTCAAGTTCATGCACGAAATGCAGGATTCCCTGTAATAGAATCTTGATCTAGTGCAGTTAGACTTTACAAGGCTGTGAATCCCCTGTGATTTTATATAGACTTGTGTGTGTGTATACGTGTGCATATTTCTGGGGTCGGGGTGGGAGCCTAACTCTTTAATGTAAGAATCTCAAGGGATTTTGCCATCCGGTAAAACTGTCATCGCTGAGCCAGGAGAACTAAATCGAAGGTTCTAAAGTCTGGGTAGTTGTTGATGGTTTGAATGATCCCCACACTAGAACCGAATTCCTCGTAGAGCAGCAGAACAAGGACACTGATGGAAAGGTCTGCCTGGGTTTTCAAGTGAAGATGGTAAATTTCAGCCTTTACAGGCATGATGCTCTCACCTGACCTGAAGGGCTGGGTAGATCCACATCACCAGAGCAACCAAGAGTTGGCTATACCTTCTTACTTTTCATTTTCAGAATTACTGAAGCTGTCACATTTCAAAAAAATTAATGCACGAGGGGCATGATGATTATTGCTCTAAACTGAAGGGGAGGTTTTGTGGAGCAGTGTTCTGGGTACATAGGTTCAGGTAGAGGCATTTTTAGTGTGGGTTTAGAACAAATGAGGAAGGCAGAAGTGGTTCTCCGTGTACAAGTCGAATAACGGAAAACATTTTAATGAATAACTTGAGGTTTGTTGAAAGGTTTACTTGCCTTACAGATGTATTTGTCTGGACTGTCTGGTGTTTTGCTTCTTCTGATTTGTCTGCTCGGACAACTTTGGGAAGGGGAACATGGTAGCTTGGCCACAGCTCACGTTATTGCCCACCAAAAACATATTTCCTATTTTCCCCTCGTTTTGTTACATCGCTCTTTAACTAGAGGCACTAGGAGGAAGGAGGTAGCTAGGTTTGCTCTTAACCAATGAGATAGATAACAGGCAAGATACCGAGATAACTAGTGACAGTTTGCACAGAGTTTCCTACTTTTTTCTCTAAAGTACCTCCATTATCTACAACTAATTTCTTTAGGTCAATCTGGATGAAGTTGGAATGAATGTATAAAGATTCTAAAGCACTTTTTATGTTTATGAGCTACTCATCATCACCTGGAGAGCTTTTGTTCAGTTTCAGATACAGGATGGGACTGGCCAATAGTGTGAACTTTGCAGAGTGTCATTTGTTGGAAACTCTTGGAGAAAGCTTTGCACGGTTGCCTTTATCTTGTCAAGATGTTTTATGACTAGTGCACAGTGGGAAATTAAGTGACGAGAGTGGGTCCTACAAGGTACCCTTAAAGATTACTTACCCCTGAACCAGGAAGACTGAGAAAGTCTAAAGCAATAATCCCAGTTTGCTTTCCTCCTCCGGATTTAAGTGACTTGCCCTTGAAAAGGATTTTTGTGGTTCTCTCCTCTAGTCCTTGTCAGAGCCAAATGGAAAATGACATTTTGGCTTAATTTATCCTTAGCTTTTCTTTATTTCCTTCTTTCTTTCTTTCTTTTGGAACAAAACTTGCAAAGATCATGCCTCTTCCAGTTTTTCTCTCTAGCCTTCCTTATGGTATACCTAGAGCAGTTTGAAGACTTTTTTTTTTAATTTTTGCTTTTCTTTTTAAAGTTTATTTATTTCTGAGAGAGAGAGGGGGTACATGAGTCTGCTTGAGCTGGGGGACAGGCAGAGAGAGAAGGAGAGAGAATCCCAAGCAGGCTCCACACTGTCAGCGCAGAGCCTGATGCCGGACTCAGTCTCAGGACCGGGAGATCATGACCTGAACTGAAATCAAGAGTCAGACGCTTAACCGACGGAGCCACCCAGGTGGCCTTGCTTTAAAGGAGGAGTTCAGTTTAAATAGGAGTCCAGTTTTAGGGCTAGTGCCTTTGTTGCAGTGGTTAACAATCCCCTCACCACCCCCCAAATTACCAGATGGGTCCCCTTTCTCAGAGGGTGTGTTAGTCAATACAGGACATAAAATGTACAGACACGGGGCTCCTCTGCTCTCTGTCCTCATCACATGTGTATGTTAAAATATGTGCTGACCACAAACCACCCAGAAAAATAACCCTGGGAGTAGGTATAGCCTTCAACTCCTCTACCCACGGCTGACTAGAAAAATGGGCAAGTTTATTGCCTCGGTTGTTGTCACTCAACTACAAACTGGGCCCATTTCTAGCCAGAAGGTTTGAGCTATTGTGTTCTCTACTGTGGTGAGCTGCTTGGCTGTTTTTCCAAGCTGAAGAAGGTGCATGGTCTCGTGTATTTCTTCTCAAGTCTTTACACATTGAGTTCTCCATGTTGTACCGTGAGATCATAACCTGAGCCAAGGTCAAAAGTTGGATGCTCAACCAGCTGAGCCACCCAGGTGCCCCAAGTAGCTTGACCTCTTAGGAGACCGCAGACAGTGACCTCATAGTACAGCCTGATGTAGTTTTTTGTGGCCCCAATTGTACAATTGGGATAAAAGCTATTCAGGAGAGTTTATGCGCAAATCTGGTTCACTTGCTTGCATCCCTCTGAAAATCTGAAGATTTGGAAGAGGGAGCCTTCATTGCAAAGGACAGCAGATTCCCTGGCTGTAGGCAGCATAGCACACGCTCCAGAGTTCTGACACATATATGCCTGATTGGCTTCAATCATTTATGTTACTTGGAAGCGCCAGAAGCTATTTGAGTTAGCCAGTCCTGGATTTGAAGCTACGAAACGCTTAAGTAGAATTGGATCCCTGAAGAAGAGGTAGATACTCAGAAGCCCCAGTTGAGGGGAAGACAACTGTGCATGCCATCAACTTTAAAAATAGCTAAAGGGGAGCCTGGGTGACTCAGTCGTTTTAAGCATCTGACTTCTGTTCAGGTCATGATCTCATGGTTCGTGGGTTCGAGCCCTGCATCAGGCTCTGTGCTGACAGCTCGGAGCCTGGAACCTGCTTCAGATTCTGTGTCTCTGCCTGTCTCTGCCCCTCTCCTGCTCGTGCTCTCTCTCTCTCTCTCTCTCTCTCTCTCTCTCTCAAAAATAAATAAACATTAAAAGAATTAAAAATAGCTAAAGAAGCAGCGTTTAGTGTATGCCAGGCCTTGTGCTAGCATTTTACATGGATTAACTCCTTTAATCCTCATAAGCCAATTTGACAGATGAGAAAACTGAGGCATGAAGAGGTTAAGCACAGGTTATCCTGTACTTAGGTGGCATTTTATTCAAAGTATGCTGTGCTTAAGACCATTCATAATTTATTTATTTATTTATTTTTTAATTTTTTTTTTCAACGTTTATTTATTTTTGGGACAGAGAGAGACAGAGCATGAACAGGGGAGGGGCAGAGAGAGAGGGAGACACAGAATGGGAAACAGGCTCCAGGCTCTGAGCCATCAGCCCAGAGCCCGACGCGGGGCTCGAACTCCCGGACCGCGAGATCGTGACCTGGCTGAAGTCGGACGCTTAACCGACTGCGCCACCCAGGCGCCCCGACCATTCATAATTTAAAACACCCCCTCACACAGACTCACTCGTATTTCTGCCCCCCAGTTGGGGGGGGGGGGGGTCTAGCAGTGGACCAAAATACCAATATAAAGGTCACTCAGCCAGGTAGCTTTGAATTTATGCTATTCTTGCCAATTTTTTTAAAAAACGGATTCACATCTATTGCAAATTTTACAAATAAAATGAGCTGATTAATATTTTAATTTGTGAAGTTAAAATTACATAAAAGGCCCCTTTATTACTTAAGATCAAGTCAGACTGGCGAATCGGACTTCAAAGTCATGAGCAATGTGAAATATGTTTCCATAAAAATCTAGGCCGTTGGTTGTTATTAGAAAAGTGATGAGTCTTACTGGAGGCTAGATGGGGCAGACGCACCCCCTTCCCACCTGTGGGTCTAAAATGATCATCGTTGCTGAGTGGACACTGGGTGTTGATGATGGCACTTTTTGAAAATGGTTTATACGTACAATCAAGCTGTGGCTGATTTCAGTCAAGAGTGTTCTGTGTAGGCATCAGAATGGAAATCTTTGACTTTCAGTTTTCAACCTTGCCTTTTGGATTGATGAGATACGGCTTTTTATGAAGCCAGCTCAACGATAACTCCCAAGAGAACCACTGTTCTCTTTTCTGCCCGTGGCATTCGGGGAACAGATTTTGTCACTTGGATTTGGCTATTAAAGTTCTGTGTATCTGTGTGCATCTTCAAAGAATGCATACACAGTTCCTGCCTGAACATGGCCGCCTAGATGGCTAGAGCACTTATCTCTGGTCTAGAGCCAGCTTGGGTGGGGTTCACCCCTCTGCTCATTTCCTTTTGCTACAGAGCTCTGGAAAGGCCTCCTGGAGTGGTTGCGGGCTGAGGGGGGGGGGGCACAGTGGGGTCAGAGGAAGGAATGGTCAGTGCATAAGGGGATATGTGGGTTTATTTACACATCCAAGAACACAACTCTAGGGCTATATTGTACATGCTATTGTGGACCGCACTAATATGTTATTAAACTTCTATAAATTTCAAATATTAATCCAGTCAGGAAGTGTTGGCAAATAAAAGGTCCACAATAAATGAGTCATCCTCCTGATCAGTGTCCGTGTTATTGCTTGGCATGTTGGTCACACAATAATTCAAGTACTCTGGCCCTGTTCTTCACTGTTCGGAAGCATTCTCCTCCTTTATACATTATAAATCCCTTCCCAGGCTTGATGAGGTTTAGATAGCAATGCAGTTGAACCGGTCAGTTTCCGGGGTTTGTTTCTGCCCCGTGCACAAATTGGCACAGAAATGCACGACTAGTTGTTGAAGTGAGCCTTGCTTCTCAGCATATCCTTAGCCTCCTGGTTCTAGACTGTATCAGAGACCAGCAAATAGTTGGGAATGTGCCCAAGCCAAGACCTATCTCCAATGGCTCTTGTCCAGAAAACACTGATAAAATTGGCCTATGGAGTTTCGACAGGCCCACTGAGGCCCACAATAATTTCCTTCCATTGTTTCAAACTTGATGCTGTGACTTCATAAACCAGGAGAGAGGGTGAAGATTCACCCTGGCTAGAAAAATGTCCTCCATTCCCCTTCCTTAAGCAATCAGATACTTTTCTGGCACTTAGGGGTTTTGTGCCTAATGGAGTTTAGGGATTATGCCTGGTGTCCCAAGTCCCTGGGATGTGCTAGCTCTTTTTCGGTGTATATGTTTTATAGATGCAGCAATTCGTAAAGGATGTACTTCTGTGCGTTTGTGTCTGTTTTTTTCCAGTATTTAATACAAACTGAATTCTGAGGCAGATGAGTGCTTCATTATGCCCTGAAGAACCCTGTGGCTCCTTCTGGGGTTGCTGCTTAGATAGAGTCTTAGACCTTCAGAGGCCCTCCAACCCAAGCCCCTCTTTATAGAAAAGACACTGAGCCTGGGATCACACAATTAGTTGCTGAGTGAGCCAGATGGCAGGCATCCAGACCACTGACCTTTTCCTTAGAGTAGAGCTGTTTAAGAATATAAGATTATATAGCATCGATGGAGCGCTTCTTCCTTTCAAGACTTCACAGTGGGGAGAGGCTGAGATGGTGGGGAATCTGGCCTATAATTGTTTGTGGCTTAAGTGACTTTCATTATTGGCTCAGTGGTGGCTCTTATAATCCTAATAGCTGCTTCCAGGGATGAGTAATTCCCTAGTCATTATAGGGGACTTCATTTATCTCTTCTTCCCAGCCAGGCCCATCATTTCTGCCTGCTGCCAGTTAGCTTTCTCCAAGCCATCCTTTGCCTGATGGTACCACATTTGTTAAATCTTGATTGCAGGAGCCTCAGAATTCCACTTTCTGAACGAGGTTAGGGCTAACAGCCTAACTTCAGCTCCAAGATGACATTGCGTTGACATTTTAGATGTTCAGAGGCAGGATGTGGGGATTGATAGCTGCACGCGGGGGACGGTGATTTAAGCGTTAAGATCATTGTAAAGCCCAGTTACTCTTCGGCCTTATCGTTGTTCTAGTATGTAGTGTGCGTGAAGCCTTTGAAGCTACGCGCTTCGTTCATGTTTTCGTGCTACAGCTGGGAGTGACTTGGCCCCACAGCACTGAAGCTGATCCTTCGAGCCGCTAGTGCATTAGTTTGGGCCTCTCTACGTGACTGATCGTTTTACCAGTGAAACAACCCTGCCCTTTATGAGGAAAAATACCAACTGGATCACTACATGTATGTTTGGAGATAGGTTTTTAAAATGACAAAAATCTCAGGACGCCTGGGTGGCTGTCAGTTAAGCATCCAACTCTTGATTTAGGCTCAGGTCATGATTTCACGGTTCATGGGACCGAGTCCTACATCGGGCTCTGTGCTGTGAGCATGGAGCCTGCTTGGATTCTTTCTCTCTCTCTCTCTCTCTCTCTCTCTCTCTCTGTCTCTGAAAATAAATAAACTTTAAAAAAAATAAAATGACAGAAATCTCTATTGATCTAGGTAGAATGTAAACTTACTCTTCAGAGGAGAGAGCCACTTGTTAATTCACTTATCAAATTTTATTATTTTTTAATTTTTTAATTTTTTTTTAACTTTTTTTTTTAACTTTTTTTTTTTTATTTATTTTTGCGACAGAGAGAGACAGAGCATGAATGGGGGAGGGGCAGAGAGAGAGGGAGACACAGAATCGGAAGCAGGCTCCAGGCTCTGAGCCATCAGCCCAGAGCCCGATGCGGGGCTCAAACTCACGGACCGCGAGATCGTGACCTGAGCTGAAGTCGGACGCTTAACCGACTGAGCCACCCAGGCACCCCTTTAATTTTTAAATTTTTAAAATATTCACTTTTGAGAGAGAGAGAGAGAACGAGTAGGGGAGGGGCAGAGAAAGAGAGGGAGACACAGAATCTGAAGCAGGCTCCAGGCCCTGAGCTGTCAGCACAAAGCCTAACGTGGGGCTCGAACCCACAAACTGTGAGATCATGACCTGAGCTGAAGTAGGCTGCTTAACTGACTGAGCCGCCCATGCACTGTGCACGCGCGCGCACACACACACACACACACACACACCCCTTATCAAATTTTAAACAGACACCTTCCATGTGTCAGGCACTGTTCTGGGCACTAAGATGCATTGGCCAACAAAACAGGAAAAATATCCCTTTCTTCATTTTATGTTGTCAGTTCCCATATCTTCCCTGCATATATCTCATCCCTATGAAAATGTTTTACTTATTTATCTGTTTCCATCCCTATGAAAGTATTTTAGAAATAAGGCAGTGTCCTGTGGAAAGAACTAGCTTTTGCACTTTGCCCATTTTTTTTCTACTCCTTGCTATAATTTTCCCATGGGACAATTAGAGGTTTGGTACCCTAGTAACAGTAATTCTTTAATAGTAATTTTCAGTAGGATTTGTCTGTATGGCTTTCTACTTTATCCCTCCACCTGGCTGATACAGGTAGTGCTTGGACAAAGGAAGAAAACTTCAGGATATCATCTGATGTGATAATTATCAGTAGGAGAGAAGACCGTAGGAGAGTATTGAGAAACACACTAAGACGTGTCTGTGGCTTTTTTGTGAATTGCACCTGATCACACTGCCTGTCCTAACAAATTGGGGCATAGCTTCCTTCTGATTGACCCTTCCTTTCCTGTTCTTTCTGTCCTAAGCATTTTATTGAGCAAGCCTGATCTTTTCACCCTTTGTGGTTGGTTCCTGTCTCTTTGTCAATGCAACCATCACCATTGTTCTAAGACAGCGGGTGATTTGGTGATTCAGGAGCACTTATTACACCAGGCATAATCCCTAAACTCCATTACCTCGCGATTCTGATTTTGTGGGTCTAGGGTGGGAGCCCAGAACCTGCTTTTGCCAAAAGAAAGATTGGAGAAAAGCAGGGCATCCTGATGATATAGCTGGATTACGGTCTGAAACGTTCTAGAACTGTGGGAATATGGCTGAACCACTTTCCACTTGGGCTGAGCCTAAGGTATGACTTGGCTGTTAACCTTATATGATGAAGAGTCTAAATGTACGTACTGTGCATGCAGTTAAGGAGCCAGCAGCCGCCTGTAAATGTCACATAGCACCCAAGGAGACTTCTGTTACTCAGCTGTTCCCCAATAGGAGTGGATTGTCTCAGTTTTGTTAACCAGCTTTCTTGGGATTTCTCCATAGGCAATGGTGGCTTGCTACCCAGGAAATGGAACGGGTTATGTTCGACACGTAGACAACCCCAACGGTGACGGTCGCTGCATCACCTGTATCTACTATCTGAACAAGAATTGGGACGCCAAGGTACTTTGGACTAAAGGGAGTAGAGTGTGGGGTTAGAAACTATAGGAAGCTAATTCAGATGACTTAGAGAAGGTTTGGAATTCATAATTCCCATGAATGAATCTTTTCTACATTACCATTTCCCTTTTTTCTCCTACTGTGGTATTCGTACTTAAGTTGACGAGATGAAAATAACAGATATCAAATTAATTTGATGGGAAAGGGCGTAGGGGAGGGTCATTACTAGGTTATGGGAAGGGTGGTTGATAAAGAGAAGGTAATTTAGTATTTTAAGAATGGGGATCAGTTCTTTTTCTTCGTCTACTCCAGAGCTGATAGGATTTTCAGTGCACACAGTAAGATATATACTTTTCCCTTCCAGCAGCAACATTGAGAGAATTCCACAAAAATAGAACTAACTGTAGGATATAAAACCGGCCCCAAGTGAGGTTTCCCACACAGTCCTCTTGGGGTGATATGTTTCGTTGGTGGCCGCTTGCCATGGCTGTCCTTGGTTTGTGAATGCCAAAGGCTTTCTGGCTTTTTTTTTTTGAACATATAGATAGATAGAGATATGAAAGCTGGTTCCACGCTTACAAACATTTGTCTGGAATTTGTATGCTTTCTGAAAGCTAAGGATGATTTAGGAGTCTGAGAAGTCAGAGAACTTTTCAAGCTCATTTGGCTTTTGAACCTTCTGCATCTCCATTTCCTGTTCATTAGGGCAGATATTGGTTGTCCTAAAGCAAAGATATTTTATCTGGCTTCAGGAAAACAAAACCTGGGAAACCAGTGAAATCAGAAGAGACAAGGCTCATCTCTTCTCCCTATTTGGTAACATGACTGGAATATGTCCCTTAGTTGTCTTTTAAAATCGTGAAAGGTAGTGTTACAGGCAAGAGAGTAATCACGTCAGTGATAATAAATCACAAAGTATGAAATCATTCAACAAATATTTGAGTGCCTGTTAATGCCAGGCATTGTGCTGTGCGGAGACATTGATGTGTGAGACCTGAATTCTACTTTGATATGGTTATCCTAACAGGAGATTTGGGTGTACGTATTTTTTTTTTTAATTTTTTTTTTTTTTAACGTTTATTTATTTTTGGGACAGAGAGAGACAGAGCATGAACGGGGGAGGGGCAGAGAGAGAGGGAGACACAGAATCGGAAACAGGCTCCAGGCTCTGAGCCATCAGCCCAGAGCCTGACGCGGGGCTCGAACTCACGGACCGCGAGATCGTGACCTGGCTGAAGTCGGACGCTTAACCGACCGCGCCACCCAGGCGCCCCTGTATTTTTAAAAAGTAGTCCGAGGAAGAGAGCGATACATTTAATACAAGGTGCAGATGAGGCGGTCTGCGTTCAGAAAAAAGAGCATGGAAGTTCCAACTGCTGAGATCACCTAGGAGTTGGAGGATTTCAAAAGAAAACTATAAATTCTTTTTTTTTTAATTTTTTTTAATGTTTATTGATTTTTGACAGAGAGAGACAGAGCGTGAGTGGGGGAGGGGCAGAGAGAGAGGGAGACACAGAATCCGAAGCAGGCTCCAGGCTCCGAGCTGTCAGCACAGAGCCGGACGCGGGGCTCAAACTCACAGACCGTGAGATCATGACCTGAGCCGAAGTCGGACCTCAACCGACTGAGCCACCCAGGCGCCCCGAAAACTATAAATTCTAACTGAATGAGATGTTCTGTGTGATGACTCTCCTAGGAAGTTTGTAATATTAAGTTGAACCGTATGAAATTGCTGGTGGGTTTTTGTAGGTCAAAACCTGTCAAATGTTGGCAATTTTGTGTGCTTGGACCTAACCGCACTCCCACTTTGTATCCGTGGATTTTGTGATGGGGGTAGGAAGGCTTCATTTGGTATGAGGTGGTGCAAGAGGTATGACCAGATAAGTCTGAAGTAAAATTTAGTACATGAGGTAAGGTTGAAGAGAATCTGGGGAGTAATATACACCGGGAGTGGAGGTTGGAAGATGGCACTGTTTCTAGATGCGGCTGAAATACCATTGTTAGTTAATTATGTGTGAGGCTAGGAAATAATCCATCTCCTTTGTGGCCTTCAGCTACACGGTGGGGTCCTGCGGATATTTCCAGAAGGGAAATCATTCATAGCGGATGTGGAGCCCATTTTTGACAGACTCTTGTTCTTCTGGTCAGACCGCAGGAACCCACATGAAGTCCAGCCTTCCTATGCGACCAGGTAACAGCCAAGGCCATGATTCCTCCTTAGAAGCTTTTTGTACAACTCGGTTCCCACAGAATTCCCTAAACTTGTGTCCTGTGCATTTGAGGGACCAAGCACACCCCAAAGCTGACAGCATACCTCTTTGGAGGCAATAACAGTTAAAGGGGAAACTAGATTCCTTAGGTTCTTTACAAAACCTAATGCCAATTTGAACTGTTAACAAATTGTTTTCCATTAGGTGAGCGTTGTGGATTCCAGATTTCCCACAGTGCTTTTCTCTTCTTTCTTTGCCACTTCTACCTTAAACAAATTTAACATTGAACTGTCCCTGGAGAATGCTGGCTATCCCATATCAGAAATTCTCATGGTTAACTCGGGGTGAATTAACACGTTGCCAATCGCAAACAGAGAAGGAACCTTGAAGAAGAAAGAGGAATTTGTTCCTACTTCTTTTCCTTTTTACCCTTTCCTTTGCTGAAAATTGGTGTGGGCCCACTATACCCATCCTGTCCCAATAATTGGATTTTTAAAAGCCCCATCTTTAGATCAAGCATTGAGATTTTCAGAGTAACTGAATAACTGAACTTGTATCATTTAGGGGGCGCCTGGGTGGCTCGGTCGGTTAAGCGTCTGACTTAGGCTCAGGTCTCATGGTTTGCAGGTTCGCACCCCACCTTGGGCTCTCTGCTGTCAGCACAGAGCCTGCTTCAGATCCTCTGTTCTCCTCTGTCTCTGCCCCTCCCCGGCTTGTGCTCTCTTTTCTCTTTCAAAACAAACATGGGAAAAAAAAAAATCTAAAATAAATAAATAAGTAAATAAACTTGTATTGTTTAGTATTAATCTAGAAACTCTTGACATAACCCTAACATCGGATTCTGCCTCTTATTACCTTTGTCTCGTGGCCAGAGCTGTTAACCAGGTGCAGCTGGAGTGCTGTGGGGGTGCAGTTTGCACGGGGAGTCGCAGTTGGGGGCAGGGGCAGAGAACTTGGGTAGGGTAATGACTGAACCCTAACAAGCCTAATTAAATTAGAATCACATGTGTAAAGTATTTAAGATTTATAGCTGTTCCCCTCCAGAAATCACCGATCTGAGCCTCACACAGAGTTGCATATTAAATGTCAAATTGGAATGTGCCCTGGGTGAGCAGGTAACTAATTCTACCACCAGAGCCTGCTTGTGGCTTGTTTAATGGGGTATGATAATTGGACCCTGTCATTTCTGCCAGAATTCTCTCGTCATTCCCCAATCCCTAGATGACCAAAGTCACAGGAGAAACATTAGACGTTGATGGGAAGCACCTGAAAAAATTTTGAATGCTAGTCTAGAAATTCCAGTAGCTAATAGTAATTATAAAGTGAAACTTTTTGAAAACTCGTGAATGAAATGACTCCTGTTACAGTCTGACCCATAGATGGGATAAAGCAAATTAATGGGAACACAGTAGAAAGCTTGGGGGCATCATTATTCCCTTGTATCTTTGCCTTAGTATCTGAAACTAGAGAAAGCCAGCCAAGAGCTTCAAGTGTTCTGTCATTTAAATAAATTGCTCTTCAAAGGTTTACTCAACTGTCACCTCCTCTTTGCGCTGTCTCCAACATCTTGGGTCTCCCAGTCTTTAGCAGAATGACACCCTTCTAGTCCTTTTCTGTGTAGATCATCTTGACCCGATACATTATTTGTGAACTGGCCTGCCTCCCCTGTGAAAGCCTGTGCTCCTTGAGAAAGGGGCAGATGTATTCTCATGATCATTTGAATTCCCATTGCTCAGGATAATGCCTGGTGCATACTTGGAATTCCTCACGTGCTTTATTACACTTAAATAGAATTGAAACCAGAGAAGTTTATTTTAAATTAAAATTGGGATGGACTTCTAATAATAGGGACAACTTTAAATGCTGGCTTTATAAAGGACTCTGATGTGAGATTCATAGCATTTTAATTTTTTGGTAGTGTTTTTAAGCTTCTTTTCTTATTATATCTGCTTATCTTTCACAGATACGCTATGACTGTATGGTACTTTGATGCTGAAGAAAGGGCAGAAGCCAAAAAGAAATTCAGGAATTTAACCAGTACGTGTGCGAAAATTTTCTGTGACTTTTCATCAAGTCAGTCTTTGACTTTTATTTAAGATTTTTTGTATATATTCTAATATACAGTTGACCCTTGAACAATGGGGCGGGGGTGGGGGTGGGGGTGGGGGTGGGGGCGGGTGTTAGGGGTGCCGACCCCCCTGCAGTTGAAAATCTGCATATAACTTTTGACTCTCCAGAACTTAGCTACTAATTGCCTACTGTTGACAGGAAGCATTAAACATGAAGTCAACACATATTTTGTATGCTTTCTGTATTTATGTGCTGTATTCTTACAACAAAGGAAAAGCTAGGGGAAAGAAAATGCCATTAAGAAAAATCCTAAGGGGGACGCCGGGTGGCTCAGTCCGTTGAGCCTCTGACTTCAGTTCAGGTCATGAACTCACCCTTCGTGAGTTTGAGCCCCGTGTCGGGCTCTGTGTTGACAGCTCCCAGCCTAGAGGCTGCTTCGGATTCTGTGTTTCCCTCTCTCTCTGCCCCTCCCCTGCTTGTGCTCTGTCTCTCTCTCTCTCTCAAAAATAAATTTAAAAATTAAATTAAAAAAAAAAAGCAAAGAAAAATCCTAAGGAAGAGAAAATGCATTTACAGTACGGTGCTGTATTTGTTGAAACAAATCTGTGTATGGGTTCAACAAACCTTGAACCCATATTGTTCAAGGGTCAGCTGTACTCTGTTCTGTCTCAGCCTTGGCTTAGCTTCAGATGTAATGACATCTCGATGGGCTTAATCCTGAACCCCTGGCCTGGGCTCTGCTGGAAAAAATCAGAAAAAACGCAAAGGGCATTCATCCCCCGTGAATGTCCACTGATTGTGTGACAGGTTATAATACATGGGAAATAGTTAACTTTTTTCGTTAATGTTCACCCATCAAACATAACATTCAATTTGGCCCCTGATTTTAGCACATTTCATAGGGGATCCCGTGGAGGCCAGTTAGAATGGTTGATTTATTCTATTGGTGTGGGACTGTGACTCTGTCTACAGACACTGGGCTCATGTAATACAAACCGAATGTGACTTAGCACCATTCCTGTCCTGCCTCCAGTTGTAGGCCAGCATTTCGCAAAATCTGTCGTACATCCTGCTAGTCTGGCCAAGTTGGTTTTCGAAAGGTAAATTTCTGGCCCCTTAAATGTATTACATACTATATTCCTCTCTTGAAGAGTCACAGTGGTCATTGGCATATTAATCAAGACAAGCTAATCTAAGATTAAAATAAAGATATATGTAACATTGCCTAACCCATGACCCATTTGGACTGTAGTTCTATCAAAAACCAAAGAAAACACATTTTGCTAAGTGCTGTCATGGGGCACTGTGTTCAACTTTGTATTATAAGATGGGAAGTTTTCACTGGAAGCTATTTTGATGACACTTGGGACATTAAACTCATCAGATTTGGCTCCTTCCCCTCTTTATTTTCTTTCCTGTCCCCAACGCAGGGAAAACTGAATCTGCCCTCACCGAAGACTGACTGTGCTCTGAAATCCACTGGCCTCATTCATTTTAGTAATGGTTCCCGAATTCTCTTTAAGAGTTGAGATCCAAAGAAGGCCTCTTCGGTGACTCAGTGACAAGAAATCCCCCTCCTGCTTGCATCATTCACATCCCTGTCTGACGTATGGTACTTTGTGTTTTCTTGCCGAGATGGCATCCACCTTCAGACACTCTCCTTGCAAGATGAACTCATTTGCTAACGCCAGAAATGCCTGCAGACGACCTAGCTGGCCAGCGGTTTAACTGATAGATTTGGTAATACTAGCTATCAAAACAAGATCATGGAAGCATGGGCAAGGGAGTGAATCTTACTTGCACTTTATGTACACTTCCTGATTTGAAAGGAGGAGGTTTGCCAAGAAAAAGCAACGGTGACAGATGCCACAGAGAGGCATCATTGAAGCCTTAACAGCAGGAAGCAGAAATTTGTGTCATCGGAACAATTTCCAGATGTTCTTAATCCAGGGCTTTTGGGGTTTCTGGAGAATTATCACAATCTAATGACATTATTACCTCTAGAAAGGGCTGCTGTCATAGTCATCAATTTGTAAGTATCCTGTGGGTGGACATTCTTTTTTTCCTGGTCCTGCAACCTGGACTTTTCTGCCTCTGCCCCTGCCCCATTTTTCTGACGTTAGGACTTTCTGATCAAAGATGATACACCATTTATTTTTTATTTTCACTTCTTACTTGGAGGACCTAATTCCCCAGAGGCAAGAACCAGGCATAAATTGTTCGGGTTACTTTGTTGAAGTGGATTTTGAATTTAAATCAAAGGGGAAAAGAACCTACCTGGAAGGTAGTTCGGAGACCACAGCCTCTAAAAACGGTATCAAAAGACGTGCATCTGCCGATACACAATAATCCTCAAGTATGCATCGTGAACAATTTGGGAATGGCAATGGTGTTAGAAATGTAGGCCTTCCCATGTTTCAGTTTTCCTTTTTAATGAGCTCACCCTTCTTCTTTAACAGAATGAGAAAATAACAAAAAACGGGGCATTGTATTTTAAAATTGAAATGGAAATAAAACAAAAAAATCCTGAAAAGCTATTTGAGTTTGTCCACATTTTCTGTTCCTAGTAGCCTTTCTTCAACAGAATTGACTCTTCAGATCCACTGTGGTTGGCAGTATGTCCAGAATCATGGAATTTGCTAGAAATGTGGAAGATTCCACTACAGTAGAGCCACAGATTCCACCGTCTCAAGAACCCTGTGTTGTGCACCTATTTTACGAAAGTTACTCTTCCTGGTTTTCAATTCCATTTTCATATTTTAAAATCCCTTTCGTTTCTTGCTTGCAAATCTCTTGAACGTTCAAGAGCCAGAAATATCTTCTTTTGTCATTTACAGATATATACACTTTCCAAGAAAGAAGCTTATTTTTTTTTTTTTTCCGTTTCTGGTTTTGGAAAATTTCCAGATAAGGCTTGTCTTCATTCTCACAACTGCTCTATTTTTTTTTCATAGTACTTATCATCTTCTAACTTACTATGTAATTTACTTATTTATTATGTTTACTGTCATATCTTTTCTCTAGAGTGTAAGCACAATGAAGACAGGGATTTTTGTATGTTTTTAATCAATGGAATGTATTCCCAGAACCTAAAATAGTGCCTGGCACATTAAGGGCTCAGTAAATACTTGTTGAATAAACTTGGTCTCCTACTTTAGTGTCTTAATCGTTTGATTCATTTCCTCCACTTTTGGCAGAAAGGGCTCGCTAGAGTTTTTTTGTGCATATCTTTCTCTCGTTCACCTATAAATCGAGGCTAAGAGTTTTAGAAAGCTTTGGTCATAGTGTCATTCTAGATTTGGTTACCTGTTGGAATAGGTCGTTGAACACTCTGAATCTGAAAATTGAACAAAGAAGAATCCTGCCCTTTAATAGCCTGGAACTATGGGAGTAACATAAGAATAACTTCAGGGGCTCCTGGGTGGCTCAGTCGGTTAAGCGTCCGAGTTTGACTCAGGTCACGATCTCGGGGTCCGTGAGTTCGAGCCCCGCGTCGGGCTCTGGGCTGATGGCTCAGAACCTGGAGCCTGTTTCGGATTCTGTGTCTCCCTCTCTCTCTGACCCTCCCCCATTCATGCTCTGTCTCTCTCTGTCTCAAAAATAAATAAACGTTAAAAAAAATAATAAAAAAAAAAGAATAACTTCAGATAGGACAGGATGCATCCTTCAACACTTTTGGTGAAATACATCAGTAGGAGAAAAGAAAGAACGTCATCTACTAGGAATTTTATATTCTATAAAATTGTAACTTTTTTCCATGGTTGCTAATGTCATGAGGATGCTAGTGACAAGATTCTGAAGGAATATCCTGTCATTCCAATAGTATGTCTTGTATCTTTCATTTTAGTCAATATTTTGACTTGCCAGAAGATCTGACCCCTTAGGCCTTGCTTATTTCCTTCAGACAAAGGTCCTATAAACTGATAAACTATAAATGAAATCAATTTTTAATGCACTGATTTTTTTTCATGGTTGAATTTGAGCCCTGGAAGATTTAACCTGGAAAATAAAACTTTAATAGGGTCTGCTTTTTGCTCCTGTCTTTGACAGCCCACTTAGGGGAAGACTTAACCCTGCTGAAGAAACATTATTTGGCAAATAATTTGATCAATTTCCTTTATATTCCTGGCAATGAAATGTTAAGAGCCTACCTCAGTGTTACGTCACCTATATAGTACAGAGCCCTTAGCAGGAGATTAAATTTTGAACCAAAGATCCGACTTCATGGAAATAAAAAGTCTTACCTAAGTGCATTAAATAGATCTTTAGTAGAGTAGTTAATACCAATTAAATGCTAGGCTGTCCGAATCATGAATTATCCACTCAGACATGATTTTGTTTTTCTTCTTCAAATAACTCCGGTTTTTTAGAGGTTGGGTCATCCTACTTTCTTTCTGTCATTCAGTCCTGAAATTTCCTGTGTTTTAGAAAGCCATGATGGGAAATGCCATGCTGGGTCAGCAGTTTGTATGAAATAGGAGTTTGGACATGTCAGGTGCTTTTCTATTTGATTAACTATGAGGACTGGCCCAAAGGATGTTCTTGGTCAAGTTATTTTAAATAAAAATCATCCCAGATCGACTTAGCTTCAGTCTTAAATCCTTTGAATGACATGAAGAGAATACTACTGGTTAACAAAGTGGTTAGAGACTTGCCAAAACAGAGTAAATAGTTCTTCTCAAAATGAAGCTGGGTATCGAGGGGCTCTGTTGGATCGTATGTGCTGCCTTATATTAAAGAACCAGTCAACTTTCAGACCCACTCCACTCCTCTCCGAATGTGATTTTTTACTATATTGCTGATCCTTCATGTTGATAGGTTAGGTCCTTTGAGAGGCTGCATTTACCATGGCCTCTCTCCTTTACATTTATTTACAAGGCCACGGTCAGCGGTTAATGAGTCTTGACACAGAACGATCGGTAAAATGACTACATACTCAGACAATACCTATATGCCAGGCCTGTGCTACACGCTCTCACGTGTTCCTTCTTTGCAGCCAGTGGGATACAGCTCTTCTCTACACGTGAGAAAATGTTCTCAAAACAGTTAGGTGGCTTGTCCAAGGTCACAGGGTGATGGAGTAGCACAACGTGGTTGGGTTTGACTTGGGACTTCCAGCTCCTCAGTATTTGTTGTCTTTGGTATCTCCTTCCCGCAGAGGAGATGGTAAAACAAGAGAGGAATGAGTGGAGTAGGGAGAAGGGGAGCTTTCAATGCTAGCTGCTTGCATATTTACGTATTTGGTTATCCACAGGGGTCTAGTGCCCAGCCTCCCAAAGGAATGTCAGTTACTCAGTGTAAACCACATGAACAGAAATCGCCAACTTCATAGTTGAATTCTCCCTTGACTTTGTAATGGGTTCTTTCCTGCCTGCCTCTCAGGATCGTGGAGGAACTTTGGGTATATGTCCAATGTTGGCCCCTCGGGCTCACGCTGGGCGTGGGCATGTTGGGCGAGCCATCACCCACGTAGCAGAGTTATGCAGGGTGGGCCACTGGGAGGGAAAACAGAATGGATTTCCTGGGTTGCCATGTGGAGGCTTCCCAGCGGGCCACAGTGCATCATCGTGACATTTGGGCAGCCAGCGTGTAAACTGCTACCCTCCTGTCCCTGTTTTGATGCACTCTGGGGGAGGAAAGCCGAGTTTTCTTTTTCACACACCTAGCTTCCCACTCTGGGGTTGAGGTAGAGCTGAGATGTCAGTGTAGCTCTGTTCCTGACAATTCTCCATCTGAGAAATAGAAACTAAGGGAAGAGACTGAGCAAGGCTCTGTCATCTTAGGAATGCTTTCATCACCTCTGAGTGACATGGAGTGGAAATTCATAAACATTTTTAATTCTCAAAGGCCCTTGGACAGTCTCTGCTGAATCTTTTAAGGTGGCCTCTAAAAGGATGTCATTTTAATTTCCTTAACCCAGCTCTTTCGCTTACTTAAATGCTGTGCGCGCTGAAAAAGCACCAGATTTCTTTCTTGAATCCTGTTTGTTTGACCTTTGATAAACTTAGCCCTTAGAAAAGTCAGCTTTTTTGGAAGTGGTTGCTGCTCGTGCTCCTGAGTGCTGAGATTTTTTCCAGAAAATGTATGAAGATGATTTTGTGGGTCTTTTTTTGAAAACTAGAGCAACATCTCAGAACGGCTGTTGTGTTTTATTGCCACAGTTTTGCCTTGCAGATTTAAGAGCAGTTGCGGAATGAAATTCATCATTTTAGGAGCAGATCAACACTGGGTCATTAAACATTAATTTAACAAGTAGACATTGTTTTGTGCCTGTTCTTTGAGGGAGAACAGCATATCCCTCATGACAGATGCCTGGCGGATGTACAGGAGGAAGGTGACTTGGGATTGAGAAGTGGAAGAAGCATTTTATCTATCATTCGTGAACTTCCAGGGAAATGGAAGTTAAAAGAGAACAGGGTCTGGGTGTGGTAGGCCTGTTGCGAAGGCAGCTTTGGGAATAGCCCAAATTCCTGCCAGATCTCAGATGAGCTGTAGGTGGGTGGGGGGTAGGGAGGCGGGCAGCTGTTCCCAGCGGGGCGAGGGCTTAAGTACTTGCCCACAGTCTGGATTTTGAAAAATTCACTGGGGACAAGGTTACCTGCCGTAAAAATGCCGGGAAGTAGGAATTCCCCAAGAACCTCTTCCACAGACCTTTATTTTTTTCTGAAAGTATAACAAATGCACCTGGGAGGCGACAAAGAATAACCGATTTGAAAAAGGTACAGAGGGGAAAAAAAAATAGATCCCTGCAGGAGAAACAGTGCATTGGCTGGTTTCTCATGCGGCCCTTGAGGGCTATCGCCTGTCCTAGAAAGGCCCTCCCCCAGCAGGGTTGGCTCCTTTGCTTGGTCATTTCCTCCTATTTTTATGCTTATTCATCCTGTGGCCTGCGTTCTCCTTGACGTGCCTATTTCCCACCCCCCCCCCCCCCCCAGCCCTCCTGCGAAGAGAGATAACATTCTGCGGACTTAATTCTCATCTGATAAGTTTTATTTTTAACCAACCCCTACATCCTTTCTTCTTCGCTTCTTATTTTCAGGAGCCCCCACGCTTCTTGGCCTTCCCTGGTGTTCCCAGAAGGTGTGAGCCGAACGTCTGGTTACAATATATGGCACCGGCATCAGGGGTTTTCCGTCCTGGAGCAGCCGCTCAGGGTGCTGGGGACCCGGCTCAGCCTGCAAGGGGAGGGAAACTGTCTCCTCTGCACATGTTCCTGTTTTTAACTGGGCCATCCACTCTTACCTTCTGCTTCCTCTCTGGGCTGTCTGTACGTTTCCCTTTGTCAGTACATTTATGTTATCTTGATGAAGGAAACACGCTTTAAACAACAAAAAAAAAAAGCCAGCTGTGACTTGCCGTGATTAGCGTGGACCGTCTTCCGTCCGCAGTGGCCTTGCAGCCACTTATGGGTCCCACAGTGTAACGGAGCCATGACTTGACATGCTGGTCCTTGGATTGAGATGAATGAAAGCAGGCAGGGTCCACCCGGTTGAAAGGAAAGGTTTTCGTCCTGGTTTATTGGTCACGCGGCCTCTGATGGAGGCTTTCCCAAGCAAGTATGCTAGGAGTAAACCGATCTCAGCTATGGAAGCATATACACAGACTTTATTTTTCTTTTTAGCTTTTGGCCCACCACTCCCCACCCCTCCCCAAATAGGACTAAATATGGTTATATAAGGCTGAAAGTCTTCCACATAACAACACGAGGGTGAAGAGGAAGTTTTTAACCTGGAGAGGGGAATGGACTTTGCAGTTACTGTGGCTGCATTCCCCAGAGAGGGTTGTGCATGGGAATGCCGCTCAAGACTTGAACTTCATGGCCTCCAACTGTATTTTGTTCTCAATGGACCAGTTGTCTCTCAAGTGTCGCGTAGCTCTGTCATGCATCACGTATAGAGTCACTGCATTTCCTGTAATGCCATAGAAGCACTGGAAATGAAAGCCAGAATAAAAAAGATCTGTGATACGACTATAATTTCACAGGATGGAAGACGATTACCAAAGGATTTAAGAATACTGCTAGGGGCGCCTGGGTGGCGCAGTCGGTTAAGCGTCCGACTTCAGCCAGGTCACGATCTCGCGGTCCGTGAGTTCGAGCCCCGCGTCGGGCTCTGGGCTGATGGCTCAGAGCCTGGAGCCTGTTTCCGATTCTGTGTCTCCCTCTCTCTCTGCCCCTCGCCCGTTCATGCTCTGTCTCTCTCTGTCCCAAAAATAAATAAACGTTGAAAAAAAAAAAAAAGAATACTGCTAATAAAATGTAAGCACTTTATCATGGCGTGCCAAGCGGGGTCCCGGGAGGAAATAGATGACCCACACAAGTTAGGATAATTGGAGAAGAGTTGGATGGAGGCACTTTTTACCAAGGTGGAGAGGGTGTTAGGGAAGCAAGAAAAGTTTCCCTTGCTATAACAGCAAGTGGGATCACCCCAGGCATGAAGGGGTGTGGGGAGGCGGGGAAAGAAAGTGGTGACCAGAACCAGAGGCAGGGTAGAGAGGCTCCCTGACAGGGGCTGGGATCTTCACTGGAGGAACCCAGCTGGCTCGTGAGACTCTGCAAGAAGGGAGCCAGGGGAATAAGCCCCGCAATCCTGCTTTTTCCTCTTCAGACCTGCTGGAGCACACCCTTGGCTAAGCACATCTGGAAGTCAGCAGTCAACAAAGCCTACTGACGGAGGCACGGGTCAGGCTCCTGCGGCCCAGGCAGGGACATAGGGGTGGAGAGTGTGGAGGGGCAAAAAGAAGTAAACACAAATGGCCTCCAGAGTTCTGCACGATCCAGCCCCTGCCTACCCCTCTGTCTTACGGCCTGTGTCTTACTACTCTTTGTTTTCTGTGTTTCTGCAACACTAACGTTCTCCTGTTCTTCAAATAAGTCAGGTCTGTTCCCGCCTCAGGGCCTTTGCACTTGTTTCCTCTGCTTAGAGCATTCTGGCCCTACAGCTTTGCCTGGATACTGATGGTATACTGGATACAGCTGCTTAAAGAGGATTTCTCACCCTCCTGTCTCACCCTCAAGTCATTTTCTATCTCACTAGCCATTTCTATTTTTACATTTAAGAGAATAATGGAACAGGTTTTTTTTTTTTTTTAATGTCAATATTTGCATCGTGACACTGTTTGTAACTGTTTAAACTCAAAATGAAAAATTTAGATATTAGCTTAAAAATATGCACCGGGTACCTATGTTTTACAAATTCCATCTGAGTCTGTGTAAAAGTGGGCAGGACTGGTAGTGCCCACGGGCTCAACGGGAGTTGTGTGAAGGAGTGAGTGGTCCTCTGCCTGTATACAGAGGCAGCATGCCTGTGGTTTTTACCATGGCCGCCAATGCTGTGTGTCTTTCTCCACAGGGACCTATAAAATCTCCCCCACGAGCTTCAGAGAGATTTTCTCCCAGCTCTGATGGCCACACCCTGACTCATTCTAACTCGTGTGGATACAGACCAACCAAGGATTGGTTCCACCTAAGGATTTGGAACGTGTGCCAGACCAGGGTGACTTTCCCTTTCAGAAGGGCCCACCCCACCCCTTTCAGGCACCATGGGAATCGCAGGGAGGCCGGAGGCACCAAGTCTGGGTGGGAAACATGTGACGATAACTTATGGTAAGCTCTTGCGGCGTCATCTCAGCGAGGGAGGGGTGTGAAGGCATTTCTGATGGCTTTCTTCCAACTGCCACGACCATCCTGACTGAAGCTAGAGGCCGGGACACACGCGCTGGTATCTGACAGGGCAGACCATTCTGATGAGTGGGGCCTCTGCCGTACAACTGTTGGGTGTTTTCAGGATCACGCCTACTTTTGGGGACAGATACATCAGTTCGGGTTTGGAGGCCACGATTTTGCTCTATGTTCTGCTATTAACTGGTGGACAATTGTTCACCCTCTAGGTAGCAGTCTCATTGGTGTTGAAATTCAAGAGCAAGTGTCATGGACATCCAAGAACAGGCTAAGAGGAGTGGAAGTCTCGTTGGACTAGCTCTGGAAGCCTAGAAAGTAGCCAGGGACTAAGGAAACTCTCAAGGCAGCCACACCCCTCACCGTATCTCTCCTGCTCCCCCTTTTCTTGGCTGGAAAGTCTCTTCTGGACCATGATACCCTGGCTACGTGCCATTCCAGCTGCTTTCGGTTTTCCAATTCCGAAGAAAAAAAACGCGAGTTGCAAAGTTCATCTTTTGGGGCCAGACCAGAAGTCTAGACTGACCACCCTTTGGTCAGGCATTTGCCAGTGCTGTGGATGGAGGGCATGGGGTAGAATCACATAGTTCCCTATAAGGCTGTTTCTTCAGAAAGGGGATGTGGGCAGTGCAGGCCCTTCCAAATCACACAGGGTCACGCTCACTCTTTTCGTCTTTTTAAAAAGCAGAAGCATGGGGCGCCTGGGTGGCGCAGTCGGTTAAGCGTCCGACTTCCGCCAGGTCACGATCTCTCGGTCCGTGAGTTCGAGCCCCGCGTCGGGCTCTGGGCTGATGGCTCAGAGCCTGGAGCCTGTTTCCGATTCTGTGTCTCCCTCTCTCTCTGCCCCTCCCCCGTTCATGCTCTGTCTCTCTCTGTCCCAAAAATAAATAAAAAACGTTGAAAAAAAAATTAAAAAAAAAAAAATAAAAAGCAGAAGCAAAGTGATTGCTGTTACTTGTCCCTTAAGAGGTGAAAGCTAGATTTTACTAAAAATCTACTTAAATGATGGTACACTGCCTGTTTGTCTCTTCACACGAGCACTGATTTGTGAATCAGATTCACTGCTTGACATCTGAGGTCTGAGAGCATGAGACACAGGAAATAGGTTTCGGTTAGTGGAGAGCAGAGCAGAGGGAGGCCAGGCTCCAGGAACTTGGAGGAAGGAGGGTAGGGGGGTGGAGGGTGGTGCCCTGCTGGCCCAGAGCTGAAGATACTTTTCCTCATTTCACACCATTTCCCAAGGTGGGCTCTACCTCATCCCTCACCTGACTCAGTGGTAAAATGTGATACGTGGATGAATAATGCCTGACCCTGACTGAGCACTTAGAGCTACACAAATTAGATCATGTTTCTAAAACCCACAGTGGAGCCTGGTCTTGGGGGTGACCTATATGCACGAAAGTTATATTATTATGAAGTTTCATCTGCAAGGAGAACAGCTACATCATGATCATTTCTTTCCCTATTAGGTTATGGCCAGCTGCTTCTTTAAGAAAAAAAAAAAAAAAAGGACTCTATTAGACTCTGTATCAATGTAGGTTTTAGTTAATATTTTCCCCAAATCTGAGCCACGTGTTCCCATTAGGGTGCCATGAAGGGAGAGATCATCATAAAACACATATCTGGAGGCCGGGGCAGCCACGCCCACCATCTCGAAGGAGAGGCATTAGTCGTGGTTAATCACCTGTAAGGGTGCCTTCGTTCCTTTGCAGCTGCTGCTCCTTTTCCTAACAGCCACGCTCACGCTTGGAGGCGTTCTTAAAGGTCAGCTGTTCCTCCCTCAGCAGCTTAAAATTTCCACCACTCATGGTCAGTTGTGTTCCCCCCCCCCCCCGCCCCGCCCCAAAACTACTATGGCCGCCCTTGAGCCAGACTACCTGTCCACCGCCCGCAGGGTAAAAAGTGTGGTAGGACAACTGCCGAAGATCTGGACCCATGAGCTAGTGCTGCTGTAATGTTTTCGAGCTTGGAAAAAGTGCAGCAGCTCTGACATAAGGGAAGAAAACTCTAGCCACAAAGGTAGGACCCTTGGTTTCAACATTCTTGGGTGAACGATGCTGGGTTTTGGGTGATGCACAGCACAGACAGGCAGGGAGAGCTGGAAGCAGGTGAGCACAGCTCAAGGCGTTGTGTGTCTGTGAGATGGAGGCGGTTCTCTTAGAGGCTGAGACAGCACTGGAGGTTTGGGGCCCGATGTTGTGTTTATCATTAATACTTCACAGCTGCCTGGCAGATAGTCGGGAGGCCACAGGGTGGATTGGAAACAATGTGGACTTTGGAGTCAGGCGTGATTTTGAATTCCAGATTAGCTGTTTGTAACCGTGCAACCTCTGTGAGGTATCTAACCTCTATGTGCTTCAGCTATCTCCTCTGGAACCTTGTCTCCATTCCCTCTAATGATTATAGCATAACTCACTTACGAAGTGTTTCCTGTCCCTGTGAATCTGGGCTTGGCTAGCTTAGAGGTTTTAGTGCCCAAAGGACAAATGCTTCCTCCAGGAGGCACAGTGATATGTCTACTGAGTGTGGATATTGACAGAGCCACCTGGACACTCATAACTGCAGGAGTCACTACCAGGCAAATGGACAAAAATGAAAAACAACACGACCCACATGTAAGACCGGAGTGACTGATGAAACTATCAAGGGAATGTTTCCTTGCCCAAGGAGGATGTAGAGAAATACGGGTGGCAGATGTCTAGGGCTTCCCTTGGGTTCCGTCCTGTCCTGGGACTACTGTGTCCATAATCAAGGTTAGCAAAGTGCTCAAGTGGCACTCCCTAGGCAGTGTTACCCAGGGCTAACCCCATTGGGAATAAGGGTTTAGGGTACTGAGCCAGGTAAAGAGCCCCAGACAGCTAATGGGCTGGGTGAAGGAAAAGGGGGTGCAATAGCGAGTGAATACGTTAGTTGCCAATTTACTGCCCCTCAGCTTCAAATGGGCCCTTCACTGCCTTGATAGCGGAGCCACACTGTAAACCTTTCTCCTTTGCCGTCTGGCGCAATGCCAGCCTTTGCCAGTAGAGGGTGCTGAAGGGACATGGCAGGAAGCAGGGGCACCTTCCTGTTTGAAGTGAACTCCCGTTTGGTCGTCCGTGGAATATGTAGGACACAGAGTGGCGCTTACCCTCCAGCAAGTTGTGTTGCCAGTGCCCAGCCTGGCTGATTTGCTTGCGGGCACCCAGCAGGAGGCCTCACGGTGGACCTGCTTCAGTTCACCCACTTTGGACCAGGTCTGGCCCTAGGCATCTGGAGTGCTTCTCCCCTATCTAGTAGGCTGGAGACTTGTCCTCTAGGAGATCTGAATCCCACTATGAGGAAGGGGCTGCCCTTCCAAGCTTGCTCCTTCGTTGGCTGCTCTCCCTCTGCCCTGTTCTCTATTAGTGTATATTCTTGTAGATATTTCCTCGTATTAATCTTCCCTGATCAAATTCCTATGTAGTTTCTGTCTCTTGCCTGGACCCTGAGTGATAGAATTGGCACTGGAAGTGGTCCCAGAAGATAAATACCACACGCAAACACACACACACACACACACACACACACACACACACACACAAATGGCATTTGGGGATTTGTCTAGGCTTAAGTGCAGTGCTCTGCTCCTTGCTAATGGCAAATGGGATGCTGGTAATATCTGGCATGCCATGGAATCCCAATTAATCAAGCTATCACTTGTGGTTAATTGTGATGCAATGTCACTGGATGCAAATGCCTTGAGATCTCAAGCAAGTGCTGGACTTGACTGTTAGAGCAGTAATGAGGACTAAAGAACAGAACTGTGGAGGTGGATTGCCCTGAATATACTAGAATATTTACAGAGAGGAAAGGACAAGTTCAGGCTCGTTAGCTCTCAGCCCAAATCACCATGTGACTATAGGAAGTCAGAGACCTTCTATTATAGCCCTGCAAGAATGATTACTTCTTGTAGTCACGGGGCTGATACTGCTAAAAATCAGGTACAAAATTTAATTGTGTGGACTGTAGAGTTGTGAGTGCTAACTTCACAGTGTGGCCAGTTTCTTTCATTAAAGTTTAGGGCATTAATAGGAAAGAATGGGATCCCAAAACTTGGAATAGAAATGTCTGGTTAGACTGAGAAAACTAATGATCTTGAAGCCCAAGTCACCCCAAGCTTCCCTCGTCAGTGGAAGTATCTTGTCTGCCAAAATCTGAAGAGAGGTGCCTTCCTTTGCTTGAAACCTACGTGCTCACCTCAACCAGGGCAGATGTCTTGAAATGGGATGTCATTCTCCTCAAGACCCACCACAGCCATCCTTGTTACCATTCGCTGTATCACTAGGGTCAATTCTTAGCATGCTCTAGGGATGGAGATATACTGAGACCTGAGAAAAAGTAACCTAGACACTAAACAAATAGTAAGATTTTGCTAATCAGGAGAAACTTGGAGAAGTTGCATAGGAATGGATTCTAAGGGTGTTAGACCTACCGTGGTTATAAATTTTCCTTTTTATGAGGCTTTTTTGCATTCTGTATTTTGAAATTCTGGGGATACTGCACATCTGTGTGTGACTATTATGATCTTTGTGGATTATAATGTTTTAAAAATAAAAATACACCTCTTTGTCTTCTGTTAGTGATGTCTGCCTCAAACCGTATTGTCTGACATTATTATTGTGCTCCTCTTGGTATTTTTCTGGTATGTATTTTTTTGATTTCCTTATTTTCAACTTTGTGGTGCCATTTTATTTTAGGGGTGTCTCTTGTAAATAGCTCCTAGTTTTGTTTCTCCTCCTACAAGCCATCTGCTGGAGTCACAGACATGTTTGGATTGACATACCATATTTTACCATGCTTCTTATTTTCTTGATTTGTTACTTTTCCTGTCTTTGATTAACTTCTTATTTGTTTGCTTTTGTTCCTGTTCCTGTTTTTTTTTGTTTTTTTTTTTTTGTTTTTTACTCAGGTCATTTAGGAAAAATACACTGTATTTTTCTAGTAGTTAATCTTACATTTTTGATATGCATCTAAATATTTTTCTATCTTCCAGACTTAATCAGAATCTATAGCTTCCTATTGTACAAAATAACCATGTCTCCATGCTTTTAGTTCCTTCTCAATTTCATCCACTTCTCCTATTAAGATAATCTCGGGGGCACCTGGGTGGCTCAGTTGGTTAAGCGTTCTACTTTGGCCCAGGTCATAATCTCACCAATCATGACTTTGA